>NC_138373.1:142581572-142608526 GCF_054177405.1 Leptonychotes weddellii | reverse complement strand
ACCCATCCTCCCACCCCCCTCCCCTCTAGAACCCTCAGTTTGTTTTTCAGAGTCCATCGTCTCTCATGGTTCATCCACCCCTCCGATTTCCCCCGCTTCATTCCTCCCCTCCCGCTACCTTATTGTACTTGGGATAAAGCCAAACTCTACCATGTCCTATATGACCTCTTCTGCATGATGCGATCACTTCAGCCTCATTTATCATCACTCACAACACTACAGAGACACTGGCTTTCTTGTTTATGAGCTCCTACCTAAGTAAGGGTCTTTGCACTCTAGAATCTCTATACCCAGAAGCTTCTCCTCCTGGATATTCCCATAGCTTCCTCCTTCTTGTTCTGGCTGCCCATGTAAAGTAGGTGTCACCTCCTGCTCCCCAAGTCACTCTCTCCTCAACACGTTGATTTTGTCCTTCACAGTACTTAACACAATCTGAAATTAGACAGCTTGTTTATCTAGTTGTTTGCCTATTGCCTGGATTCACTAGAATGCAACCTAACTGAAGCCTGGGAATGTTTCTGGATCATTCACTCCTGTACCCTGGCCAATTCCTTTAAAAATGCTTGTGGAAATGAATGAATTCCTGGCTGGAGATGCCACAAAGAGATTTAGGACTAAGATCACGCAACATATCCTATCTTTTTAAGGCTTGAAGTTCGGTGATTTCAGAGCATCATTTGAAAATTTCAGTCAATATATTGCTTTTGTTCAACAATTTTACATGTTTATCAGTGGAAATTATTTACCCAGACAATATGCACTGTGTAGAGTTCATTGTCTCACTGGCATGCAGTTACGACCATAGCAACAACTCCTGTATTTGTGAAGAGCTCAACCATTTTCAAAGTGCATTCTTTCAGTAACTTCCAGGGAAGAATGACTCCCATTCACCAGTGGGAAAACTGAGGCTTGCTGGCATTAGCTGATTTCCCACAAGGGTTCAGAGACAGGGAGAGCAATTTGGCCCCAGGCTCTGGCTCCCACTCTGCTGAGCTGCCTCTCATTATCTCATTTGATGGTCACAATATTACTGGGAGGTCGGAAAGGCAGGGTCATAATCCCTATGACATTCCAATGAAGTCTTTACATTATACACATATGGGCCAACCCTGGCTGGGAAGCCTCAGTCTGTGCAGATCAAGTTGGGAGACAGGATTACAAGGGGCTCTGTTAATGCCATACCAGTGGCAAGGAAAACTCTTCTAGGTTGCTGTCCTGTGTGCAGCACAGACAAAAGATAGACCCTTGCTTTCTCCAGCACCATTTATACCAGTATCTAAGTCACAACTTCCAGGATCTCCGATTCTTCTCTCTCCTTTACCATTGCCTCCCTCCTACCACTAAGTCACAATGTAAAGTCAGTTCTTCTTCCAACTAGTCATCCTCTCCTCTCTCACATCACTGTTCATTCCTTAGTTGTGAGCCAGACTGCCTGGATTCAATTCCCTGCTGTACACCAACGAAGTGGTGTGGCCTTGGCAGGTTACTTAACTTCTGTATGAACCAATCTCCTCATCTGTAAGATAGAGGTAGGAAGTAGAACTGATTGCACAGGAGTCTTATGAAGATTAAACTTGCCAGTGTCCATAAAGCACTCAGAACAGGGCACAGAGGAAGTGCCACGGAGCTGTGACTTACAATTATTATCATTGTTCTTTCTGGGTCCTTGTTAACACTCTTCTGGATTCTCATGTTTGTCTCCTGACAGGACCCGTAAATGCTGTCTTGCCCATCTCATCCACTCTCCATAGAACTTCTTAACATAGACTCGACCACATTTTTCTTAACATTTAGAATCCTTGGCATAGAACCCTCAATGGTGTTCCACTGAACTTTGGATGAAATTCAGTTGCTTCACCCAAGTACATAAGGCCTGGCTCCTGCATCCTTCTCCCATCTCACTTTATGTCACCTCTGCTTTTCTCATTTGTTTACAACCTTACTGGCCTTCTGCCAAGTTCTAGAACACACTAAAGTGTTTTATATCTCTGTCCCTTTGCACATGCTGTTCCTGTTATTCTAAACTCTCTTCCCCTTGTTTTTCATATCCTTTTGGTCTCAGCTCAGAGCAGCCTTCCCCTATCTTATTTGAGAGATGTCACCCACATCCATTTCTGGATTTCTGTCTTGCTCCTCAAGTTATTTTTTTTTAAAGATTTTATTTATTTATTTGACAGAGAGATAAAGACAGCAAGAGAGGGAACACAAGCAGGGGGAGTGGGAGAGGGAGAGGGAGAAGCAGGCTTCCCGCTGAGCAGGGAGCCCTTTGCAGGGCTTGATCCCAGCACCCTGGGATCATGACCTGAGCCAAAGGCAGACACTTAACAACTGAGCCACCCAGGCACCCCGGTCCTCAAGTTATTTCTTAACAGTACTTATCACACTTCCTAATTATTGTGTATTTGTATATTTGAGCCTGTGTACATGACCTCTAGGAATGAGTGGACGTGACTATAGCTAATGCTATTCTAATCCTGTGGACTTTATTTCTATTATACTTTTTGACCACAGCTTCTATTTTAGAAAAATAACTAATGAGGGAAAAGTTTCAAAGATGCTTGATGCTTTAAGAAACCAGCTTTAAAAATTCATTGTTGCTTGATGTTATACACACACATATTTTTATGAATAAAAAATAAAGCTTCCCAGAGGAAGAAACAAATAGAGAAGAATGATAGTCCATAGATCCATATAAATGGATCTGAATAATTCAAATGTCACCCATAAGTTTTGCTAAAAAGAAATTAAAGGAGATTTCATGAAATTTCTCTAAGTTTGAAGTGAAGGGAAATGACGCCTATTAAAATTAATTGTGTTGGGTACCTGGGTGGCTCAGTTGGTTGGGCGACTGCCTTCGGCTCAGGTCATGATCCTGGAGTCCCGGGATCGAGTCCCGCATCGGGCTCCCTGCTCGGCAGGGAGTCTGCTTCTCCCTCTCCCACTCCCCGTTTGTGTTCCCTCTCTCGCTGTGTCTTTCTCTGTCAAATAAATAAATAAAATCTTTAAAAAAATAAATAAATAAATAAATAAAAATAAAATTAATTGTGTTGCTCAAAGGTGAAGCTGTGTGTGTGTGTGTGTGTGTGTGTGTAAGTGTGTATGACTGTGAAGCCCAGCAAAACCCCATCAGATAGTGGTGCAACCCTGCTCACTGGTGCACGCCCCTTGAAGATTTCCTTAAGCATGTAACTACAGAAAAGAGCCAACTAATTTGGATCTCTTGTCCCCACCTCCCTTCCTCCCACAAATCTTGATTGAGTTTCTGCTTTACACCAAGTACTAAACTAGGCACTATTAAATCAAGGTGATAAGACCTAGTCCCTGCACTCAGGAGATCCACATACCTAAAGAGAAGACACGTGTGTAATTAAGCAATGAGCCCAAGACATCACAGCTACAAAAGCAGGTACAAAGTACAGTAACAGGGGAATGAATTTTATTTAGGGGTCGCTAGAGCATAGGATTATAGTAAGGAAGGCTTCTCTGTGGTGTTGACAACTGCACTGGGGTTTGAAGTTTCCATGGGAGCATGTGCATGGTCAGGTGAGGACAGACAGAGGCAAGACCCAGGGCAGAGATCCCATACTGTCATCCCTAACTATCTATACTATATCTTATAGTACCATGTTTGTTCATCCTGTCATGAGGGCAGCACTGCCCACGCCTGGTGCTGGGAGGGAAACAAATGCACTTTGAGAGTTAAGATCTCCTATGGAAACAAAATAGAAATGGCTTTACACTGGAGAGAAAGTAAGCAAGCAAAAATAAATACATGAGTAAATATAAATAAAAAAGAATAGCAAAGAGTATTAAAAGTAAACTTAAGATTCTCCAAGCTCCTTGTTTTCCAGATGAGAAAGGGGATTGACTAAGACAAGGCATTAGAAGCAGTTCAGGACTCTTTCCCTGCCCCTCTTCTACCACCCTTCTCTCTGGCTCTGCAAATCAACACATATACTGCAGTAGGAGAAAAGCGCACAGTCTCCACCACCAGGGAGTTCATGTTCAAGGTTTCACTGCTTCCTTGCTGGATGGTTCTAACCAAGCTACCTGCTTCTGTGAGTCCGTTTCCTCATTGGTAAAAAGAGTGAAGGTATTCCAGACCCATTTGTAAGATCATCTGAGCATACCAGTAGCAGATAGCAATATGTTCAAGGTTGCACTTGCACTTATAGGTCTTATGAAGGAATTATGTATTCACAACTGCAAAACAGCAACCAAAAGTGAAGGCCCATGCTGTCACAGGTAGCTGACACAGCTAGGTCATTCCTGCCTCCAACATTGGAAGGTTTAACACTACAGTGCCCTTGAGAGGTGCCTGCCAAGCCCTCAGACCATGTGCTTCACTCTGACAGACTTTCTGTGGACCAGTGGTCATGCTGCCCTGCCCTGGAAACTCATCTGCCCAGGATCACAGAGATGTCAGGGGAAGCTGCTCTGACTTGGTCTCAGGCACAACCTGACACTGGAGTTTTCTTTCACCAGCCAGCAGGAAACATGTGGGATGAATTAACAAAGCCAGCCAGAGAAAGCAGCAGCAGACAGACTTCAATTGGCTCCCTGATGATGGAGCGGGGTGGGCACTCCTCTGTCCAACACTGTGAGGGCCTTAGGGTGCACCCAGGATCCCCCCACCCCCAAAGCATTGCCCTTTAGCCAACCCTCAGGCCTAGGGATGTGGGATTTCAACCCAGGCAGTCTGGCTCATGACTAAGGAATTAATGGTGACAAGAGAGAGGGATGATAGTGAGCAAGACAGATATAGTTGCGACCTCATGGGCAGAGTAGGCTCAGACCTCAGCTTCATGTTTATAGGTTAGGAATGCCAGGAGCCAGGCCAGGGGGGGAATCAAAGGCTTTACAGCGCATCCTTTCAGTCCAGGCAAAATTGAAGCTGGGAGACCGTGCAGTCAAGGTCCAAACAGCTGTAGCTATAAATATGCTCCGTTACACTCCATTACACTCAGAAGCACTTCTTTTTCCACCTGCCCTTGCTCACAGTTAAGTCTTTGTCCCTGTAAGTTGAGCAGTAGCTTCTTTCCAGCCATACTTTCCCCAGGGGTAGAATTGAGTTCTGGGTTTGCTACTATTCCCTCCTCCCATCAGCCAAAGTGTCCTGGATCTTCAGCATCAACTCCTCTCCTCCACTGGCTGCTCTCACTGAGGGCCAGTTCTCCATGGAGGTATTTTATACCTTGGCAGGTGATCTCTGGTTAGAAAAGTACGGTCAGTCTATGCTGCCAGGTGTCTGCTAGGTGCTCACTCATGCCTTATGAAGAACATCCTTTCCTTTTGAGGGACACGATGCAAGGGGCTGGTTAAGGAGAAAGGAGAATGAGAAACAGGATGCTCCGTACACAACAAGGTCCTCGCGATGGAAATGAGGAGGGTGCTGGTAGGTGCTTCTCCTAAGGAAGATTGCAGTCTTCAATCCTATTGGCAGATAACCACGGCTAAGGATTTTGTGACATCCTGCTGTTTTCAGCCAAGTAAAATGGATTTCTCTCCTCCTTGGGGAGAAATGCTTATCTAAGGCAGGCTTAATGGAGGAAGGAGAGAAGTGAAAAGGAGGTTTAATACAATAGGCACTGAAATGGGGTCTTGGGCAACCTTTGGAAATTCCAGTGTGATTGTTAGCTCTACCCTCATCTGAGCTCCACACCCTTCTGTGCTGCCAGAGTCTGCTTCTAGCACTTTCCCAGCTCCACCAGGTTCCCTCTGAAAGTGGTACTTCACAGGAAGGCCATCTTCATGGTTTTGTCTCTGTGATGGATGGCCATCGCCATCTGTCCTCCCCTAGGAGCCTCCATATCTGGGCGTACTCAGTCAGGTTGTGAGAGCAGAACAGGGCAAGGAACACCAGGGTCACTGCCAGCTAATTGATGCTGTGAAAGGTGGAGCACAAAAGAATTGACCCCATTTTATAAAGGGTTCCAAGAGGGGGCAGCCATAGGCTCAGGTAAGTTCTTCCTGGTGTGATTTTCATAGGACCCCCATAGGATTTTCAGTCACACAAGGCTTCCTTCCTTTTTTTTTTCCTTTTAATTATTAGAAAATACACACAACATGAAATTCACCATTTTAACCATTTTTAACTGTAAAGTTCAGTAGCATTTGGTACATTCACATTGTGGTGGTATATCCATCACTACGATCCATCTCCAAAACTTTTTTTGTCATCCTAAACTGAAATTCTGTACCCATTAAAGACTATCTCTCCATTTCCTCTGCCCTCCAGCCCCTGGCAACCACCATTCTACCTTCTGTTCCTATGAATTTGACTACTGTAAGAACCTCACACAAGTGGAATCATACAATATTTGTTCTTTTGTATGTTTGGCTTATTTCATCTAGCATAATGTCTTCATGATTCATCCATGGTATAACATGTATCAGAATTTCCTTCCTTTATAAATCTGGATAATATTCCATGGTATGTATAGACCACATTGTGTTTATCCATTTATCTGATGATAGACACTTGGCTACTATAAATAATGCTGCTATGAAATGGGTATACAAATATCTCTTCAGGACCCTGCTTTTAATTCTTTTGTTATATACCCAGAAGTGGAGTTTCTGATCATATGGCAATTCTATGTTAAGTTTTTTGAGGACCTGCCATACTGTTTTCCACAGAGGCTGCACCATTTTATATTCCCACCAGCCATGCACAAGGGTTCCCATTCCTGCACAATCTCACTAACAATTGTCATTTTCTGTTTTGTTTTATTTTGTTTTTTATAATAGGGCTTTCTTTCTCTTGGTTTCCCTTTCAAATGGGCAATTTATCTTTTCCAATGTGCAGAGACTCCAGTTCACCTTCTTTTGTTCACCATGGAGGAGGGCAATTATCTCACCAATGGTATTCTTCTACATGGCGCAGACACCCTTTTCATGAATGCCACAGTCCCTGCAGGTCTGAATTTGGGACTAAAGTGCTTTTCCAAAGTGTAAAAGTCTGAGGAAATTTGTTATCTCTTCATAGAAAATCCTGTAGGTGATTTCTCTTTCCATTTTTGCTAAGAAAAGTTACCCCCCTTTAGGAGGAGGGAAAAGTAGGCATAGTAATGAATAATGTGGGAAAGAAGAAATGCAGGCTGTAGAATTAGAATTCTTAACCCCTCCTCTGCAGTTGCTGCATGGCTGTGTGGCCCTGGGCAGCCATGGAACTCACCAAACCTCAGCATGAATATCATGCTTGTGTCATAGGATTGATGCCATATTTATATTAAAATTTCTCCATATATATATATATATATATATATATATATACACTATATATCTACAAATGCATGTGTACACACACACAGTTTTTTCCATAAATGCTTAAATGTGATCAATTCAGATATAATGGATTTTTTAAGAGCCATCATTTCTTTATCTTAGTGTCTCCCTCCTTCTCTCCCCAATCCTTGCAAACTTCCCTCTCATAACTATGTAGCCCCTGTGAACTATCTAGTATGTGTTCCCATAATTTTTTCCACTCCCATATAATCATATCAATAAGTGCATGTTCATATTGCAGATGGAAAGTTGTGAAAGCCCTTATAAAAATAGGATGTTTTACATGCTTTTATTTTTTCCTAATTTAAATTCAATTAGCCAAGGTATAGTACATCATTAGTTTCTGATATAATGTTCAATGCTTTTCTGCATTTTGGCTTTTTCACTCAATATTTCCTCATAGAATTCCCACCAAATCAAGAGGCAAGCTCTAAGTCAATCTTCATCATGGCTTAATCCATGGTTTGATTGTGCTATAATTTATTTAACCACCACCTCTTAGTGAGCATTAGGTTTTCTTATGCTCTGCAGCCTAAATGCCACTCATTTGTGGATTGTGAATCATCTGAACAATGCCCTCCACAGCCACCCTTTCTCACTCAAAATGAGATCCAGAGGCCTCGCAATGACTTGCAAGGTCATGAATGATTCTTCCATTCTCACTTTCCCTCCACCCTCTCTGAGTATTCTCTTCCTCACTCTGTTCCAGCCACACTGGCCTCCTTGTGGCTCTTCAAACCCATCACACACTCTTTCTGCCTCTGGATTTTTTTACTTGCTATTCTCTTGGATCTACATTTTTCACCAATATCTACACAGCTCACTTCCTCACCTTCTCCAGGACTCTCAAGACTGTCTCTAGCTTCCCAGCCTAAATAAGCAACTCCCCTTCACCTTAGAATTCATCTCTTCCTTCCCTGCTTTCTTTTTCTCCCTAGGACTTATCACTTATTTATTTGTTTATTATCTGGCTCTTCCCATTAAAGTGTAGACTCTACAGGTCAGGCATCTAACTGTTTTTGCTCAATTCTGTAGATTCAGTATCTACAACAATGCCTGGCCCTTAGTAGGGTTCAATAAATATTTATTGAATGGATCAATGAATGATGAATAAATAAACAAACAAAACTACACAGATCAGTGTGGGATGTGGGTCATCAGGGACACAGAATAGCATCTGATCAGAACCAGAACAGAGGTGATTTTCATGGGCCTATCAAATTAAAGTTTAACCAAATTTCTAGTGAAGAGGAACTGACATAACACTGGAATTACACTGCATTTGAGGCTTATGTAATAATTACAGATACACACATACTTAGCTACTCACTGAACTATAGAGAGCTTATTTCATGGGATAGATCAGTCAGTGTTGTCTTTGTTAAATCTAGACTCAAACCCATCTGGTTTCAATATAGAGAGCTCTGTATCCAGTAGGTTATAAATGAACAAACACTGGGATAGAGTGGCACAGGAGCTGAGGGCATTGGCTCTGGAGTCTGATTCCTTGGGTTTAAACCCCAGCTCTGCTAATTACCTCTGTAAAAGCTTGGACAAATTACTTAACCTGTCTGTGCTTCAACTTCCTGTGTGTCAGATGAAAAGAGTACAGAGTACACACATCAAAAACTTTTTGTTGCATGGGGCAAATGAATTAATACATGTAAAACACTTAGAACTTGGCCCATAGAAAGCACTCATGTTATAATTACAGAGGTTAAGAACACAAGCTCCTGAGACAGACTGCCTGGGATTAAACCCAGTCTCTGCTACTTAGTAGCTGTATGGCCTTGGGCAGGTCACTTAACTGCTCTGATTCAGTTTCATCATCTGTAAAATGAGGATAATCATAGTCTTTCCTCCTGAGTACTGTGAGAATTAAATATGTTGGTATATAGAGAACTCAAAATGTGCAAGATTATTAGGATCCATATATCATATAAGCATACAGTATGATGTTTGCAATCACCACCACCACCACCATCATCATCATCTGTGTAGCTCAGATTCTGAACTATAGGGGTAAGAGAGCAGATAAAAAGTCTCTCTAATAAGAGCACATAAGCAACACCTGTCCCCTCCCAGGCCTGCCATACATCACACAGGGAGTTCTATGTTTTGCCTAGCAAACTGGTACTTGACATATTTCCCAAGCCACTGCCCTTCCTTTTTCTCTTCATCAACAGAGTTAGTCAACTCTTCTGTGTTCTCAAAGCACCTTGTCTTTGTCCCTAATTCCCCATCCCTGGCTGGAGGTAGTGTAGGTGGCCCCACCTCTGAGGTTCCCAAAGCTGCAGCCATCTCTCACCAGAAGCTACAGAGGAGACAAAGACAAGAAAGGCCAGTGGAGGCAGAAATCAGAATGGGTCACCACAGGGCCAGAAATACAGACAGAGGCAGGGAGTGAAGAGTTAGCTGTTAACCTCTCCACTTCAATGTCTTCCTCTGTGAAATGAGGTTAATAACAGCACGGACTCTATAGAGTCACTGAGGATTGAATGAGAGAAAGGGTGGGAAAGGCTTGGCCAAGTGCCTGGCATATAGTCAGCAATGATAAGGAAGAACACAGGTGTGCTGAAGGAGCACAGAACATAGGCTATGCATGGGGCAGAGATAGCAAGCTAAGGTGTGGGGACTGGAGTAAACTGTGTTACCTGTTTCTCCTCCCTAGGGAGGATTATATTTGGCACTCCATGGAGGCAGTCTTGGCTACGTGAATTTTTGGCCAGCAAAATGTGAAGGAGGGATGTGTTACCCCTGGGCAGCAGCTTTAAGACTCAGTGCATGGTTTACTGTACTCTCTTTTCCCTGCCTCTGCCAATCTGGAGCAGGCATTAGGATGAAGCCTCCATCAGTCTGGAGGGCTGAACTTTTGCTCACTTGCAGCTGATGTGCGACACACTAGAGAAATAAGTTTTGCTTTAATCCACTAAAATATGGAATTGTCAATCGGAGGGGGAGACAAGCCATGAGAGACTATGGACTCTGAGAAACAAACTGAGGGTTCTAGAGGGGAGGGGGGTGGGGGGATGGGTTAGCCTGGTGATGGGTATTAAAGAAGGCACGTATTGAATGGAGCACTGGGTGTTACACGCAAACAATGAATCATGGAACACTACATCAAAAACTAATGATGTAATGTATGGTAACTAACATAACATAATAAAAAATAAATAAATAAATAAATAAAATAAAATATGGAATTGTCAGATGCTGCAACCTGAAAGCATCTTAGTATTTCTGGAGCCTGAAATCAAGGAGGAGAATGTTAAGAGATGTGTCTGATGAGCATGCTGAGGTGCTCAAGCTTTGTCTTATAAATCACTGGGGAGGTGCTTTACTCAAGCCCTCCTGCCTTTGAGGGGCTCACAGTCCCATGACACATTCTTTGCATGGTGCCTGGTCCAGGGTCACATAACAATAAATAAACTAGCTCCAAAATCCTCGTAGTCCCTTCTTTGCCAAAAAATAAATTCACAATACTTCCATCTGGCATTTAAAACCCCATATAAATGGCCCTGTTCATCCCACCTCTTAGCACCATCAATCACCTATTGTAACCACTTTACTGTCTGTGGAACATGTTTTAGCAATTCTATTTTTTAGTCTTTGCTCATATCTTTCTCTTCTATCTGTATTGATCCTCCTTTCCTCCCAATTTGTCAAAGTCCCAGTGGAAAGGCACAGACCTTTGAGGGATTAAAACTCTGGTCCTGGTTTGTTTAATGGCACCCATAAGAACCCTGTAACCAATTTTTGAAAAATTCTCTCAACCACTCTGGTTCACATCAGTAAAATGAAGATTATTGGGCCAGATGATCTCAAAGGTGCTTTTCAGCTTCTTAAATAACTATTATTTAAGATTAGGTTTGGCTTCAAATAACAGAAAACCCCAAATGACTAGAGTTTAAGTCATATAGAAGTTTATCCTTTACCTTATGCAAATGAAATTCAGAGGTAAGCATTCAGGATCAGCATGGTACCTTATTACTATCTTAGCTTGAGCTGCTATAATAAAATACCACAAGGTGGTGCCTTAAATGACAGAAATTTCTTTCTTACAGGTCTGGAGGCTAGAAGTCAAAGACCAAAGTGCCAGCCAATTCAGTTTCAAGTGAAGGCCCTCTTCCTGGTTTGCAATCTGCTACCTTCTCACTGTGTGCATGACAGATAGATCATCTCTGTCTTGTTTTTTTTTTTTCATAAGGGCACTAATCCATTCATGGGGGCTCTACCCTCATGACCTAATTACCTCCCAAAGTTTCCACCTCCAAATACCATCTCATTGGAGATTAGGGCTTCAACATGTAAATTTGGGGAAACACATTTGGTCCATAGCACTATGCCTCTTGTCCTCCCAAATCCATGTCCTTCTCACATGCAAATACATTAATTCCACCCTCATAGCCCCAAAGTCTTAACTCATCCTAGCATCAACTCTAAACTCTGAAATCCAAAGTCTTATCTAAATATCATCTAAATCAGACATGGGTGATACTCAAGATATGATTCATCCTAAGGCAAAATGCCTCTCCAGGTGTAAACATGTGAAACCAAACAAGCTAGGTGCTTCAAATACATGAATACCCACAATGGTGGGACAGGCATAGGATAGACATTCCCATTCCAAAGGTAAGAAATAGAAAAGAAAGAAGGATGATGGGTCCCAGGCTAATCTAAACTTAACAAGGCAAACTCCATGAGATGTTAACACTCATGAATAATCCTCTGTATTTCAGACTCACTGGGGCAATAGGCTCACCTTCTGGACAATTCTCAGGACCAAAATCTTTTCTAGTCAGGGTTCTCCAGAGAAACAGATCAGAAAAGTAAAGAAACAGAGATGAAGACAGAGAAAGAGACATAGAGAGAATTGGCTGAGAAGTCCCATGATCTGTCACCTGCAAGTTGGAGACATGGAGAAGATAGCGGTGTAGTCTGAGTCTGAGACCAAAGGCCTGAGAACTAGAGGAGCCAATGATATATAGTCCTAACTGGAGTCTGAGTGCAGGAGAAGACTGATGTTCCAGCTGTGCAGTCAGGTAGAGAGATCAGATTCTCCCTTCCTCTGCCTTTTTATTTTATTCAGGCCCTCAACAGATTGGATGATGTCCACCTATATCTGGGAGGGCAAGCTGTTTTATTGAGTCCACCAATTCAAATGCTAATCTTATATGGAAACACTCTCACAGACAGACCCAGAAATAACGTTTAGCCAAATATTTGGGTACTCCATGGTCTGGTCAAATTGAAACATAAAATTAATCATCACAGTGGCCATCAGAAAACCAGCTTTTTTTTTGTCTTATTGTTCCATCATTGTCAACATGTAGTTAGAACCTAATGGTGCAAGATGACTTACTGAGTTCTAGCCATCACACCTATCTTCTACTCAACAGGAAGAAAGGGATAAAGAAAGATTTCCCTTTAAGGGCTATCTAGCAGTTACACACACTGTTAAATTGCAGTGGATAGGACTTAATAAATCATATGGCCATACTTAGCTGCAAAAGAAGCTAGGAAATATGGTCTTTATTCTGGATGTCTATGTGTCCCACTAAAACCTGGGAATTTTATTACTAAGGAAAAAGAGGGGTTGGATATCAGGACTAGCTGGCTACTTAATTCGTAAGAGAAATCTTAGTAAACCCACCTAGCATGGTTTAGACCTACATTTTGGCTTATTAGTCATGAAGGAAAAATGTGGATCTCTTTTGGCCTGCCTCTTATGTGACCCTCTCAATTGTTTTAAACTCAGAAGTGGAAGAAGGGATTTATTTACGGGAAACCCAATACCTTCAATGTAACACAGCAAATCGGTACAGATGGTAAACTGAATATATCTGTCTCAATTTTCTTCTGGAAACAAGATGCTGATATACCAAAGAAACATCTTCCATCCCCCTTCTCAATAAAAACACTAGAGATAATTACATATAGTGTAAGTATGAAAATATGTACATTTTAATATATAAGACAAGCAGCTTATGAGAATAGCATATAGCAATACTGAGAGATTGCTCCTGAAGAAGATAAGTGAGAAAATATGGTCTTCTTATTTATATCCAGCATACAATTCCAAAGTCAAAGAATGATGCTAGTCATACATTCCCAAAGAGCAAGGAGCTGATACATGAAAACTTACTTAACTGTTTTCATTAAGGTGAGGCCAGAGGCAACTTAATACTGAACTACCATGATTTTTTTACAAGAAGAATTTTACCTATTTTATGTTAGATACATGTTATTTTACACATTGATACATATTATGTACATAAGTGTTAGATATATATTTTGTTAGATAGCGACAAAGCTGTCCATCACTTTTTTTAAGGGCATACATTATTCAAGAGAGAGCATTACTGCTGACAAAACACATTTGGATAAATAAGATTCCTTCTCTTATTCACACAATGATTCATTTCATGTCACACACACTTCATTTTTGACTCATAAATTGTGTCGCAACAGGCTTTGTAAGACTTATAATTATTGAGGCTATTTTTGCGCTGCTATTCACTGCCTTTTCTTAGCCTCTTTGCATTAATAACCAGTTTTTTCCTTCTTATTATTTTGTATCCGACCAAAGAGAACTGTGTCAGCCAATCAGCATCTTGGATGATGACTCATTTGCATTCAAAAGTTCAAAAATATTAGGTCTTTATCAATAAAAATTAAGCCTGCTGCTACACACTACACACTGAGCGAGGACAGGGGATAGAGTGGAAAATAAGATGTGGTTCTTGCTCCAGCCCTCTCCTGCTGAAAATTTAAAGGTTAGATTACATACCACTAAGATCCTTTCCAGAAGAGATTCACATTTTAATACAAAAAAAAAAAAAAAACTACTGTGACTGACTTTACAGCTAATAAACTGCCTTCACTTGCATTGAGTTCATTTGAGCTGCACAAGCAACCTCTAGAGAGAGGTGTCTCCATTATCAACCCCATTTAACAGACCAGAAAACTGAGGCTTGAGGTTGAAAAAAAAAAAAAACTAGCCCCCACGTAACTTCAACTTTCAGCATCAGAATTGTGTTTAAAAACCCCACCTCTTATGTTCCTCAATTTTGGAATTCTTTGCAGAATGTCTGGCTAAAAGAATATGGAGTTTTTTCAAAGAGTGGTCCTCAAATTTCCAACTGCAGTATCATCTGAGATGCGTATCTAACAGGCAGACTCCTGGGTCCCATCCCAGACTGCTTGAGTCAGAATCTCAAGAGGGGTCCAGAAAAGTGGCAGTTTAACAAGCTCCCACCCCCCAGGTGATTCTCCAGCCCACTACAGTTTGAGATCCACCAAAGGAGGCCCTCTGCAGGCAGAAAAGAAAGGGTAGAACATTTCGGGCAGGGAGAAGTGTGCAAGCTAATGCCTGGAGTTATGGATGTTCAAGGAAAGCTCAGAATCTGCAAAAATATCCATTGCATCCACTTCTAGATGATGTCATAGACTAACTGCTGAGTTGAAATTCTTAAAGGGAAGAGCTGAAATGCTTTTGGAGCCCTCAGTCCCCGAGTCTCTGTAACACCTTTAGCTTTTTGAGTCAGGTGTGGGCTGCAGCAGCTGGAAGGTCAAAAGTCTGGCTCTTTTAAAACCAGGGACACTTAATCTTTGACACAATCTGCCCCTGGCTGTAAAAATATGCTTTCTTCCTCTGGGAGAAGATTCTTCTCACTAAGTCACATCCAGATCCTAAACAAACTATATACAGTAATCACCAGAGTACTGGATTGGAAGCCAGGGAACTTGGGTTCAAATCCTGCCTCAGCGACTATACTCATTATATCTCTTTGTTTGCAAGTCACCGGGATAGCTTGAACTAACAGGGAGATTTATCATAAAGACATGGGTGTTTCATAGATCCCAAAGGCAGATCCAGGCCTCTGGAAAGAATATGCTTTTTCTATTATTTCTCTACTGTTTTTCTCTACTTTGCTCAACACATCTGTTCATTTTTCTTTTCTTTGCCAGAGTAGATTTTTCTGCTGCCTTGTTTATGGGATGGAACACAGCTGTCCCTCTGCTCCCAGTAATAGCTAATAGTTACTATTCACATGGGTTAGACACTATTCTAAGCTCTTTATAAGTATTGTTATATTTAATCATCACAATAACATGGTAAGGATGCCATGAGTGCCATTTTTGTACAGATAAAGAAACTGATTAATTTCTCTGTAGAAATTAAATAATTAGCTCAAGGACACACAGCTAGTTCTAGTATGGACCCCAGGTACTCTGAACTCAGAGGCAATAGAATTGTGTCCTGCCTCATACTCTTTCATGTCACATAGAAAAGTTTAATGGCTATCTCTGTCTAATTTTCATTATGTCCAAATAAAACCAGATTGCCGAGTATGGCCAGGGTCTGGGGTCACACAGCACAATCAAGAATGGGAGGGCTATGCTCACAGAAAGGAAGTTTTGGGGAAGTTCCTGTTTTTTTAAAGAAGGGCCCTCCACACCTGCTAATCCAGCCAAGTGATTTTCTTCAAGCCCCTTCCCATCTTTGGATTTGTTTCCTCTGACGATAGGTGCTCTATCCCCTTCTTGGACACTCAGAATGGATTCTTGTGTAGTAAAGGCTCTGAAAAGTCCATCGGTAAAGATAATTGCTTGACCTTAACCCAGTGTTTCCCAAATTTATTTGACCACAGAAACTTCTCATCCTCCATTGAGATGCTGAGCCTCCTACTTTACAGAAACCATAGAAGAGTTCAAACAGGAATGCTGTCAACTTCCTGCCACAAACACTTCAAGTCCACCTACAGCTTTGTCCCTCTTCTCCTCCTCCTCCTCTTTAGTTATAATTGCAGAGGTGCCCCTTCTCCTTTCTAAGGCTCATGGGTCTGGATGATTCCATCCCCTCCTGCCTTTTCAGGAAATTTATATTATCCATTTCCAATTATCTATCTATCATCTATCTATCTATCTATCTATCTATCTATCTATCTATCTATCTATCTATCATTTATCTCTATCTCTCCTATATTTTCAAATCTATGTTCCATGGTACCCATAAACCATTTAAACACGGTAAAGGGTCTCTTGTCCTAAAGAAAACCTCTCCCTGGTCCTCACTTTCCCCTTTAACTAGCCTCTCCTCCCTTCTTCCACAGCCAAACTTCTCCAAGAGGATTCTACTCCACGTCTTCTCTCGGGCATTGCTTGGGCCTCTCCAGCCTATCTTCTGACCCCAATACCCACCATTTACCAAATGGCTCTTGCTGGGCTCACCAATGGCCTCCATGTCACTAAATCAAAAGGATAATATTTTGGTCCTTATCTCCCATCTTCTCCCAATAGCACATACCACTGCTGATCCAGCTCTCCCTCTCAAAACTTCTTCTCCTGTAGGTTAAGGAATAAATCCCTGTCAGGGAATCTCTTCTATTCCTCTGACTGCTCCTCCCAAAACTCGTGGATCTCTACCCCGCAGAGTCCCTAAGGTGAGTTCTTATCACACACATGGCTCCAGTTATTATCTCCAGTTCTTTATTCTCCCCTTAGCACCACATTTGTATCTCTTTCTGCCCACTTGACATTTCTACTTGGGTAACTTACACAGGCCTCAAATTCAACACAACCAGAACATAATCTCTCCACAGTCTGCTCCTACTCAAGTGTTCCTCATTTCATGAGAAATAATATTGTCCACTGGAGTGAGAAAATAAGAAACCTATGAGACATCCTTACTATCTTCCTTTCCTCACTCCTCATATCTATTCAGCACCAGGTCCTACCTAGTTTAGCTAAATAATGCTCAAACATGTCCATCTTTCTCTGTTTCTACAGCCACCACCCTAACTGAAACTGCCCTCATTCATTACCTGCCCTCCTGCTATAACTGGTCTCACTGTTTTCCCTCCAAGTCTTCTCCTGTTCTTTCTGCAGATCCCAGCTAAAACCATTTGTAGCTTACTGGTACTTTTTGGATAAACAAAGTCCCTCATCTAGTCCCTGACCTCCTCCCATACTCACCTATCCCTTGCTCTTGGTCCCAAGTAGGGAGACATGAGGAATGCTGATAAGCAGTGTACAATGCACAGGCCTCCACAATAAAGAATTATCCCTAAATGTCAATAGAGCCAAAGTTGAAAACCCCAGTCTAAGCTAATCATTTTACACCCCTTGCTCATGATTGGTTTAAAATTCCTGCACTACACACCATCTACCTGGCCACTAGCATAGGTCCAGGAGTGAGCACTATTCTTAAATTAGCTTCATTTGACTGCAAAGAAGAACTTTCCCCCATGGTTGGAGGAGAGTCTCTCTCTCCTTCACCTCCACCCTCTCCATTGGTTAGAAACAAGAAAGCATGTTGTCCCACCTGCCACTGACAAATACCTTATGATCATAGGAAGAAAGCAGTCCAAGAACACAGCTTATACACCAAAGATGGCAGAGAGGAGAGAGAAAGAAAACCCGGACTTTATGGCATCGTTGAGCTATTGGATCAACCAAACCTGAAGTCCCCCTGACTGCTAAACTTATTACATGAGATAAGTAAATGCCTTAGTTGTATAAGTTAGATTGAATTATGTTTCCTGTTACTTGAGATACTGGCAAATTGATTTGTATGGTTCCTTTCAGGCTTTTATGATTCTAGATGTGGCTAAGATCTAGATGTGGCTTCTAGCCCTGTACATATTCAATAGAAAGGTAAATAATTCAAAGGCTTTCTGTTAGAAGACAGCAGGGAAGACTACATTTTCACCAAATTAAAGAATACTTCTTTTCTTGTTTACCACTTGGGTCATTACACATTATCTATACCTCTCAGGTCTATCTCAGACATATTCAGGACATGACAGAAGGCAGACAATTTATTCTACTAAGATGATGACAGGTGTGTTTGTGACCCCATCAACCTTGCCTTCTGCCTATTTCTATGGCTTCAGTCTCAAACATCTGCTTCTCTCCCCATTTCCAATGTGCTGAATGTTCAGGTACCATCTATCCAACACTACCACCACCAGCACCATCATCATCCATCACAGCCCCAGATGCTGTGGTCACTTGCCATGACAATTAGGCACTGACTTTAGGATGAACAAGCCTAAAATGCTGGACAGAATTTGGACAATACCAGCGATGGCTAGGATGATTGAGTGCTTGTGATAACCGGAGCTTAATACTTTACACACCTCTTTGAATCCCCACAGCCATTCCATGATGCAGGCACTGTCACTAACCCTATTTTCCAGATGAGGTCATGGGCCACAGAAAGCTTAAATAATTTGCCAAAGTCCACACAGCAAGTAAATGAAGCCCTTTTTCTTGGATCATAGAAAATAGAGTGGGTGAGGCTCCTATGATTTAGTTTGTTTTCATTAAATTTGTCTTTTCTAAAAATTTCCATTAAAAAAAATAAGTACACAAGATAACCTAACTGAACATTGTGTAGAGTGAGTGATAAAGTGAGAAGCAGAAATCTCGCTACCTGGCTGTCCCTTTCTAGCTTTCTTGTCCACCTCTGTGAGGGTAACAGCTGAAGCTTCTGGAAGGTGTTCTGCAGGAATCCCTTTAGCATATGCAAAAAAGCAGTTCTTCCTTTTAAGTCACCTTTTCCTACCTCCCCTGACCTTTCAGGGCAGCACTCTCTGGACACAAACCATCCTTTGCCTTTTTCCTATGTCTTTCCCAACTCCCTGCCCCACCTCCACCCCCAGGCAGGCCTCTTTGCCCTCCCCTGGAGGGCAGGAACTGCCTTTGCCAAGTTTTGCACAGTCAAATCATTTTGAGCACAACCATGGAATGAAAGGATGAGAGCTCAATCGCCAGCATCTTGCGATGAAAGAAAGAAAAAAAAGATCAAAAAAGAAAAATCCTGAAAAGCAGATGGTTCCTGAATAGTCTTCCTGAAGCCCTGTGGGACAGCTCTCCCTTTCTTATGTCACCCTAAATGGGCAGACTCTGCTTAGTTGCTGAAATGTCAGGGTGAGCCCTCAGCTGGACAGTTAAATAAACACAGGAGGTCACTGGCAAAGAAAGACATTCCCAAGGATCTGTGCTGTTCTGGAGATCCCCAAGTTAAGACAATCCCAAGTGTTAATTTGGGATTCTCCCCTTTATTCTGCTTTTACCACAAGCTGCTTGTATTTTTTTATTGTTTTTTAAGTTAAAGTGCAGCTCTCTCAGAAAGGCCCTAAGAAATAACCTTTCAGATAGGACCTTCCAAATGTATTCTATTCCAAACGCTTGCTCTGTCCAGAAGTGGCACACATTCCCACTCACTGCTAATCCCAGCTCACTCTCCATCTCTCCATTGCATTCCTCAAAAGCATCAACCTAAGTATTAGTGAGTGACAAACATTTATTCCTTAGAAAACCAAATGGAAATTGGGCAGTGGGCACTGGATCTCTCTAGGGTAGGTCTCAGTGAGAAAGTGACCAAACAGGTGGCTTAGAGTCCTTAAGACCAGGTAATCCTTGAATGCTTGTGTGTGAACAAGGTGCCCAGTACACCCGAAGTAGAATGGAATGGGGAGAGTGGTAGGAGATGAGGGAATGAGTTAGAGAGGGCAGACACTGTAGTATCTTTTACTCTAAGGAAAACTGGAGAGCCACTGGATGGAGACATCTGTTGCTTTGTTGCCTATCCAGCCCCCATTTCCCATCTGTTATCATACTTCCATTTTCCCTCTCCCATTCTCAGTCCATATGGTTTAGGTGGAGCTGACCAAACCTCATGATCCAGGTTTGGACACCCAGGTCTAGCAAATCAGTATCCTGATCATTGGGGTTGGTTCGGAGTTGGACATTTGACCTGCATTCAACCTAAAATTCAATTCCAGGATTTTCACTGAACCAAAGAAAAAGAGGCATACTTTTTCTGCCTGGGTTGCCAAGTTGATAAAATAAATCTGGAGTTTTCGAAAACCATTGTGGCATCATGAAGCAATAGCTTGCCTCAGAATGATGCCAGTGCAGAGCCTAGGAATGGAGAGACACAGAATCCTATTGACATCACTTGAGCACATGGGTCCAGCCCTATCTGAAGCTCGTGTCCCCAGTCTTTTTAGTTATGTTAATAATTTCCCTTTCCAGCCTCAGCTAGTTTAGTTGGGTTTCTCTTATTTGAATGGGAAAAGTACTGACTACAACATTAATGGATACAAATTAGTTGTCATTTTATAATGACCTTAATGTCTTGCCTCTTCAACCAAAGGAGTAATTAATGGCAGACAAGATAGCAAGGAGTACATGTGAGCTGTGGATAACATTTAAGAGAACTTCAAACCATATGCCTGGCCTCTAACTTTCACAGCTGAGACCATTAAAGGCCCACCTGTGCACTCACTCTTACTTCAGTTCATGAGAAATTTTCTAGGCAAACATGGATATATTAGAATCAGATAGGCCTCACATCTGGGTCCCCCTAACCCTTGAAGCCCAGCTCCCCAGGAACTGGCTTCCTGCTTCCCCTTCCCCCTGTGTCTCAGTCCTTTTTGGCTCTGAAGCTGCCAGGGACTTCACTTCCTTCTCCTGCGTCTCACTTTCCCCATATCTGCCTATAGTAGATAAAATCATCAGCCCTTGTTCTTCACTCCTCCTGCATTCACAACCTCCCATGAAGACGCCATGGGAGCAATGTACTTCCCTACCCTTTGACTTTGAGTTTGGCCATATGACTTGCTTTGGCCCATGGCATGTGGGCAGAAATAACAATGTTCTAGTTCCAAGCTTAGGTCCTAAGAGGACTCACATACCTCTAGTTACACTTTGTTATCACTGGTTCCAAGAAGAGAATGAGAGATTTGTGACGGCCTTCCCATCCGCAATAGCCTGAACTGAGTTACCCCAACCTAACTGAAGATCTACATTTACAGACAGATTTGCTCACCCTAGTCCATTCTAGATGAACAAATGACAGCCAACTTGCAAAGGCATTAGCAATACTATACAGTTATTATTTTAAACCACACATTCTGGAGCAATATGTTATGTAGCATTTGCTAACTGATACACTGACTTTCTTAAACAGGCTGTCAATATCACCTTCTTGGCCCATATTTATGGACATTCACTGACTACCTGAACCTCCGGTATCCTGAGTATCTTGGAGTAAGATATTTAGACTTCACATGTGAAAAGACTTCTCTTTTCTTCCGTGTAGGGCTGCTGGGTAAAATACAGGATGCCCAGTTTAATTTCCATTCCAAATAAAACCTGAATATTATTTAGTGTTGCTATATCTGAGCAATGTTTGCAAATATTTATCTAAAATTCAAATTTAACTTTTATTTATTAAATCTGACAACCCTACTCCTCTACTACTTAACTCTTGTCGGTGCTAAAAAGAGAAAATGCTCCTCCTGCACAGCACACACATGGACTTCAGACTTCGGATCACTTACTCTATCACTTCATGGAAGATTTATTTGCAGTGAAAGTTTAGAGCATTTATTTTTTTGTCAGTTTGAAGTGACTGCCCTGTTATTCCAAATCCCAAGGTGCCAAGGTGAGGGAAGGAAGATATGGGGAGTCGTTTATACTCTATGTTCATGCAGCTAACTAAATCAGTGTAAGGACAACATTTCTCTTTCTGTTTTGAAAATCTGTCCTTTCTTAACACATCATAGGTGAAACATAGAGTTAAATTCCAGCAGCCACGTATTGAGATTGCAAATGACTGCTTATCATTCCTCAGTTCGTAGAAGGACCATATCTTTTATTGTCAATTTGATTAAAGGCTTCAGCTTCAAAATAAAATTCGTGTCCAAGGGGCTTTCATTTTCCCTTTGATAAATGGGCATAATTCACTTTTCTTTAATGTTATTCCAAAGAGCGTTGTGTTACAATGGGGTTTTTGTGATGCCCCAAAAACATTTTTGAAACTGTTCTTATCTTTCCAGGCTCTTGCTAACAGCCACCACAATACTCTCTTGGGCATAAGTGTGCCTGCTCTAGCAAAGCCTCTGGAAGTTGGATCTCCTGGGTGGGAGGGAGAAAAGGTTGCATATAAATTCTTTCCCATAAAAGGCTTTATCAAATGACTGAAACAGATCATACTAGGTAACTAGTTCCAGATTCATTTTCAATCAGCATTTTGTGAGCACTTCTAGGTACCCAGTGGTTCATAGTGATTCTTAACCTTGACTGCACATTAGAATCACAGAGGGAGCTTTTTAAAAATACTGCTCCCTGGGGCCCACCCTTGGAGATTCTAGCTCAGTTGGTGTGCCGTGGGGGCTGAGCATTAGTATTGTTAAAAGCTCCCTAGTGATTCTAAGGTGAAGGCAGCAGTAAACAATGCTGATATACACAATTTCGTTTATTCTCCCCTGCAATCTGGCAAGGTCGGTGGGAGTATCAAGCATAACACATGAGGGGATTGCTCACTATAAAGAAGCCTCAGTGACCTCCTCCTCAAGCTTGGGCCTATTTCATGCTCAATTTCATACTATGACAACTCATGTTACCAAGGGGCTGCAGGGGATTTTTTAAAAAATTGAGTCCTCTAAAAAGTATAAATCCTCAGATCATCTCAGAAAATTAAACTCAACATACCAAAACATGATAGAGGTATTTTAAACTTTGTATTATCAAATGTTTAAAATACATAAAAGTGAAGAAGCAGCGTGATTGAACCCCCAGTACTCACCTCTAGACTTGAACAATTAGGCTGATTTTACCAGTTCTGCTTCCTCTCTGTCCTCCAGGGTTTTTGTTTGTTTTGCTTTATTAGATTATTTTAAATCAAATCCCAGTGGTAGTATTATTCACTTGTACCTACTCCAGAATTTTTCTCTAACACCTGAGGACTTTTTTCTTGTGGTGGTAAAATAAAAATGACATAAAATTTACTATTTTAACCATTTTCAATCGTACAGTTCAGTGGTGTTCAGAACATTCCCATTGTTATGCAATCATCACCACCACCCACCCTTAGAACTTTTTTCATCTTCCCAAACTGAAAGTCTGTCCCCATTAAACACTAACTCCCAATTCTCCCTTCCCTCAGTGAGGTGGTAACCACCACTCTTCTTTCTGCCTCTATGAGTGTGACTCCTCTAGATCCTAGTTTACAGTGGAATCCTATGATATTTGTCCTTTCATATCTGGCGTATTTTACTTAGCATATAATTTCTTCAAGGTTCATCCATGTTGCAGCATGAATCCCCTGAGCACTTTTTTCTGTAGCAAAATCCAGTACCATTTTCATCCTTAAAAAATTAATATGATATTAAGATAAATATCCTTTAATATAACAGTGCCCTCTTACCCAGAATTTGGCATGATTTTGTGCCATTTATTTGTTAGAGAAACCAGGTTATTTGTCCTATAGAATTGCCCATGTTAGATCTGGCCCATGCTCCTTGGAAAGGATTTGTCAGGCTCTTCAAACCCAATATTTGCTGAAAGCTGGTGGTAGGACCAGAGACTTGACCAGACTTGGACTGTTGTCCAATTTTTTGGCAAGAAGAATTCACAGGGAGTGGACGTGCATCGTATTGTGCCTTTCAGGAGACCTGATTGTCCTGCTTTTAGTGATGTTATGGTCGCTTAAGTGATGTCACCCTGGTCCTTCTATCTGATTTCTTTGTGATGGAATTTCAACATGAAAGAAGCCACTCTGAGGGGCACTGGGTGGTCAATTAAGTGATTAAGTGTCTGCCTTTAACTCAGGTCATGATCTCAGGGTCCTGCTCAGCGGGGAGTCTGCTTCTCCCTCTCCCTCTGCCCCTGCCCCCTGCTCGGGCTCTCCTCCTGACTCAAATAAATAAATAAAGTCTTTTAAAAAAGAAAAAGAAAGAAGCCACTCTGAGTTTATGACCCCCTGACCAGCTTTTCTCACCTGTACATGGAAGAAACAGGACAAAAGAAGTTTAATGATTTGTTCAGCAACATTTGTCAACCAATATTTATCAAGTTTCCACTCCTGAGAGAGCCCAAGCCTCTTTCCACGTAAAGTTCCATTGCTCTTCCCCCATGCTTCCATGCGGCTCAGTTCTTAAAGAACTTAGTAGGCTATGAAAATTGCCTAGGGGGGCACCTGGGTGGCTCAGTTGGTTAAGCATTTGCCTTGGGCTCAGGTTGTAATCCCAGGATCCTGGCATCAAGCCCCCTTGTCAGGTTCCCTGCTCAATGGGGAGCCTGCTTCTCCCTTTCCCTCTGCCACTCCCCCTGTTTGTGCTCTCTCTGTCTCTCTCTTTCTCAAATAAATAAAATAAAATCTTAAAAAAAGAACTGCCTACTTTAAAAAAAAAAAAAAAAAAAAGAACTGCCTAGAATAGACCACAAGCCACAGGAAGAAAGAGAGCTTATTTATTCATTCACCATTTAACTCCTTGGGTATATGACACAGAGCAAGGGACTGATATATATTTGTTATGTAAAACAAGACAAAAATGAATGAATGATTAATTGATTTAATTAAAAGATGCATGAACTTTGGGGTCACTTTTCTAAACATATGTTTCTACAGACATCTTCATAAAAGAATGCCCCAATAGTTTTTAATATATTCTGGCCATGATTCCATCTCAATATAAATTTTAGATACTTGTAAAAAGCAGTGTAATCCTTTGCCAAGTGCCTTTTCTGGAAGATCTCACAAGGGGTCAAGGACTGGCTTTGATTCCCCCAAAGGGCTTTGAAGTCTCTTACCTGTATGCTCTATGCCCCTCTACAATTTCCAGAGAGCAGCCAGGGTGAAATTTTTCAAATGCAATTCTGATCATGTCATTCCACCAATGAAAACTCTCTAATGTCCTTCCATTGTGTTTAGAATAAAGCCCAAACTTCAAGCTGGGACCCCCAAGTTCCCATCCATCCTACCTCATATCTATTTCTCCAATCTCATCTCAGCTTCTCTTCTCTTGCACCGGCCTCTTTTCATTTCCCTGACCCTAGAACCTGCAGCCTGTTCCCACCTAAGGATTTTGCACTTGCTTTCCCTCTGCCTGGCCAGTTCCCCTGCAGTTCTTCCTAAGGATGGTTTATTTTCATCCTTCAGGCCTCTAATCAACTGCCCTGGGAAAACCCTATTTAAAATGGGCCTTCTCTATGGTGTTTCTATTCCATCACCCTGGGTATTTACTTCATAACACTGTCCTCATATGTAATTTTTTTATTTGCTCCCTTGTTGACTATCTCTCTGCTCCATTAAAATAGAAGCTCCATGAAGACAGATAATTTGTATTTTTACCACTCTATTCTCAACAACTAGCACACTGCCTGGAACAGAAAATGAGCTCAATAACTATTTATTAGGTGAATGAGGTAAGGCAAACTTTTAAAAGTTTGTGAATGCATAATGCCTGAATTCTTGCATCAGCCTGCCTGCTCCTCTACCCTGGTCCTCAACCCAATACATAGCTAAGCTTTTTGACACACTATGGCTCCACTTGGCCCCAGACTCTAGGAAAGGTTGAAAAGAGCCCCAGATTTGCTTGAGTCTCACACAAAATCCCTCTCAGATTAGGCCTGATCCTACCTTGGGCCTGAGGTCTAACTCCTAAGGTTGTGGCTTATTCCTTCACCTAAATATCCACATTATTTCTCAGGCCATATATATATATATACTCTGCCTTGTTCTCCCTGCTTCTCCCTCTGCTTTTTTCTTATCCACTCACCCTCAATCTTAGGCATTAGATCCTGGTCCTTATGCCATCCCTGTGCTGGGACCACACTGCTGTTGACATGGTGGGTCTCCTCTGGATCTATCTCCTTATCCCCCATCAAAGCCTTTCCCTTTCCCCTTCCACTAACTTTTGACCAAAGCAGCCAACACCCAAATGGTGGGTCATGTTAAGAGCTGGTACACCAAGATCAAGCAAACGACTTGCTTTTCCTCTATGGAAGATGGAAAGGGTGTCCCCAAGATCTTGAAAAGGAAAAGGAAGTGGGTCTGTTTTTCTCATAAACACTTAGAATAAAAGGAAATATCAACATTGCAGATTTGAACTATTAAGGCAAACCACATGAAATTGCCAGTATGCTACCTACCAAAAAAAAGGAAGGCTCATATCACTCAGTCTAACATTTTTCCCGCCTGCCTCTCCCACCCAGTCATGACACCCAAAGCTATTGTCAGCTGTTTTAGACTAATCTGGAGTGAAGAAAATATGGACCATAATTAGAGGGTGAAGTCTGGGACCAAACAATTCTATGGAAGGGAAAACCTCCCAACCCCTTTGCCATTGCTTAGGATACTTAAAGCCAAGGATAAGAAGGAAATATTAGTGATTCATTCAATTCCTCAGGACAAATGCAATCAAGTCCTATGTGCACTGGGCACTATGCCTTTAACTTCACACTACCTTTATACTTTATGTTTAATCCCAGCCTTATTCTTCCTTTCGAGGGAGATCTTTGTGTTACAACAAAACAGCACTAATTTAGGATCAGAAAAACCAAACTTTGGCTCCCAGATCTGTTCTTAATTAGCTGCATGGCCATGGGACAAATTTCAGACTGTGAGTTCTGAGTTTTCTCATTGATAAAATGGGTATAAAAAATAACCGAGGGGCGGAGCAAGATGGCGGAGGAGTAGGAGACCTGGATTTCGTCTCCTCTCAGGAATTCAGCTGGATAGGGATCAAACCATTCTGAACACCTACAAACTCAACAGGAGATCGAAGAAAAGAAGAGCAACAACTCTCTCATCAGAAAAGCGACCACTTTCTGGAAGGTAGGACGTGCGGAGAAGTGAATCCGAGGCG
>NC_138373.1:142486393-142581072 GCF_054177405.1 Leptonychotes weddellii | reverse complement strand
TTTTTTTTTTTAACATATATTTAAAAACAACTCTTTAAATAGCACTCCATCATAAGGGAACAGAATAGAGAGCAGTGATTTCTGAGATGATGGGACACAAATAGCCACTGATGGTCATGCAAGATTTAAGGATCAACCTTGTTGATATTTTCCTGTTCTATATTGTTACATGTTTAAAGGATGTTATAAGTTTTCCAGGCTACATGTAAAAGATTGCCTTGACCAGTTGCATTCCACTCCGTGAATAATACAATAGAATTTCAGTGCAGAAAGGAATCTTCAAAATCAATTCGTTTTGTTCCTTTTCTTAGATGAGGCATCTAAGCTTAGAGGAGCCAAGTGACTTGTCTTGGGCTGCAGAATTAGTCATATCCTTATATATGACACAATGTAGAAAGTACATTGAGGTCCATATGATGAATGGGGAAAGATTATCACAGATTAGAAAGACCCATCACAAAACTATCCATCTGCAACAAGGTGGGTACAAAAACAGTAACAAGACAAGATGAAAACTGTGTTCGCCAACATTCCACTGGAGGAGAGCACAGTGTTTGTTTCAAGGAATGTTGTGATAAGCTTACTTGGACTGGAAGTTGAGGCCTTGGGGCCATGAAATGGTTTGGTGCCAAGGCTTCAAGAAGGGGGGCAGAACCCCCTTCCGCAAGAGGAGAGAATTGTATTTTTTCCTTTAAAAGGGAAGGATGAAGAAAGAGGAAAGAGAAAAATGTTGGTCATGAAATGTTGGTGAGTAGTTGGTTTTTTGAGAGGTCCATGAAATAGCTGTGTTCTGTACCCAAGTTGGGGCAACCAGTAGGTTGACTTGTCCCAAATCATCCCAGTTTACCTAGGCCTTTCCCAGTTTAGCGGCCATAGTCCCGTGTCCCAGGAGCCCTCAGTCCTGGACAAACTAGGATAGTTAATCACTCCAGGGCAACATGAATATATATGGGAGTTGGAGACCTTATTTAACATCTAGTTTACAAAAATAACATTTTAAAAATCCAAAAGACTGTCAAATTGTGCAAAACACTGTCAAGTTTTGCAACAGGTTAAATGAGCAAAAGTGGAAAGAAAATGTATTTCCCACATCCAAAGAATGTATAATTTTTCAAAAGCCACTTCCCAGGATAATAGTAATGCTTTAAATTATTTATGAATGTGAGAATCTTAATTAGAAAGCTTCTGTCTTGTCAGTCTTGTGCATGATGAGCAAAAATTAAATTCCTACCCTTCCAATGGTGCAGCACACCAAACTTCTGTGATGCATGTAGAAATCACATCTCCTAAAAATAAAACAAAACTTCCATATGTAAAAAGGAGATGCAATTGTTGTACTATTTCAAAGTTCCAAGGTTTAAATGAGCTCATGAGTGTAGTGATGACTTAAAAAGTTGTTAGTTTCTTTGACTTTTACTGCTTAGAGCTGTTGTTGGCATTTCTATTCCATTTTTAGATACTCTGCAAATGTGCTTAAGATTGAAGGCAGAAGAAAGCTGAATGTAAAAAGCTCCACATCACAATGCTGGGTCAGAAGCTGCTCCCCAGCCCATAGAAGCTGCCACATTTTCCCCTCCTAATTTTTCCCACTTTTCCTTTCCTACTCTAATTCTCCACAGCTCCAGAGTGAGGATTTGGGTGGCCATTACCCATGCTCTTCCTGCTTTAAAGGAGAACTTGCCTTAGGAAGAAAAGTCAGGCCAGGTGGGAAAAGATGTGCCTTCCTTCTGGTCACTGCATTAAAATCCCCCAGTGTTGGGCACAGGGGTCATAACTGCTTTCCCTTCTCATCATCTCTTTGTGGCCATAATGGTAAGATGGAGTAAGGAGGAGGTGATGGAAAGATGGGAGTTGAACAAAAATACTGTCCACTGAACTCCTAAACAAGAGTTAGGAGGACCTTTTTCTAATGGGTAGAAAATAATGGTTCTCAACCCTGACTGAGCATCAGAATCACCAAAGAAAGTTGTTAAAAATAGAGATGGCTCAGGATCCATTACAGATTTCCTCAATCTGTAGGTCGGCCATGGCCTGAATGTTTGTGTCTCCTCAGAATCCATACATTGAAATCCTAACACCGCAGGTGATAGTATTAGGAAGTGGGGCCTTTAGGAGGTGATTATGTGATATTGTGAATGGGATTAGTGCCCTTATAAAAGATGTCCCAGAAAGATCTCTTGCCCCTCTCACCATGTGAGGATACAATAAAAAGTCAGCAAGCTGGAAAAGGTCCCTCACCCAACCATTCTGGGACCCTGATGTTGGACTTACAGCCTCCAGAGCTGTAAAGAATAAATTTCCATTGTTTAAAAGCCAGCTAGTGGGGCGCCTGGGTGGCTCAGTCGTTAAGCGTCTGCCTTCGGCTCAGGTCGTGATCCCAGGGTCCTGGGATCGAGCCCCGCATCGGGCTCCCTGCTCAGCGGGAAGCCTGCTTCTCCCTCTGCCACTCCCCCTGCTTGTGTTCCCTCTCTCGCTGTGTCTCTCTCTTCAAATAAATAAATAAAATCTTTAAAAAAAATAATAAAAGCCAGCTAGTCTGTTGTTATGCCAACCCAAATGGAGTAAGACAAGTTTTATATTTTTAGCAGGCATGTGTATATTTAACCACTTCTTCAACTAATTCCAGTGTAAAGCCAGGGTTGAGAACTGTGAGTATGGCATATATGTGGTGCAGTGGGTCTCAGACTGGGGGTTCTGAGGCAAGTAGAATGAAAACTGCACTTTAAGAAAAGCAATGCCAGTGGTTAAAAGCACAGGTTCTGAAGTCAGGAAGACCTGGGTTGGAATCCCAGCTCTGTCCCTATGTGATCAAATTACTTAAGTTCTCACTTTCCTTGGGTATAAATTGGGAATGAAAATAAGACCTTCCTGTTGGATGAAAGGAGAAAATGTTTGTAAAATATTTAGAAACACATTAACAAGGTATACAGTAAATGACAAAAAAATGGTCATACTCTGCTTCTAACTAGTCACTCAGTCCTCTGTGAGTCTCAGCAACCTCATCCACAGAATACAGTGTGCTCAAGGCTCTCTCTATGGTGACTCTCAGTTCCCATTCTCTATGATTGAATAGGATGTAAAGTAGGCATTGGCAAACTTTTTCTCTAAAGGAACAAATTGTGAATAATTTAGTCTTTTCAGACCATATCATCTCTGTTGCAACTGCTAGACTCTGCCATTATAATGTGAAAGGAGCCATAGTTAATACATAAGTGAACAAGTGTGGCTGTGTTGTAATAAAAGCTTATCAATAAAAACAGGCAGTGAGCCAGATTTGACCCTGGGCTATAGTTTGCAGAACCCTGATATAAAGGACAAAAGGAGAAGGCAAGTTCTCGCCACTCTCCAGCAGTGTGTCTTCTCCCAGCTACTACACTGTTAGAATATATTGAGGCACAGAGAGGTTACATAACATGCCTGTAGTTGCTTATATTTTTTAAATATAGTCATAACAACATCTCCCATTACATATGTTATTCATACAATGAGACTTTGACATCCTCTCATCAAGAGGTGGAGTCAACATTTCCTACCTTTAAGTCTGGGCAAAATTATGACTATGGCATGATGGCACTATATGTCTTTTGAGACAAGTTCATAAAAAGTGATACAGCTTCCACCTGGTGCCCTGGTTCTCTGGTTGGGATACTTGCCTTTGTAACCTAGACACTGTGCTGTGAGGAAGCTAAGGTCTCCTTGTGATGAAACCCACATGGAGAGAAATTGTCAGCACCAAATTGTCAGTCCTGTGAATAAGCCATTTGGAAGTGAATCATCCAACAATAGATGGGCCACCCCAACTGGGAGGAGCAGAGATGAAATGTTCCTGCTGAGTGCTGTACAGGTTTAAGTTTCATGAATCAAGTAAATGATTGGTTTTACTCTAATCCATAGGTTTGAAATGGTATGTTATGGAGCAATAGACAGAGTTTGATACTGAGAATAGGGGGGAAAAGTGAAATATATCACACTGGCTTTGGGATTGAACAGGACAGAAATCTAAAGTGTCTTGAAGAGAGTGTTAGTGACAGCCTAAAGGCCTTAAGAAGGTATCAAAAGGAAAAGTGAATTCAGTGTTATCTTGAAGTTGGAGGAAAGGGTATCCATATAATGTAGTGGCAGAAAGTTTGACAAGTGAGTCATGTAGGGTAATATGGCCAATAGGAAATGTACCTAATGAATTTAAGGACTTAGCTAAAGGGATCTCCAAGAATATTAGAAAAACTATCTATGATAAAATGTAAGAGAAGACAGATTAGCTAAAGAACAAACTTTTACATACAAATAAGCCAGGATTTGCAGGGTTTGAAAATAAAACTGTGTCTCATTCCTAGTCTCGCCAAGATTTTCAAATCTTTAAATGGCTTCAAGGCAAAGATGATTAAATACAGGATGTGACTATAAGTCCCTTTGTTAAGACTTCAGAAATATTTAAACTGATGCCTCAAAGACTTTGATAAAAGGACCTCTGAGAATATGAGAAGCATAGATCACCAATTTTCTCCATCAAGTAATAGGGCTTCCAAAATCTTAAAGGCAATGTCATTCAGTAGACTCACAGGAGGCCAAATATTAAAAGCCTGTCTCAAATAGGTTTGTTGGTATTACTTTTGTCTAATGGGTAAACATCAATATGATACATAGAAAACCCACAATGTTTTTAAGATTTTTCTGGTGAAAGCCCAACCAATTTGGGTTGAAAGGGACAGAAACTATACAAAATTAAAAGAGAAATTTGACTGGAATGTGGACTAAGAAAATTACTCAGCAGCAAATGTAGTCTACAGTTTATGGAAAATAGAGGATAATTCAGGAGAAGGAGCCAAGTGTCAGAAGAAAGAGCCAAGAGCCATGGAGAACCATTCCCAGAGAATAAGATGAGCTCTACTCAAGGAACTAACACATGTGTCTGGCTGGATTCCAAAATTATTATGGCCCCAAACAGTTGTGTGTTTCTTATTTTCCCTCTCTCTGAAAGAAAATTTCTTTGTCTGTGAAGTTATTTAATGCCTGTCCCAAATTATATATTGGGTATGAAGAGAGCAGATATCTTGCCTCTTTAGTCACAGGTCTTCAGAGCAGTATTCAAATGACTGTACCTGATGCCATAATGTGATGAGATTTGGGGATCTAGAGAAGGATATAAGTATATTTTGCATAAAGAACAAATGTTAATTATTATGACCAGAAAGTAGATTACAGAAGACTGTATTTTCTTTTAAAAAAAATGGTAAAATAATAGCTCCAATCTCACATGTTCTTCTTACAATGTAGCCTTGGCACTCTTCTATCAAAATGTGATGCTCTGTGACTTCTGAGGCTTCGTCATAAAAGGTGATACAGCTTTTTCCTAGTTATATTAAAATGCTCATCCTTGATATTCAGCCATCATGCTATAAGGAAGCCCAAGCTCTCTTGTGGAGAGGTCCCTGTTGAAGTTGCCAGCCATGTAAGTGAGCCATCTTGAAAGTAGATCTTCCAACCTTAAATGTGCCACCCCAGCTGACACCATATAAAACAGAGATGAGTTGTCCCCACTGGACCTTACCCAAATTGCAGATTTATGCTATAAATAAATGACTGTTGTTTTAAAGCTATTAAGTTTTGGGGTAGTTTGTCACATAGCAATAGATAACTAGAACACTTAGCAAATGGTAGAGCTCACATTTGAATACAGGCATTTTAATTCCAGAGTCCACATTTGCAGTTTATACAGAGTGCTGAACTGCCCAGATCCCCCTGCAGGAAAGAAAGTCATATTCATTCAAGTTCTGGGTGTGTTGCTCACCAACAGCTCTCAGTCCTCAGGCTTCCACAGTAATTGCGCTTGGCTGAAAAGAGACACCTTGCCTAATGTCATCATTCCCTCCAGGGGCAGCTTGCATCCCCCCAGTCTGGGCCAGCTCTGAAGGGCTTCCCCAGCTTCAGAACTCTCTGGGGTCAGATAAGGCCTTGCTGCTGCCATGCCACAGTACATCCTCTCTCCCAATCTGCTTCTTTCACTTCCTCCACAGGTGCAGATCCTGAGAAACCTCCACCAAAACTTCCTGCACACAAATCTACGTTTCAGAATCTTTTTCTTGGGGAACCCAGCCTGCAACACTATTCTTATCCATCATTAAAATAGAATGAGATGTTTACAAAGGACACAAGGCATTCAATCACAGGCACTTGATGGGAATAGGGTAGAGGGAAGTTAGTCTATGTAAATAACTTTTATTGATTGCCTACTGTATGGGAATATAAAAATAAGAGACTGACTTTATCTAGAGAAGCTTACCATCTAATAAAGGATATAGACAAACAAACATGAAATTGTAATACAGTATAATAAGTACTATGAGAGAGAAGGATTCTAACGCATCCATGGGAACCCAGAGGACAAGGAAATGTGTCTCTGTGCTTTGAAATACAAGAGAACATGAGCAGCATATAGGGATCCATAGGCACTGCTAAAAATACAAACGATGGGAACTGGTAAGTGATATAGCTAGAAAAAGCTTTCATGGTCTGGACCGTGAAAGACTTCAGTACCCTGGTTAATGGAATGTATTTTACTTTATAGGAAAATAGGGTTCCACTGAAGGGCTTTAAGAAATGGATCATCAGAGTTATATCCATATTCTAGAAAGATCACTATGGCCACATCTTGGAAAATGATTTTAAAATGGCAAGACTGGAAACAGGAAGAGCATTTAAGGTTTGTTGTAACAATGATCTGGATGTGATTATGATCTTTTTTATTCTTCAAAGGTGCCAACTAAGAAAAATGGGAATTCTGTACCTCTCCCCCAACTCCCTGCCAAAGATTAAACCATCTACTCTGGGCAGTCTATGCTAAATGTGGCTGCCTGTCCGGATTTAACTGAGCAACTAGCTGATTAATCCTCTCTTCCATGGAGAGGCTGAAAAGGCAGAAGAAATTATAGCAGCTCACCAGTTTCATTAGGGAAAAATAGTTCCTCTAGCCCCCAGTACCCCAGAGAAAGCACCAGTTCCTCAAAGTGAAGATCTGTATTAGACACTTCTGTGACATGCCACTGCCCAACCAAATGTTGAGACATTCTGGGCACCCCTAAGGAGTGGCTTCCCTGCCCCAGAGTGTCATGACCACTCAGAGGACTTCCCTCAAGGATGAGAACATCTCTGCTGGCAATGTATTATCAAGAACATCTAGTCCAGCTTATGCCAGAACTTATTTGTTGTTTGTGTTTGTCTTAAAAACAGTTTTCAGCCACCATTTCTTTGGTTCACAGGAAAGCAGAGACCTATGAAACATGCAACAGCAAAAGAAGTCTGGAGGAAGTTTTCATGATTGGCTGGGAATGGAGTAATCTTAGCATTAGGGCATCTAAGAGTTCCAGAAAATTGCTGGAATCCTTTGAGATTCAATTCCCTTGTGATTAGAAGGTGGGAACAGAAGTAGGGAGAAAAGTGTCTATTTTGTTTCATTAACTACAATCTACACATACATACACACACAAGTACTCCAATTCACTTAACATTTTAATTTCTTAAAAAAGGTCCTATTTGAGCATATTAAAAAATTACACAGTACAACATCTTATAGTAAAAATATAAGTTTTTTCTCTTTCACTTTGTCTGCCTTTCTCTCATTCTCAATTTCCATGTCAGAGGAATTACTGTGTCCAATTTCTTCAATATCCTTCCAGTGATATTCTATGCATATATAAATATATATACATATATTCACATACATATATACACACATTTTTGCACATATGGTGGCATACTATTCAAACCATTATTAATCTTGCTTTTCTATATTAATAATAAATACTGATGATTTTTCTGTATCAATGTATCAATACAGATAGAGTCTTCTTATTTATTTAGCAGCCACATAAGATTCCAATATATAGTGGTGCAATAATTTGTTTAATCAGCCTCTTACACTGATAGACACTGAGACTGTGTCCAAAATTTTGCTACTATAAATAATTATGCAATGAATATCCTTGTATGTATACATGTATGTATTTGTGCAGATGTGAGTCTTTATCAAGTGCATAAATTTATAGAATTAGACTTACTGCATAGAAGGGTATAGGTGTTTAAAATTTTGCCCTTCATGCCCCCACCATACCCCTTCCTCAGTCACTAATGACTTCCTACCGCAAGCACCTGCACCTCTTTGTCTGAGGTTTTTCCCTGGCCATAAAAGTGTGCTTTGTGCACTCACAAGGTAGGCCAGAAAAATTGGGGACTGAGCATACCCAAGAGAAGTCCTCAGTCAATGACAAATAAATGTCCCCACTTTCTTCAGCCTTTGGCAGGGAACAACTCTATACAGAGGTCCCTAGTGGAACTGAGCCTCAGCTATCCACAGTGATAACTCTCTCATTAACATACCCTTTTATTGACTTCCTTCCTTTTCCTCTCCCTACCAGTGCTACATGGGATCACCTCCTAAGTAAACTACTTGCCCTCAAATCTTTGTCTCAGTGTTTGCTTCTGAGGAAACACAATTTAAAGGTTCCCTCCACAAAGGTTGTGATAATTTGCACTTCCACCAACAATGTCTGTTTCTCATCCCCACCTCAATTCCATCCCCACCCCAACTCACCATCAGTTTTATCATTTATTCATTTATTCATTTGTTCATTCATTCAATAGATAATTTTGGGGCATATTCTATGTTTCAGGGACTTAGCTGACCCCTGGATACAATACAAAGCACTAGAAACATACCTCAATTACCTATATTCTTCCTCCTTTAAGTTGATACCTAAATTTCTTTTAAGAAAGGTAAGTCCAATATTATTCCATAGTCGGAGCAAAAGCATTGAAAATGCATAATCTTGACTAAAGAAACACACAAGTGAGGCATTCCAAAAATATGTTCTCAGCAGCAACAAGACAGATTACCAAATCCTCCCCAGGTTTGTGGAGGGTTGGGGTTGAAGAGAACAGGAGATGTCAGACCCTTGAAGTAGGTCAAGGGGACCTGGGACAGAAGATATTCTTCAGTGATTTCACATGGTGATCTAGACTAGGGTCTGGTCCAGGACAAAAAGAAACTGTGTAGTGAGCAATTCTGTCCTACAGCTACAAATGTTCTGCTTTCATGATTTATGGACATGTTTTTGTTTTTAAGACTGCCTGTTTTCATAGTAAAAAGCTTTATTCCTGGAGTACTAATTAATGGAGGTATTATTGTTCTTAAAAGAACAAGAAGGAAAGTGACCCCTATCCTGGATAAATGCCACAGTCTGCCTTCTCTCTCCTAAACCAGGCTGCCAAGCTTTGCTGGGAAGAAGTCCCTCCATTCTATAATCATGGACTCCAATCACATCTGGGCCCTGGATACTTTGAATATAACTTGTACTTGTCCATGTTTAACTTTCCCCCATTTTTGTCAGCAGCTATTTCAAACTTTCTCCTTTTTCTTTAAACCCCTAATCTTCTACTTTTTGCCTTAATCCAAGCACATGAACCTTTTTCCTATTTTAAGGGGAAAAAATGGGCAATCCAAACATGGGCTTCTCCATCCACAAATTTCTCCACATCTGCACCAACTCCTGCTCTCTATTACTGAGAGGACTCAAGAACCTTACCTATTTCTCTGGTCCTCTCCAACTCATTACTCTAGGGCTCACCTCCTGTACCTCTTGTATCTTCACCTTCTCAAGGCCTTACTATAGCCCTTTATTTTTAACAAATAAACATGCCCAGATCTTTCTCATTTTTAAATAAAAGGCACTTTTTCTGTCATTCCCTCTAACTGGCTCCCTCTCATTTCTTTGATAATTTGATGTCTTGAAATAATTGCCTATCCTCATTGTCTTTACTTCTTCTCCTCCCAATCATTCCTAACTCCCTGCATCTTCATCCATCCACCACAGACACACATACTGTTCTCCTTTTCCACATTTTCAATTCCAATAAACTTTTTTCAAAGCTCACTTTCTTCAAAATCTCTATAGCAGTGATTCTCAAAAGTGGTCCCCAGACCAGCAAAAAAAGCATCACCTGGGAACTCCTTTAGAGACTTAAATTATTGGACTCCACTCAAGACTTACTGAATTAGAACTGCTGGGGTGCAAATCAGAGTAGGAGATGAACCATGAGAGACTATGGACTCTGAGAAACAAACTGAGGGTTTTAGAGGAGGGGGGGATAAGGGGATGGGTTAGCCCAGTGATGAGTATTAAGGAGGGCACCTATTGAATGGAGCACTGGGTGTTATACGCAAACAATGAATCATGGAACACTACATCAAAAATGATGTAATGAATGGTGACTAACATAACATAATAAAATAAAAGAAAAGAAAAGAACTGCTGGGGTGGGGCCCAGCAATCTGTGTTTTAGTAAGCCCTCTAGGTGACTCTGAGTTTAAGTTTAATACCTCTAACCTCTTCTCTTCCTTTACAAAATTCTTTCTTCACTTAGTTTCTATGAGCTAGATAGTGATGGTTCTTTTACATTTTAAGCTATTCTTTTTAGTCTCCTTTTTTCCATTCATCCATAAATATGGTTTTTCCTGGTGCTCTATTATCTCACTATCTGTCCTGCCCATGTGATGTCATCTATTTACAACACTTCAGTTACAACCTGTGTTTGTCAGGACTCTTGGTTACAAATGGCAGAAAAGGCAATTCAACCTAAGTGATGTTGAGCTATGTTAAACAAAAGATAGAATTTATTGGTTCATGTAACATGTTTGTCTTTCCCCAGGATCTTAAATGTTATCAGGATTTGGCCTCATTCTCTTTGTCTCTTAGTTCTGCTTCCATCCAAGTTGGTTTGGTTTCCAGTTCAGGCCCCCTCTATGTGGTCTCTTGAAGCTCCAAAAGTACATGTTCTCAGTTCCAGAGCCAATTAGTTCATGCGCCCATCATGATTCAACCACTGTCTCCAACAAAGTAGAATATGATTACTTCCTTAAGCCTGAGTCATATCACTATTTCTGGAGGTAGGAGTGAGGTCAACCTTAAACAAACTGACCTTTACTTAACATACATAAAACACTTACTATGTACCCAGTACTGTTCTCGGTTCTAGGAATGCAACAGTGACCAATGGAGTCCAAGTCCCTAGGCTCATGGAGCTTATATTACAGAGGGATATATAGTCAGTAAACAAATAAAACAAACAGATAAATATAAGCATAGGAAGATAAAGGGGTAGAGAGTGATGAGACTGCTCAGGGGGACAGGGGTAACTTCCCAGAGACTATCAGGATGTTAATAGGAATAATGAATTCTAGGTGGGTAAAAACAATAGATAGAATTCCCGGGTCTACATCTTTAACAATTATAACCAATTGCCTATTGACCCTGTCACTTAATAGGAAAATTAAAATGTCCCAAACTGAAATTAGCATATTCCTTACTTTTAACTTCCTACTTGGTTTTCTTTGAATGGATTTTTCTTTTTAAATGAATGATTTTTTTAAACTAATAAGGATCAGTATCTTCTCTTCAACCCCTCAAATTGGAGGTTATAAATAGCAAAGGATATAGAACAGAAACCTCACAAACAGGAATGGAGAGAAGCTAAAAAGACTATTTTGAGACATCTTAGGTAGGAAACTTGTGGAAGGTAGGCCAGAGTGCAAAGACATGAACAACCTATGAACAACAGAAATGAACAACTTCCTATGAACAATAACCTTCCTATGAAGTCCCAATCATCCAATGAAGTACTCTGGGTAAAATCTTAAATCTAGAATGACTTCATTTGTCCATTGTCTCTAGCTTCTACTTGATGGTTCCTGATATGAGCAAAGCTGATTATCTAATTTCCCAAGTCAAGTTTCACTCATCAAATCATGCCAATTCTGCCCCCTAAATGTTTCTGGAAAATATTCCCTGACCCACATTCCTGTGACCATTTTAGTCCATGGCTCATCATCTCTTTTCTCTCCCTCTCATTTGAATCATAACCAGTCTTCTTCTTGTAGTCTTATCCCCTCCCCCAACATTCCTCACATTATTTCTGGAAAGGTAGTGGATTTCCAAGCAGTACTGCACTATAGGTTGATTTGGAGTTTCTGGTAAAAAAACAAAAAACAAAAACCTCAGCTGAGGTTGCTCAGCGTGATCGTTTTCTTCAGCCACATTCAGCTGCACCCACGTAGTCAACAGAGATTCAGAATTGGGGTTTTGCCTGACAAGTATGATGGAAGGACTGATGGACAAGGTATATATGCACACGGGGATGGATTAAAGTGATGGGTCACAGAATCTAAACTGGGTAGAGAGGGAGGCAAGGGCATAAGGGAATAACAGGGAAATATGGTAGAATCAAAGGATTGGATATCCCAATGGGGTAAAGAATGGTTAGAGGATAAGTACTAAAAGAAATGAGCTGGAAAGATAGAAAATGGTATGCAGGGAGTGGTATACTTAAAATGAGGACTTTGGAGATGAATATTTTTTTTCCTTTCCTGAAAACATGTTTATCTAGCATATTCTGAAAATAATGAAAAAGCGGATTGAATTCAATTTAAAGTGGAAGCATGCTTCAGCAATGTAATTTTAAGTGATAATATTTGGTAACCTAAGTAAGTGTCAAGTGCCACAAATCCCCAAACAGAAATTTGAATCCTGAACCTTCAGATTAAAAGTCTGATGCCCTAGGGGGCGCCTGGGTGGCTCAGTCGTTAAGCGTCTGCCTTCGGCCCAGGTCATGATCCCAGGGTCCTGGGATCGAGTCCCACATTGGGCTCCCTGCTCCGCGGGAAGCCTGCTTCTCCCTCTCCCGCTCCCCCCGCTTGTGTTCCCTCTCTCGCTGTGTCTCTCTGTCAAATAAATAAAATAAAAAATAAATAAATAAATAAATAAAATAAAAAATAAAAGTCTGATGCCCTACCAACTGAGATATCCAAGATAGTGGTAAATTGAAATAGCAATGTCTAGGGCATAGTGTGTGTGTGGAGAGGAGGTGATAGCTGAGATAGAGTGGAGAACAGATGACTGGATGCAAGGAGGTCAAGGAGTTCAAAGGCCACGTTGTCTGATGTACTGTTCATATGAATGCTGAAGTCCTCAAGAATGGTGACAAGAGCAATGGCGGAAGGAAAAGCAATGATCCAGACAACAAATCTTCAATGCATAAAGGGGAATGACCAAGAAGACAATAGGTAATAGCAATAAGGTGGCAGAGAAGGTGGCATATTCTGGTAGCTTGTGCTCCCAAGGAGTTGGAAATGGAGTAGCTTTGCGAAGACAGAGCAAAAATCAGAAAGTAATCATAGGGAATAAAGAGGACACCTATCCATCATCCCCAGACCCTGTTGTTTATGAAATATAACATGAAAAAATAAAACAGTCTCAAGACTGGGAAAAATCGCTGTCCTCCGGAGAGACAGATGGGTTTCAGTTAGAGCAAAAAAGGGAAGCAAAAGAAGATGAAGAAATGGGAGATTTTGCTGATGACATATTATGAGTTCCAGAGAGCATAGCAGAAGAGTTTAGGGAAGGAATACAGAAGACTAAGGCGGATTAAGGAATGTGTAGAGGAGGATAAAGAGTATCTCACGATGAGATATGACCTGGAATGTAAACAGGGATCAAAAACATGATGGGGTTAGTCCATGTGGTCTTTTAGAGGGAAATTAGTAACCAGCTCTAACTGTAGTCTTTTTTATGAGACTAGTCTCTGAAGCAGTTTTCAGTAGTGAGGTGGGAAGTGTTGGAAAGCAACATGGTCTTGCTAAAAAGCATCCGAAGCTCTGTTAGCCTTATAAGGAACCCCAAAGCAATTCCTATTAATCTCTGCATAAACTGTAACCTTTTCAGGGACTGTTTGTATTTTTAAGTGAGGCTGTTTTCCTTAAGTGTATGGAGGGAAGAGATTTGAGCCTCTACATCTTGCTCCCTCTGTCCCATTTTTATGTATGCTTCCCACTTCACCTCAGCTGTTAATATGGCAGAACAGAAATTACAACTGCTACTCTCCTATCATCAAATCATCAAAATAAAATAAACACTAATCTTTAATGTAATGTTTTTCTAAATTAAAGCTAACAAATATGACAGAGAGATCAATATGACTATTTGTAGTTTGAAGAAATTTCAGAATCTGAAATTTTTTGGATAGTTATTAGGTTCATATTTAGATTTGGTGTCCACTGTGGATTAATGACAGGGATGGTACATTTTATAGTAGGTGATATTTCCTAAGAGCTCTGCAATCTTTCATGTTAGCTAGCTTATTTATCAAGACTTACATAAATTTGGGCTCCTGGGTGGCTCAGTCAGTTAAGCAGCTGTCTTCAGCTCAGGTCATGATCCCAGAGTCCTGGGATCGAGCCCTGCATCAGGCTCACTGCTCAGCAGGGAGACTGCTTCTCCCTCTCCCACTCCCCCTGCTTGTGTTCCCTCTCTCGCTGTCTCACTCTGTCAAATAAATAAATCAAATCTTTTTTAAAAAAAAGGACTTACATAAATTTGGGAATACCCAAATCAGTTTTAAAAAGGTCACCTTGACTTTGACCTTGACCCAACTTTTCTACTAAAGAGAGGCCATCAGGAAACTCTGTATACAGATAACAAAGTAAATTCCAAATTGGAAAACTTTATGTTAGTGGTTTGTACTAAATATATACAAACATTCTCATACTAACAACATCTATTCTACTAGCACTTTTTGTGTGCTCAATCTGTGAGGTAGGTATCCATATCCTAATTTTATAGATAAATAGCCCAAGGTCACACCAACAGTTAATGATGCTGCTGGGATTTAAGTCCCAGTCTGTTCCAACCTGGGATTGTAGATAGAAAAGCTCAGAGAGAATGAGTAACTTGTCCAAGGCCATAGAACTATTTGGCAATACATCTGGGATTTAAACCCAGGTCTTGTATCAACTTCTGTGACACTTATTTTGGGGGATTATAATTTACTCTTTCCAACATGGTGCTTCTATGTCCCAACCTGGACCATCTTGAAGCTTGGCTTATCCACCCAAAAATCTAGGTCTAAACTTCCTTTCTTTTTGTGTTACCTCTCTTTTCTGAGGCACACAAATCTAGAAGAAATCTTTTTCCCAAGCATGTGCCCATCAGTGTGTCAAAGAGGTCATCCTTACCATTTGCCTCTTCTACAAAGTGCCACACAAGTGAATATATGTAGCAAAAATACACATTTCTTCCTTCTTGTTCTCTTGCCCAGTTGAGATCACTGTACCTCATTATTCTGTACATATCCCTCATCAGATCTCCCTTTCTCCATTTCAGTAAGATATCAAATGAATCTTATGAATAGGCAGCTGGACTTGAGGTGGTTTCCAACATCCTTTCCAATTCTAAAATGCCATGAATCTCTCAATCTGTACTTCTGATTCTTGTCTTGAAATATGGTACACTAAGCACTGATACCAGATATGTGCTTTTGTTGCTACAACCCCTCCTTCCCCAACTCCAGCAAAAATATGCATAGTAATTATTTTAAGTGTTGGATTTGCATTTCTGTAGTTTCTTCTGTGATGTCAAGTAAGGTTTGATCATAAAGATGGAAGGTGGTCATGGTTTTCTGTATTTGCCATCCAAGTTTTCAAATACTAAGTAGTAAGATGAAAAGGTGACATTGATTAGCCTCTCTTTGAGGCTGAGAATAGGTATATATTTATTAAGTGGTTTATGTGCTTCATGTTGATGTCTACAGATTGGCTGTTTTAGAAATTGTCTTGGCAATTTATCAGTTGAGCTTTGTCTATTGCAGGTTCTGATTTTTCATGAGTTTTCTCAAATAGCTATCCACCTGCACCTAACACAATTTTGGTGCAGTTGTATGAGATAGATTAAATTATTTGCTGCCAATAAACTAAAATCATCATAGTTATAATTCAGTTATATAAGCAGCACTATCTAATTCACCAGTGTGTTCTAAATGTTTTGTGTTCTAAATGTTTATGAACTCCAAGAAATCATAGCTGCATGAAGAAACTGAGGCCTGTGGAGATAACCCACTTGCTAGAATATTGGCTATGAAGTCACACTACAATACACAAGCCCTTATTTTTATTGTACCTACTTTTGAGAAGTGCTTTTTTCCTAAAGAAAATACTTCATTTCTATCCAGTTGGAATCGGACCTTTAGAATCTAACCAGTTGGAATCAGACCTTTAGAAATTCTTACCACTGATAAATTATGATTTCCCCTGTTCCACATAACTATAACTATATAACTATATATAGTTATATGTGTGTGTGTGCGTGTGTGTGTGTGTGTGTGTGTGTAGTTCAGTGGGGAAAAGTTCAAAAAAATAATGCTCGTGGTAAAAGGAGGGAGAGAAATGAGGTGGCAGCTGGATGGGAAGGTAGAATCAAGATGGGGGAAAGCCAGCATATTTATGTACAGGTGAGAATGATGCAGGATGGAGGGCTAATACAGGAGAATATAAAAGAGAGGGGAAGAATTTCTGGAGTGAGGTCCTTGAATAGGCAAGAAGGGATGCAAATGGTAGTTAGTGTCAACTAGGAGCGCGGATATTTACACCTATTAATGGAAAAGAAAACAATACGTTTAGCAACAAAAAATGGGTGGATAGAAAAGTACTGTGGGAGGAGCTTGTAGGAAGTCTCTTGTGAAGTTTCTATCTTTTTGATGAAACAGGAAGTAAGGTCTTCAACTAAGAGTGAGGATGGTGGCAGAGGTGGTAGAGAATTTGGGAGAGAAGAGAAAATGAAAACAGCCACCTACAAGAGGAGGTGAGTGAATAGAAAGGAAAATAAAGTATGATTGCTAACCAAGGTCAATGGCCTATTCTCCCCTCTCTGCTCACCATAGCAATAAACGCATATCAATAATCACATAATCTAGAAATTGTTCACATGCTCAGTTTAATACTTCATGATTATATCATTTCTAATTTTTTTTTGTTTGGTGTCTCTTAAGCAAGATAGCAAGCTCCTCAAGGTCATCATAGATCATGTCTTGTATTTCTTTGTGAACCTGTAGTGCCTACCAAAAGGAGCTGGACACATAGCAGAGGTTCCATGAATGCTCACTACATTCAATTAGAACCATAACTGCTACCTCTCTAGAATCAGAAACTGACCTGGTGTGGCAGAGCTCACAAGTCTGATGCCAACACAGAAAGAGATGTGGTTCAGAATGGTTGATTTTGAGCTCCTTGGCCTTTGGGACTTGGGGATTTTGGCTAGGCATAATGGTTAGGAGGGCACCAACTAAGATGCAAATACTGGAGAGTTGTCTGCTCTGTGGAGACTTCAGACCACAGAGATGGCTTTGGAAGACTTACTGTGTTCAAGTAATGTCACCAGGAATGCATGACAAAACCTTATTTGGCCCATGGCAAATACAGTAAAATCTTTATCTGTAGCATTTAGATGAGTTAACTGAGATTTATTCTTAATTTATTTGCTTGCTCATTTTTCAAGAAAATTTGAATATTTGTTTCCTAACTGTGCTTTCAATTTATAGAAACGACAATTTCAAATGAGGAGGACATTTGATTCAACTTATAGTACTAAGCTTATTCTGCCAGCGAAAAGGTTTAAGCAACTTGAGATTTTAGCTTTTATTATTGCTTCTTGACACCATGATTATAACAGGTGATTTCTATGTGTTCAATTTTTTAAAGAACTACCTCTAGATTCTTATATTTCTTATCTTATTTCAAATTTAAATTGTCTACCGTATCTTGAGTCCAACCTATTTCTACCTGCATTAAAAGAAAGTTACTTTGGGTTCATGTTGTTTAGTTAAAGCCCACAGTTAGTGCCCACAGCACACTTTCCCTTTGTGCTTCTAGGGGGCCTTTTTTCAAAGTGGGTCAGTGACACAATCAGGTACTGGATAGAAGAGTACAGCTTGAAGAATATAGGTTGTATTTCCACTTCTTAGCATGTTGCCTATTATGATAAATGACTACTTTATGAATGAAGGAATAAATATACAAATAAGTGTCTAAATGCATACAAGAGGAGAAGGGCATGGACAAGTGATATAGGAGCTTACAGGTATGAGTCATCACTTATAGCTAGCGCAGGGGTGAGGAGGGCATGGAAGAAATGCCGGGAGGATTAAGGAAGGATAGGTGGAAAATGTGCCAGAATTTTCAAGCTAAATGTGCTGGGGTTGAGGCAGGGGTGAAGATAATTTAGTAGGAGCTACAGGTACAAATGGGGCAAAGCATGTTTAGAGTATAGCAAGTAGTCTAACTTGGCCCAAGGGACAGATGAAGTTATGTAACAAGAGGTACATTTGTTTGCAAAGATCAGTTCAGGCTGAATGGCAAAGGGCTTGGAAGTTGTATTAATTTCATAATAACTTAAAAAAAAAAGTTGGTGTGATTCAAAACATTACCCTCCAGGATAGAGAACATTGTGAAGCAGATATCTACAGTCTAAAAGTCTAAATACTTTTTAAGATGACTCTTTAGAGGTTGCTTAGAACTCCTCCTTTTGGAAGAGATTTTGAAATTTAAGCAACACAACAAATAGAAGCATCTTGCTCTGATCATGCAGGACATTGAAAGGTCTGATTTAACAAAGGTTGGTTATTCAGTGATACAGGCAAGGTGATCTACATCTGCATTTGCATTCCATGCCCCTAGACCTTTCCAGCAAAGGTTCTGTTTGACAGTGGAAATGAGCATGGCACCATGAGGCTAAACTGGGAAAAATCTCAGATGGAAAGGTCCTTCAGTATCTCCTTTGCTTGCTCTTTCTTTTCTTTTTCTCTTTCCTCCCACTGCTTTTTACGTGTTTGTTTTGTTTTGCACACATACACTTACTTAACTGGAACTATGGGATTTAGCATTATAATTCCACACATATCATATTTCAAGTGTGTCTCTGTCTCAGTTACTAAAATCAGACTTCCTGGGCAAGGAGAAAGCCTCCATTTTGCTCCCAGCAGATGATTGGGACATAATGAACATCTGGAATGTATACTCGGCTTCTTTACATGATTACTGATAGACCCAATCCTGTTGTGTTCTTCCAAGACTATAAAAACGTGTTAACATGGTTACATCACACACTTCAGCTGGTTTGTATAAGGCATGATTTTGCCACATGATATTTACTTTAAAAAAGTAAATAATAGTCTCATTTTAAAGTGATGCTGTAACTCAGGGCACCCATGTCAGCCCTGCCCTGGCATTTCTAGCCCATTTTCTGGACTGAACCAAATTACTTGACACTGAGCTATGTAAGCATATTTTAGTATTACCTACTAACGAAGGCAGATAGTTTAGTAGTTATAGGAGAATGTTTTCCCCAATTTGGGGTAACTCTGGCTTCAGTGTGGGTGACTGGAATGCCCCAACTGATGAGTTGCATCTTCTAGTCCTATGTTTCAGAAATGGCTCTCCTTCACAAAGAAAATCCCTCTTGTGTAGGATAACACAGCCCTGGGTTTGGCATGTCTGGGACATGGTTGCTGCTAAAATTTTTCAAAAGGACTCAATGAGGATCCTGTGGAGTTGTTATTTATAAACTGCAAAAAATGAAAATTTATCACCCCTGGTACTAGATGCTGATGATTGCTATTGTCTGGTTGTTCCTGGCTACACTTAGCATCTGTTCTTAGTTCTTCTCTCCCACTGAAAAGATTCCCTTCATTTCCCATGAGCATTGGGTTTTATGTTTTGTCTATTTTGTGTTTGGGTCTAAGAGTTGGTCAGGTTTGGATCACAAGAGTCCTTTGCCCACTGAGGCTGTCCTTGGGGGCAACACCTGGAAAATTGTCTTTGGTTTGGCAACACGTGCTTTATCTGAAAAATTCACAAAAGTGAGTGGGCAGAAAAAGTTTAAATGTTGGAAAACTTGACCTAGATAGCCTCTTGGGAAAAACAGATGCCTTCACTTAGCAGCCCCAGCCTCTCTCCAAACCCTGCAAATACTACAAATGCCTCTGGATGTCTCTTGCTTTCCAAAGCAGTGGAGTGAGTTTAACAACCTTGGCACCTTGCAGAGAAGCTAGCCATTCCAGGATATGGGATTGCTACCTTGACGGGAACCCAAGCAGGGAAGGAGCCTGCCAGATGGATTGGCAGTGATCTAGCCCCAGCAAGATCCAAATTTGAAGTCACCATCTTCCTTGTGAAGAATCAGGGATGGAAAGCCAGAGAGCAGTTGATTAAAGGGAACTAGTTCAGCTAGTATTTATTAGCCAGGAAAAGAGCGGAAAGAAAGGGGGATGTTGAAACAGACACAAAGAATAACTGGGAGCAAAAGGTCAAAATACTAGTTAGTGAACATACAGTCTGGTCAAACCATCCTACCTTGAATTGAGAAAAGTCTGTAAGACTTTAGGAACTGTCCCTAATCCATCCTGAGTTCCATTTGGGAATTGCCAGACAGGTAAAGACATAGCTTTCTGAGAACCCTCAAGCTGCACTGGTTCTAAGGCAGGTTGAGAGGGATTTGCTATGTTTTCTATCCCAGGACAACCCTGTAGATGTTTTCCTAACGTTAAGAAGTACAGAAACCAAAGACTGAGTTTGCCCAAAGATTGAGTTTCCCCTAATTTCTAAGAGTCTAAGAAGTTGAGCATAAATTACCCTTAAATAGGAAATGTTAAGGTGTTTATGTCTCATTGAAACAAAGTTTATATAAATCAGAGTAGGATTCAGTAGATAGATGCTTGACAGTGTGAGTTGCTTTACTATAGCTGCCCACATCTACATCCCAGAAAATCTATACTCTTTTCTTATTGCAATTGGAAGAGTATAAGTGGCCTCCTGTCTGAGGCAAGCTCTGCCTGAGTTTTTGCCTTGGAGTCTTACACCTTTGGCGTCTTGAGGGTAATTGTCTATTTAAGCGACTTTGGTTACTTGTTTTGCTTTATTAGAGGCACCATAGTACAGTGAAAAATCTGTAGGGACTTGTTTTTTTTTCTCTGTATTTCTGAGGCAGCAGCTCAGGCTGGAAGTAAGCATAATCTTTCTTTGTTAGTTTCTCCTAAAATGCTCCAAACATGGCTATAACCGGACTCCACCCTAAGGGTTCTCTGAACTTTTCAGACTAGCTATTTTGGAAATTACTATTACAATTATTCTAAATTCATGTTTAGAATTAATTATCCCTTTATTGAGCAGCAATGAAAGTTCAACATTTTACAATGGGGGATGTAGGGGTCATATAACAAAATACTGAAAAGGATCATCCAGCTACTAAAGACATGTAAATCATGTAGTGTTGTATATTAGACCAGCCTGAATTTGAATCCTGGCTCTGTTGTTTACCAGCTATATGACATTAGGCAAATCGTTAAATTCTCCTAGCTTAATTTTCTCTTCATTCATCCAACAAATATTTTAGAGAATCTGATTATGTTCCAAGAACTGCACCAGGCACTTTGAAATGAAAGTGGAAATAGAGTATTTCATTGAGGTATGTGAGAATTAAGTGAGACAATTAAAGTAATATGAAATAGGGGCACCTGGGTGGCTCAGCCAGTTAAGCGTCTGCCTTTGGCTCAGGTCATGATCCCAGGGTCCTGGGATTGAGCCCCGCATCGGGCTCCCTGCTCGGCGGGAAGCCTGCTTCTCCCTCTCCCACTCCGTGTTCCCTCTCTCGCTGTGTATCTGTCAAATAAATAAATAAAATCTTTAAAAAAAGTAATATGAAATAAAGAATTGGATATAATATATATTCAATAATGCTAGCGGTTATTATCATTATTAATTAACAAATATATCTTGAGAAACTATTTAAAAGCAAGCACTATGGTAGGGCTAGGGATATGCTGATGGACAACAGGTTATGAAGAAGCCATGATGGGCATTAGCAAGAGAGGAGGCTGCTGAAGAAAGGGGTGTTTTGAATGGGACAAGAGAGACTTAGATGTGGCCAAGGGACTCTGAGGAGGTGTGAAATACATGAACATGGCATTTGAGGAGGAAACCAGAATTGGCTAGATTGACATGAGGGAAGACTTTTAAGAAGCCCATGCAGTAATCCAGGAATTCATTAATCCAATGTAGAACAGTGCTGGGCAAATTGAGAGAAGGAGGCTGAACTTTTTTAGACATTACAAGGGAAGGTGGAAGAATGAAGGTGAGGTTTGATGAGCGAGTGCATATACATATCATGTAAGTAAGCCAAGACCAAGATGGTAATCATAGATGTCCAAAAGATTTGCAGAGGTAAACCGAGTTACTAGATACACATCCACTCAAACACACACATATATGTTACGTATTCAGTTAATACTAGAGACAGCACCTATCAATGATGTTTTCAATAATTTTTGAGACTTTTCCTGACTATAAAAGTAATACCTGCTGAATATAGAAAATAATAATAATTGGAAAATGCAGAAAAGTATGAAGAAGAAAGTTGAAATCACTTGTTGTCCAGGTACTGCAAGGACCACCACTCCCCATAAAGCCAGGCATGGCGTAAGTCTCTGGAGGCAAAAGCATGTAGGAAACTTCTCTCTCCATTTTGCCAAAAGGCAAGACATCACCCTACCCAAATACCACCACAGGCCTGAAACTTCTCTCCAGTGATCTAAACATCTATTTTTAAAATAAGGGAATGAATACATTTCCTATTATCTAGAGAAACTAAGCACAGATGTTTACATGTGCATGTGTTTGAGGTATATGAGTGTGTGTATGTGTGTTATATGCACACTTGTTCCCCTTAGTGATAGGGAAAAAAACCCAGGTTTTTGGGGGGCACCAATGAGTAACATCTTCATAAAATATAATGACATAGTCAAGGCAAGTGCCCTGTGACTTCCTTTTATCAAAATCAGGGAAGAGTGAGTATAGAAACCAAAGGTTTAAGAAAAAATGTATGGAAGGAAAAGTCAGAATTGGGAAATATAATCCACTAACTTGAGTTTTCTTTTCTGAAACTGGGAAAAGACTATTATTGTTGTTCAATTTTAGTGAGGGAGGACTAGTGATTGTACCTTTAGAGAACCAGTGGTGTGATGTTTAATATATATGTCAACTTGGCTAAGCCACAGTACCCAGATATTTGGTCACATTCTAGATGTTTCTGTGAAGGTAATTTTTAGAAGAGATTAACATTTAAATCAGTAGACTTTGAGGAAAAGCAGATTATCCTCCATAAAGTGGGTGGACCTCATCCAATTAGTTGAACACCTCCCTGGAAGAAGAGGGAATTTTACCAGCAGACCACCTTTGGATTCAAACTGCAACTCTTCCCTGAGTCTTCAGCCTGCTGGCCTATCTGCAGATTTTGGACTTGCTAAGCCTCCACATTCACATGTGCCAATTCCTTAAAATAAATTTAGATAGATAGATGATAGATAGATGGATAGATAGATAGATAGATGGATGATAGATAGATGATAGATGATAGATAGATATTGACCTTATTGGCTCTGTTTCCCTGGAGAACTCTGATCAATACAACTGTGTTTAAATATTTATTTTGAGTTCTGGAAGAAGCTGAGGACCGCACCAGGTGTTGTGAAAACGAGCAAAGTGTGTTGTAGACATGTCTAAATGCCTGCAAGGTGTCCACAGTTAACTTTCACTCCAGGATCAGGGTTCTATGCTTGGCAGAAGATAAGTTACAGTCTCCAAGGGTACATGCTTACCAAATGGATCATTACCAAGTGCTCCCCTAGAATCTGTATCTCCTCTTCAATTGATTACTCAAACTGCTATTTATGCAGGGAACCTTAACGGGAAGCAGTCTGAAATGTTCCTTAGCAGCCATCTTTAAGTAAAGAATTAAGGCTGGCGGCTCTGTTCCCTGCTCTCAAAGAACACAACAAAACTTCTCTAACTGACCCACATGAAGGGTGGGATGCTCTGATGAACCAGTTTTTCTTTTTTTAAGATTTTATTTATTCATTTGACAGAGAGAGAGACAGTGAGAGAGGGAACACAAGCAGAGGGAGCAGGAGAGGGAGAAGCAGGCTTCCCACCAAGCAGGGAGCCCAATGCAGGGCTGGATCCCAGGACCCTGGGATCACGACCGGAGCCGAAGGCAGACACCTAACGACTGAGCCACCCAGGCGCCCCCTGAACCAGGTTTTCTAGCAAGTTCAGGGCTCACCAGAAACAAGACCTTTTTGCATTAACCTTTATTCTGCAAAATCTTTATCAAGTATAATTATTTCATTTTTCTATTAAAATTTACTTACCAAAGTAGAAACACAACTTAATCTTTCAAAATGGAAGCTCTGGAAAGACCACTAGGTGAACAAGAGATGCCTCAGTTCTTTTTACCTAGCACTGCTCTCAAATTGACCTATGTCCAGGTCTGTTGTTCCATATGTACCTTGAGGCATGATGCCATTCCCAGAGTTAATCACAGATTCAGCTACATACAAATCTTTTTATACAAGGGGATCATGAGAGAATTAGACTGTTTTCCAGTCTTCTAGCTAAGCGAGGGTTAACTGATGGGGAAAGGAGAAAACCAAAAGGTCTCCACAGTGCAGGAATCTGAGAGCATGGCTACAGGTCATCCCCCACATTGCCCCTACACTGGGAACCTCCTCATTCTGATACAACTTTGTCCATGCTGTTCCTTCTGCCCAGAACAGACTTTACTGTTTTCTTGTCATCTTAGATGTGAACTCATACCTCAAGACCTAACTCAAATGCTACTCACTCCTCTAAACATTTTTCAACATCTTTAAGCTCTATGAAAGACTAGAATAAAAATGAGTGTGAGCTTAGAGGATATTTAAATTATCAAGAAACATAATACATTTATATGGTGGTATTTTTTATACACAGGGTCTTTGTTCCCTGCCTTTTCATTGTGACTATGTACTTTTTCTCCCAACACATGGCATGTTCTACAGCAGTGATTCCCAAACACCAGATATTCAAATACCAATTACACATTTTTTTGGTCATAACTGTTGGCCACCTGTAATAGTATTTACTTGCTTAAAATTTTTTTTCTTAATTGATTTTTTAAGAGTTAGATATTTGCTTCAAAAACAGCATCACTTGCCCTAAATAGAAGTTATCCTTAAAAATAAATACAATGAAAATAAAACAGTACTGTTAAATTCTGGATAAAACCACTGCATTCGAAGACTTTGGGCTTAAGGTCCATAGTTTTTGTTTTTTGGGTGTTTCTTGTTGTAATCAGACAGGAAGATCAGCAAGTTTTAGAGAAAACTGAAGACAGACTAGTACCAAACTGAGCTTTTCTCCCTTGTACACTCAGGGTAGAAAGAACTGACAATGAGACCACTGTCTTTTACCATCAGTGCAAAAGCCCACATTTTGAACGCTGATGAGCGCAGCATATAGGGAGACTGGATTCGAGATCCATTTGCAAGCGCCTAAATCTGTTTCAGTAAACAAGTCACTTTTCTATCCACCGATGCCCCGCCCTTCATTTTTCTTATTCACTCTCAGGAGAGTTTATGATCGTTTTCACGTGAAATAGTTTACTTTTATCATCACTTATTTTCCAGACTTTCATTAAATCAACAAAATGCTTTGAACCCATACCAGAAGCTCACCACTGAGACTGCAGCCACGGGGAAGACATTCGTGCCCTCGCTGAGAGTTATCTTTCTTTCTCCCCTTAGCTCTTTCCTCCTTTTTAAAATTACAGCGAATCAAATACCCAGTTTATTTATTTCAAACAGATGAAAAAATTAAAGATCGGTGCAGCTTAAAGCATACTTGAATCCAGAGCTTTTCAAAACGCCCCACTCCTCCCAAACACACATTAACCACGAAGATTGCCGTGGCAGTTTCCCCGCAGGCCACTAGGCGGCGCGCACATTTTTCGATTCTGAAAGAAAGTGCCTATGTGGGTACTACCCCTGAACTTTGGAATTGGTGTCTCCTTTCCCCATTTTCTATTCAACTTGGGGCAATTATGGAGAGCCCTCAGGTTCTCTCACTCCACTAAGCAATCCTCGACCCATGTAGTGACTCCTTGTCTGCCATTACGAAGAATTCTTTTGCTCCCCAAACCACAACAGTTTTGCTTCTGACTGTTTTCAGCATTTGCTCTTTTGACATTTTAGAAAAAATAAGATCCAAGTTTAATGTTGAAAAGAAAGCACTGATTTATTTAGTGAGAAGATTTCTTCTCCCTATTACTGTTTTCCCTAGCTGTGGGGAAAATGCTCCTCTAAGGATTTAAAGCAGCTCCTTTGAGCTAAAGAGCTTTCTGAGGAATAACAGAGCTCTTTCTGAGCCGATCTTTTGGAGCTGACATTGGTGCTCTTGTCAGCAGCATGTTGTATTTTTGAGGTCCAGCCTTTTTCTCTGAATTTTACATTCTGAATTAACAAGCCCTTGATTTCAGACACTGCAGAATACACTCCCAGACCAACTATCCCTACAAATCAGGATCCAAGACATATATCCAGGAGTTCCCCAAGTTCTTCGCCTGGTGGGTGGCCCTAGAACCTTAGACCTCACCATTTATCTGATCCCAAAGTCCCCTTCCCTCTAAATATCTACTCTGAGCTTTTCTTGGGAGTCAGCAAAGACATTAATGAAATAAATTGTAAATATGCCTTATTGCACATGGATATGGTAATTGCCTTTTGGATGAGCTCCTCCGAAGTTGACATGGGGAACTCCAGGAACAGGGTGTTAAGCAAAAAAAGAGTGAAGACTGGGCCTTGCCCACCCCTTTCTGTGAATCTCTATCAGCCTGTTCTTTAAGGAGATGAGCAACTTTCTTTTTCTTTTTTTTTTTAAGGGAGGTGTCAGAAGTCTTCTGAGGCTGCAGCTTTATGCAAATGCACTACTCAAGAAGAAGGCTTTAGGGGAGAGTTATTTATATCCCACAGGCATTACACATGCAAAAGGTGAAACTGTGAATCTCTGAATTTCCAGGAGTGAATGTTCTCATGATGAGCGCATCCTTGCAGTTAGCTATTTTGGTGGCACACAATTCCCATACCTGTCAGATTGTTCTGGGCAGGAGACTACATAATGATCCAGTAATTTTAGAATGATCCTGTATGTTTCTCTCCCAGTGGGACTGCATGACCTGAACTTTTTCTGGGATTAGATTTACTACCACCTTCATCTATCTAGTAATAGATACATTTCATTTCTTTTTCTCCTAAACAGGTACAGCTCTCAGTTATTAAAAGGTAATGATGTGGCACATTTATTGCCCCTTTCCCTTTCAGATTGACTCCTGGAATTAGCAAAGAAAATGGCCATGTCTCTAGGAATTATTGCCCTGCTCTGTCGCTGGCTTACCCTACCCATTCTCCACATCGAAGTCTACAGTAATCACTTCAGGAAATTGCTTTCCCTATTGGAAACTGAGAGCTCAAATCGGAATGTTTCCACAGCACAGCTGATGATAATTACGACTCACTGAAATTTCAGTTTTCTTTGATTGTGACATAAAAACTGGGACATAAATTAAAACCCAATTATCCTTTAAGGGTAATTGGGGTTATAAAACCAAGAGACTGTGAGTCAGTGTGTCGATATTGCAGAAGCACAGTGTCTGATGGAACAATATGTGTTCTGTATTCCAAACAGCCTTTGACACGAAATGGTTGGGAACAAGGTGATCTGTGTACAGTGTACTCAGACCAGGTGACAGCCTTGGAGAAATGGGCAGTGAGCTTCTAGGACATCTTGGAAAGATTAAAATATGCGAAAACTGTAATGGGAACGTCCTGGCCTTCACCTGTGAAGGTGCCCAGTGGTGGAACAAGGCACTCAGCGCCAAGACTCCAGCCAACACCTGAGTGCACACTTGCAAAATGTGGTTCTTTCTACCTGGGCAATAGGTACAGTTCTTTGGTGTAACACAATCTATATCATTATAGTCCACGAAAGGATGGACTTTGTTTTTCACAAAGGGCATGATCCCACAAAGGCTGCAGAAAAGATTTTTGGTAAATCAAGTCAAAAATTAACTGCACAAAGGGGAGCTCATTAAAGGAAGATTTGGATTATTCTTTAAGGACAGGAATTGCCCACATACCTGTGGCTCCCTACCAGGCCACTTCTTGATGATGCGTATGTGTATACTCTTCGGGTCAAATCTTATCCACCAAAACTTCCCAACCACGTACCCCAAGCCCTCTCGTGACACATCCCTCATTCTGGATTTTCAAAAGAGTTTCACTTCCCTGTCTTTCTAGAGAATTTTTTATTCGCTTCCATTGTGCACTGTTCGTATTTTTAAAAGAGTACATACCCACCACATGACAGTGACATTTTCCTCTCTGGCTCTGCCACTCTGCCCTTTCAGCTCCTTGACTGTGATGCATGTGTTGGGCACATAGCAGACACTCACTAAATGATGCTGAATATAATGCACCATTGAAACAGCATAACTCCAGATTTTTAATTCTTCTTTTTGGAAGGTAAACGCCATAAGTTATTAACTACACAGAAGACTTGACCAAACCCAGCTCCCTTTCAAAACCAACCAGGTTTTCCTTTGAGGGCACTCACCTCTGCAAACACTTTTCTGGCCGCAGGACAACATAAAGATCCAGACTAGGGTATCCAGCAGACCTCTGTTTTTAATTGTTGCATCAGTCTCATCAAGTCCCCTGAGAATCACGAGAGAGAAATGCAAGGTCCAGGTTATTTCCACAACCCTGGGAAACCAAGTTTGGATAGACATCTAGGGAAAGTGTTATGTCTGATCTGGGCTTTTGCAACCTTATTTCATAATCCACTTTCTTATCTACATCTCGCAAAACCAAAGAGCAATTGGTACAAACTGTATTGACAAAAGATCAGAACTTGATTCTCAATGGCAAAGGCAAGTATACATTATAAATAGCAAAACAGCTGGCTTGGACCATGTTGCCGGCCACTCATCCAGTTGAGGGATTTAAATGACATCATAACCCTTGAGAGGGTATTGCTAGCCAGCTGGTGTTATTTAGAATACACAAAAATTGGAGAAGGAAAACACACACACACACAGGTTCAAGTTATGCAGAAAAACATGAACAATGGAAAAATAGTTTGCCCCTCAGGTGCCCTTCCCTGGGCGGGGAGAGGAGTTGGGGAGAGGTTGGTAATAGGAAGCCTAGTAGAGAAAGGAAGAAAAAGATTTTATTTTTTCAGTTGGCTTTATAGCTCAGCAAAGTCTTTGCCCTGTTGCGGGCAAAAAGCATGAGACGGTGTCCTAAAGAGAGCCAATTGCAATGCTGCCTGCCCCTTTTCTAGGTTCTAGGAAATGAGATCATTCCCCTTGCTTGGCAACTAGGACAAGGGGTCACCCCAGTGCTGTCTTCCAACCTATTTTATCCCAGTCATTTCAGGGTTAAAATTGTAGGATTTGCTCGAGATGTTTTTTTTTCTTCATTTCTGCTTTTTTATTTTTGCATTTGCTCTAGAATAGAAAAATACTCGCCCATCCTCCATTGTATGTTCCTTTAATACCGGTAAGGTGTATTAGCAGATGTGTGTGTCTCCATGCCCAGCAGAAAGTTAACCAGAGGACAGATCCTTATTTTTTTATGGCAGCATCAGTATATTAATGTCTGCTAACCCTGTCACTAACACACATTCTTTTAAGGGAAAAAAATGCTTCTGTGCTCTAGTTTTAAAATGCAAAGGTATGATGTTATTTGTCACCATGCCCAAAAAAGTCCTTACTCGATAACTTTGCCAGAAGAGGGAGAGAGAGAGAAGGCAAATGTTCCCCCAGCTGTTTCCTGTCTACAGTGTCTGTGTTTTGTAGATAAATGTGAGGATTTTCTCTAAATCCCTCTTCTGTTTGCTAAATCTCACTGTCACTGCTAAATTCAGAGCAGATAGAGCCTGCGCAATGGAATAAAGTCCTCAAAATTGAAATGTGACATTGCTCTCAACATCTCCCATCTCTCTGGATTTCTTTTTGCCTCATTATTCCTGCTAACCAATTCATTTCCAGACTTTGCACTTCAGAAGCAATGGGAAAAATCAGCAGTCTTCCAACCCAATTATTTAAGTGCTGCTTTTGTGATTTCTTGAAGGTAAATATTTCTTACTCTTTGAAGTCATTGGGGAATTTTCTTTAAATTGTGTACTGTTTGCTTCTGCCTAGAAATGTTATTCACTTTAGAATTTTCATTGTTTCGGAACTGGGAGTTATTTATAAATTGCTGAATATGCAATTCTGTGGGATCTGAAAAACTAGCTCCGGGAGATGGATGCCTTTGCACAGATATCTGTATGAGTAGAAACTATTGCAGGGTACTTATGCTAAATCCTCCACTTGTGCAGGGCTTCAGTGGTATCATTATAGAAGATTCCTTTAAATCCTGTCTATGGTTAAGGGCTATAGAGCATGGATATGAACTTTTAGATTTTTTTTTTTTTTGCAGGTGCAGATGTTTTCTTTTTAAGACCATGTTTGTATGTGTGCACGCGCGTGTGTGTGTGTGTGTAACTCGTCAGGACTTTTTATTACAAGGCATGCCACATACGAAGTTACCTTTTAGGTGATATTAAAGCTTTTAAATATGATCTTTGGAGCTAAGGTCCTAGAACTCTCTGCACTTATGCCCAGAGAGTCAAAGTTACAGCGAAGTTTAATTTGCTCTTCTGAAAAAGAACTTGACAACTCTTGCTGACCCTGCATATTCGTATAATTTAAACAAATGCATACTGTATATATGGAAAGCGGAAACTTTCTAGCAACTGCATGTCCAAGTTTTCCCTTTGGAAGAGGACTTTCATGGGTGAAGTTTGGACTTGGGATTTCGTGTTGTAAAACTGATTTTATACTCGGTGTTGTAAAGTCTCTTTAGGTAAATTTGGCTGCCGCTGTTAATGCCAACTTCTCGTTTCCAATCACTGGCCCTAGTTCAAGTTTCCATTCTCAGCAAAATTATATCCTTCAAGACTTGTGTTTTTCCAATTTGCAAGCATTTTTAAGCCACTGTCACTGGCTCCTCAATGCAATTGCCTAAGAGCTCAATTCATAAAACTTCCCTGCCTCTTAGTACAGCATCCATTTGCTGCTCTCAAATACTCCACCACTAGGATTTTTCTTAGTCAAGTAAGTGGCTTAGGAGTTAAGAGTACATCTTTGTCAGGCACCTGATTCTGCTACCTTCCAGGTGCCAAGACTGGCTACCTTGCTTTTAAAAGAAATGAAGTCTCTCTCTATACTGTATATAGAGCATATATAATATACTATGTGGTCTGACAGCTAAGGTTTTTGTCTTCCTACTTAGATGATCATAAAAGGGGTTGTTGAGTGTTATCTCTGCATTAATTACCAGTTTGGAAAACTTTCTCCAAATGAACTTTTCAGAAATAGAGCTGGCAAATATTGTTACTTTTCCTTTGTACCTGGAGCAAGAAGTGGCTTGAGGGAGCTTCGCGGTCCTTCAAATGTAATTCAATAAGTAAAGGTGTCCTGCCTAGAGGCAGAACTCACAAGCTGACTGTACTCTGAGTCTCAAGATATTTGTAAGTGTTTGAGTCAGAGGGAAGGGGGTAAGGCAGAGGACTGGAGCTTGGGATCCCTGTTCAGAGCAGCTACAATAGGCACACAATGGAAATTGGTGCCTTGATGGGGGTGGGGGGGAGATGGACTCAAATCCCAGCTGTGCAATTTGTTCATTGTTTGATGGACAAAAGGCAGTTTACCCAGGCTAATGGCATACCTGCCTGGGTGTCCAAATGTAACTAGATGCTTTCACAAACCCCACCCACAAAGCAGCACATGTTTTTAAGTCCTCAGTTTTCTATTCACATCAGTCTCATAATACCCACCCTGACCTGCTGTAAAAGATCTGGAACAAACAAAAAATGGTTACACCTACAGTGAGTATTTTCTTATGACTATTGCCCTCAAATTTTGCTGGGCATTTTCATTGTAGCCCAGACATCTGGAATCAATTGATATTCCATTTATTTAAGATAAAAAAGAAAGGTCTTTTAAATTTTGAATTTGTGAATGATTTTTGAGAAACAGTGCTCTGAATTCTTTTTCTTTCTTTTTTTCTCTTCTCTTTCTGGTTCTTCCTTTCTTTCTCTCTATATCTTTCCTTTCTCTCTCTTTGTTTCTTTTGTGTTTGACAAAATAAAAGACCAAGAAAAGGACGGACATATGGGGCCACTTGTTTCAAACTTTTAACCCCTAAGCAAGTTTGTTATTGTTTTCTTTGGGGGGAACATAATGTGATAAAATTCTCTGGTTCTCTGTGGGTGTACTGGACTGTTACCTGAACTAAGGGAAAATGCAGTGGAGGTTCTCTCTTGTCCTAGAACTGTAAGTGCTGATATTTATCTACAACATAACTCAGCAAAAAAGAAAGAAAAGGAAAACAAAAAGCTATAAAAAAATAAATCTTATATTATGAAATGCTAGTGATCTATATGTGAGAACTTATATGTGTTATGCCAGAAATAACTATTAAAAATATAGTTTTGACATCTCACGAAGTTCTCAATTCACTAAGGCTACCTCTTCCCATGGATTTTACAAGAACTGAAGAACTTCAAACCATCTACAGTTGCAGGTGCTTCAGCATTACTATAGACTCAACAAAGAAGGGAGGGATGGAGAAATAAGATTGGTAGAGTAGCATGCATTCTAGAACTGGCCCATTGCCAGAGTGTGGGGTATGTTCTGTAAGATCAATTCACAGTTCGCTCTTTTGAAAAAGGCAATGAAGTCCAGACAGGTTGGAACTGTTGAGATTTCCACTGGAAATACTGAAGGGGAAACCCCCCCCCAATTATTTTATGACTAAGAAAAATGTAGATTGGATGAGAACCTGTTTCCTGCAGTCCTGGTGGCTTTGGCTATGTGGAGGTGAAGGGTTTCCATGCAGAGGTCCTATTGAGAAAATGGAAGAAGTGTTCAGTTGAGCTTTCACCTCCTCCTCTATTTTATGTCCATTATTTATGATGATTTGCAAATAGAGGGCACTTTTCATCTTAAACTGTTTTACAAGCATTAACTGAGTATTTACGTTTTGTTAACGAGAGGCAGGGGTTTAAGGTGTTTTTTTTTTCCCCCAGTTGCTGAGCTGAAGGTCTGGCCACAAAAATGGAAATCTTAATTAAAATGATGGAGGAAAATCTGCCGCTGATGTAGAGAGCCATTAAGTTGAGAGTTTATGGAGGGCAAGGAAGGCAAATGACTGAGTCTGTTTCTCCACAAGGGATGGGGTTGAATGGGTCTGCCACTACTGTGAGGTTCAGAAAAGCCTTTTTTTATAATGATCGCTTCCAGCATAACTCTATGACCCTTTTGATAAGGTCCCTCACTTACATCCTGCCAGTGACTCTTCCAAGGCCACTGAAAGTAAATACAACTGAGAGAGGTAAAGCTACTCACCTTGGGAGGCTTCCTGGAAGAAACCACATCTTTGTGCCACAGTAGCAATATGGAAAAGTTAGTGATCACCTTAGCATTGTTTCTACTACTTTGAGAGAGGATAGAGCCCTGAGCCACAGAAATCCTGCTTTTGGCCAGGCTGCCATTTTTCTGTCACCGGGGGTGTCTCAGCATATTCTGCTATAAAATGGATACAGAGACACATAAGTCCCTCCAAGACATGAAGTCAGAATTCCTGTGGCAGAAAAAAAAACAAAAAACAAAAAACAAACAAAAAAAAACTTTTGCAGGTTTTGAGCCCAATGCCCTGTTCATGGAAGGCAATCTCTCCACACATGTTGATTTGATACTGCACTTGACACAGAGGACTTTAGAATACAGAAGATGTAGGGTCTACTTAGCATGAGCCAATTTCATTCCTAAATCCTATTTTTCCTGTTTCTGTTTTTTTTTTTTTTTTCACTTCCACTTGTGGTTGTGTTAACTGCTGATATTCCCCAGGTAAGAAGTTTCTCTGTCTCTCTGTCTTCCTCTCTGTTTCTGTTTCTCTCTTTCTCTCTCTCATTAAGTGAAAAAAAGCAAAAACAAAAACCCTGTAATGACATATAGTATTTTCACAAATCCGTTTTTATCCACAGTAAATTATCTTTAATCAGTAGCTGGGGAATGATGTTCTAGTTAACTTAATATTCTGGTCCATAATGAATGCATGGGCCATCTGTGGATGGCCAATCTTTAGAGAATTTAAATTAATAAAATGTATTTGGTCCCAAATCTGGACTGAGCATAGTTTAACCTTTGACAGTTCAAAAGGTTTACCAGGATCTCTGAGTGGTGTGGGATTCTACTGCAATAATAGCAGTTTTCATTTACATAGTAAATGTTTCTAGATATTTTATCTCATTGAATTGCAATAGGAATCTGCAAAGAAGGGGTTCAGTGAAGTCCACGGTGGCAAGGGGATTAAACACAGGTTGTTTGATGCCAAGAAGTGCTCAGGCCACAGCACCCTGAGGTCCGTCACGCACTCTGTTGCACTGCTGTGCAGGGTAGTTCTGGCTAATGGCAGTAATGTAATGCTAGGAGTGAGGCACATTTGCCTCACCACCCCTGCCCTTGCAAGGACCAAGGAGGAAACATGACCATCCTTCTATTTTTCTGGCAGGTAAAGATGCACATTATGTCCTCCTCTCAGCTCTTCTACCTGGCCCTGTGCTTGCTCACCTTCACCAGCTCCGCCACGGCTGGACCAGAGACGCTCTGTGGGGCTGAGCTGGTGGACGCTCTTCAGTTCGTGTGTGGAGACAGGGGTTTTTATTTCAGTAAGTAGCCCTCCCTCTCACTGCTCTGTGGATTTACAACCACAGGCAGTGTGTGAATAACTGAATGACTGCCCGTGGCTGGCAGCCTTCCTCAGCCTCTGAGATCCCTCACCTTAAAGTAAGCCTAGTGTTTCAGCGGGGCTGTGGCAAGTTTTGCAGATTTAGGATGGAATTTTCCTCCTTAGCAGTTTGTCTTTTAACTACTTCCTGCTGAGCTTTCCCAAAATTATTGTGCTCTACCCTCGCTATTCCTTTCCTTTCAGTGAAAGGAAGGGACAGAATGACCCTGGGGAATTGAGGTTTTTGTTTTTGAGATCTGTTGGTGCCCATATAAACATATGGAAACATGGAGGCCTGTTTTAAGTGCTAGGTAATTTGGAGTAAAATAGTAAGGTGGACTGGGAAGAAGAATTAAGGGGGCACATCCCAGATGTCTCCGCGCAATGTGAAATCACCAGGGACAGAAGGTGAACTTTGCTCAAAGGCACATTTACGAAAACACAGGCACTCTCTAAATGCAAACTGAAATGCCATATTAATTTGTCCTCTATGAAAATTGACCTTGATGTTTTGTTATTGCCTTCCTTCGCCTTAGCTTTTCTCTGGGACTCTCCAGTGATATCTCCATCTGGAAAAGGGTTTCTGACAAGTGTGGGGTTACTTATCCCATAAGTAGGTCTCAGGTGATTAAAAAGCTGACAGTCAATAAAAAATAGACAGCCCAGGCAATGTTTGCAAATAATAAACACAAACATAAGTCAATGTTGCCTGGGGGAACTGAGCACTTACAGAATCTACCTCAGAGACATCTATCTCATTGTATATTATAGGACAGTGAAAGATTTAAAGCCAATTGCTCATTCTATATAATTATTTGGAATTTTAGAGAGTTCCAGGAAACTGATGTTCAGGTCCTCAGTGAGTATGAATCATTCTTGGAGGTTCATTATCACTGGAGTGTAGACAGCTTACCTCAGTTGCCCACTAAGCTTTGAATAGCTCCTCTGATGACTCACACACTTAGGTCTCTCTCATCTTCTTCCCAGGGAAGGTGGTGTGTGCCTGTACGTGCGTGCATGTGTGTGTGTGTGTGTGTGTGTGTGTGAGAGAGAGAGAGAGAGAGTAGGGGGAGGGGCTTGAATATAGCAGTCTGGGATGAGTCAGAGAGATGGCAAGGGAGAGGCTGATGGGGGACTGATGATTTGTATTCACCATAGATTTGGCAACAAATAGTCTTTAAACAACTAGTGACAGAGAATGAGAAGTGCTTTTTACTACTTGAATGGGCAAACACCCCTCTCTGTTTCCAGCTAATGCTTTAATAGAATGAATTCATTTATTTTTCTGGCAATAAAGCAATTCTATCCAGGTCTCTGTTGTAGGGCAGATGAGTAAGTTCATTGGGTGGGTACTTTTCAAATAGCAGACTTGTTTTACCTTTGAAATATACAGTGAAAGGCAAATGTGCTACATCAACATCACCCAATGATGGGTTGTCATTATTCTTTACTTTGCTGCTACTGATCCACATATAAAAAAATGAATAAGTAATTCTCACATATTATGCCCAAGAGGATTTTTTTTTGCCTTGATAATCCATTTGTGCAATTTCCTTTGATCCAAGGATCAAGGTAATTGCCAAGTCCACAATTGTCTTCCGTTATGTGCCAGGATGAATTGCCTTATTCAACTTGACGTGCTCCAGGATTTCCATGTACAGTAGAAGGAAACTGGATCATTCTGTGCTTATGATGTTTGCATTAGATAATGAATATGGGAATGTAAATAATGATTTGGTCTCAAGTAACCATATAATACTGATACATGTGCACACAGACGGTTAAGAGTATTGGACAACTATGATGGAAACCAATTTCAAGGCACCAACAGGTTCTTTTATTGAAATCACCTAACCAGGATCTACCCTCTCAATGGGCTCCTTGATGCCAAAGACTATGTTTATTTACCACTGAATCCCAGTATCTAGCTCAATGCCTGGCTGATATAGAAAAGGCTCTATTTGATCATTGAACTGACAAGCTTGAATTAAATTGAACCCAATTGAATGGAATGGAATTACTTATTTGGGATCTCAGTCTTCAGAACCATAAAGAATTAGGCTTGTCAAATACTTTGGATAATTCGTATCTCCTATTTACCCAGCTATTGGATAAAATTGTTTTTCTTTTATTCAACTGAATATGACTGTGAGGCTGACTAGAGGCTGCATTTTGGTCATCATCCCTAAGCTACACTGATGGTCTGTTTTGTGTCTGAGCCAATTATTCTAACAGGCATTAACTGTTGTCAACAAATTGTATTGAGTTTCCTTTTTGTCCCTTGAGATTTAGTGTGCGTGGAGAAGTTAGCTCTAAGCATTTATGGGTCTTTGAGATACTTTTTTAGAGGAAAGCAGTCTTCCTCACCTCTATCCCCTGTCAGTTGACTCTTTTCATTGTTTTTACCTTTACTTTCAAAGTTTTATTGCAGCTGTGCCTTTTATTTAAAGCTGCTTCAAATCCACTTTGAAAGTACAGTTTTGTTGTTGTTTTCTTTTTTTAATAGTGGAAAGCAGTTTCTGATCTTCGTTTGAAATTCAAACATCTAAAAGAAAATTGCCTCCATATTTATCTTTTTTGTCAGGTCAGAATGTTTAACAAGGAGAGTTTTCTTAACCTATTAGACACAGAACAGTTCTGAATAAAAAAAAAATAATAATGTTTACTTTGTATAGACTGACCCAGTGTGTGCATGAGCTCATATTTCTCTATAAGCACAAGTTCTACTACAACACAGTGGAAGCAACCTTCTAGATTATCTGTTTTGTGAACAATTTTTCCAGCATAAGTGGAACAGTTCCTCTATAATTAATGCAGCTTCCCCAGACATTTTATGAAATGAAAGTTCCAGTGAATAGCTAATTACTAATTCTTCCCTATGCATCATAGTAAGAGAAGGTATCAGCCAGTCTTGTGCTCTCACAGTCCTGTGAGGAAAATGGTGGCGTAATGAAGTGGCACATTGGGAAAGAGCTCACTATTATCTTGCCAGATTGATGGAGCCTCATAGAGGAGGGCTTGTTATAACCTCATTTTGCATGAAACATAGCAAGAGGAAAAGAGCTTCAAGTGAAAAAGAAGAAGTTAAGCTTGCCATAGATATAATTTTTTGACAGTCATGGTGATTAACCATTTTAACATGTACTTTAAGGGCTTGTGGAATTTCTCTCTTTGGAGATACTTAAAAATTTGAAAGACAACCAACCATCTTGGATGGTTTCAATTAAGAGCAACCAAAAGAAAGCAAGTTTCTGGGGTCCTTTTTAGTTTTAAGAGTCTATAAACAGTCCCTTAAATAAACTGTATATGCTTTACCTCAGCAGTCTGGGAAAAAGGAGAAGTAAATCAAATAGAAAAGAAAGTTGGATACCCTTTCAGCTATTCCAGATTTATAGCTTTTGTAAAACACACTTCCAATTCGTAGTTATTAAGAACAGGTCTGAATAAACTAAGCGCATTCTTCATGCGTTAAAACATACTGCTTTATGGAGTTTAGGCGAAACTTTGCAATGAATTTCACTGTTATTGATTGCAACAAACTTCCTAGATCTAGGTATTATTATTAACTCATGTTTCTTTCATTTGAAATATAGTGCTCAGAAAACTGCTCCCAGACCTGTCACTCATTAGCTGTATGCCTTTGGCAGGCATTTAAACTTCCTGGGTCAAAATGTCCTTGTCCATAAAACAAGGGGATTTTGTTAAAGTAAATGACTTCTTATAACTTTAACAGACTCATAGTCCAGGTTATAATGAACAAGGATTTGGTGCTATTCAAGAAAGGAGAACCTTAGATTTAAGTAGTGACCAAAGAACATTTAGTGTCCTTTATCTTCCCTAAAGAGTTTCTGTTTGCCCCCAAAGATAGAAGATTTCACCTACGTAAAGAAAGAGTAGCTAGCTTCTTTGTGTTGTTTTGTTTTGTTTTAATCTGGGTTTCAACCCCTCAGGAGTGGAATAGAAGCTCAGACATGACCAAATACACGAAAGTCATCTGGCCAAAGGAGCACATGCAAGCAGATTGCCATGTTTCTTTGTGAGGAAGGACCAGCTGACAGTTCTCATCTTTACATTTTCTCACTCTCTTGGATGTGAGAACAAGTGAGTAGGTCAGTTTTTAGTTGCCCTTTATTAAGTCAGATGGGACAAATAAGAATCTATAGGCTTCCAAACCTTGACCAATCGCCTTTTGCCAGCCTATTGATACTGCCTTTCCAATTAAAGAAGGGAGTGTATAGTCCAGGGCATTCAAAGATATACACCATTAGCATTGCTTTGAGTGGGGCTGGGTTTGAGCTACACCATTTGTATTCCACGGCTTGGTACCCCTTAGACCGCCAGCCATGCATTTTTGTATGACAGCTGCTCAAAGTTAAGGGTACAGTCTCTGGTTGTGGAAAAGCTTTTCTCTTTGAAATTAATTGGCACATGTGGGGTTTTACCTTATGGCCCTGGGCTCATTAGTACCACTAAGCTAATAGGCCACAGATAGTCTTAAAGAAAAGTAATGTGTTTTTATATTGATGCTAAATGCTTGCATCCCAGAGGACCAGTCTATGCAAACAAAGGACCACTTAAAAAGTGATAGCTTCTGTGAAAAATTAGAAAATAACTTGCATTTTTCTGACATTTTAATACTCTTTAAGACCATCTCCCTGTTGGAGAATTATAAGAAGCAGAAGAGTGAAGGGTTCAAGACCAAGAGCATGGTCTCTATTGCCAAGAATTCAGAGTTTGAATTCTAGCTTACATGGTAGGTGGCCTTGAGCAAATTATTTAACCTCTTTGTTCCCCAATTTCCTCATCTGTAAAATGGGGCCTACCTCATAAAACTGGTGTAAGGATTAAATGAGTTAATGTATTAGAACATATTAACTTAGAATACTGCCTGGCACATAGTAAGCACCATACATGTTAGCAATACTTATTTACTCTCTTGTGGGGTCAGTTGCAGAGTATATTGTAAAGGTTGAGGTATCTGAACAGCCCAATTAGTTATACACTCATTTTCTCTCCTTAAGGGTAGCTGATAAAACCTATTATTAGTAGTAATAGGTATATAACAATATCAGTAGCAAGAAGAATTCTTGTATTTGACTAGTATATTTACTTGTTCAAAATCCACTTGCATCAGCTCTCTCACTTTGGTTTTACCCCATAGAAGGCAAGAATTATTGCTTCACTGGACAAATGAGAAACATGAGACACTGAGATTTTGTGACCTACCTCACTGGACAGATCTAGAACCAAAGTTAGGGTCTCTTGTCTCCAAGAATTATGTTCATTTGGCCATTTACATTGTTTAGTGGCCCAAAATGTTATGGCATAGAGAGATGCTTCCAAAAATCCCAGCCCTCTTCTGAGAGAGAGTAACCCAGTTGATTCTGAACACTTCTTTGAAAGGAAGCACGAGGGAGATATTCATGTGATCACCCTACATTTTATCTTCCAGAAAAATTTAGGAAATACTAATTGAATATCTTCAGGGTGCACAAGAAAAGTCTTTGATTAGGGGCTGCTGTTGTTCAAGAGACTGGACCCCACTCAGATTGAACACTGCAGTTCACCTGTGAACACCAGGATATGCAGTATGATCCGGGGGAGATCTTCTTCTGGACAACTTCAAGTTTTCTTCCTTCTCTGCCAGCAAACTTCAAGTGCCTCATGTCTTGCAGCTATCAGTTCTGTTGGTTTTTCTCAAAGACCAACTGAAGAAGGGCTGTTTATTTGGACCGGGAATTTTTCTCTGGGTGTTATGGGAGAGAAGCGGTAAAGGAGAGGGGATCACAAGGTGCCATAATCCAGATAAGGTGCCAGGCAGGAAGAGGCTTCTCCAGCTTGGCCATGGAAGGAGTTACGAGAGCAGCCAGCGGTTTGGATGTAAGGCTTCCACCTGTGCAGGTATCATTCAACCAGTTGTTTGACACTATTGGTTTTGGATGTCTCTTATCTTAAGTGGCTGGTAAGTTAGGCATTTTGGATCCAGAAGAGAGTTTTGGCATTCTTCAATTCCCTGGGCCACCATATACCTTTTCCAGACATCATGTACCATGCCAGCCCTCCTCAGGGCCTCTGTTAAGAGCCAACCTCAGTCTTCTACCAGCCTTCCTTCCCATTTCACAGCCTATAACAAAGCATCAGACAATGAAAACAGGTACAAGATCTCTCTCAAGTAGATTTCTCATTGTTATCAATAATGGGCTATAAAGCCTTTGCTGTTTTATGCAGCCAGATCTCTGACAACCATGGTGGCAAAAAATCGTTCTTGCACTGGGCTGCTGCCCTGGCAGAGTTCCATCCTACACCTCCCTGTGAAACATCAGCAAGCCCTTACATCACAAAGAATTACTTTTGATTGCCTGGAAAGTTCAAATCCTCGGGCCTTATTAGCTGTTAGACTAAGAAGATGACAACACAGCATTTTGTTTGTCTTTATCTATATGCGAGATCATGTTTAAAACAGCAAAGAGCTGTTATTTGACGTGCAGTTCCTTAACTGCAGCAAGTTGTATGCCTATTTAATGCATTGTTTAGTCTCACATTGGCTAAAGCCACTTAAAGAAGCACTTGGCAAGCTCTGGCTTTTCATTCTTGGCATAGCTGCCCCTCTTACTTTTTCACTGAACCTTAAATACCAAGAAAAACCCTTCACTTACTTTGTATCTGGCATATTGCTTTATGCAATTGGCCAGAACTTTTGCACGTGGCCCTCTGCATTTGTCCTAAGGTAATTAATGGCTTTGCAATATTTGATCAGCAGCAGCACGGACACAAAAAGAAATTGTGCAACCAGTAGAGACCACACAGTCTTTTAAATTAAAACCTTTTGCATTTAATGCTCAGGCATACTACAGGATAGGGTTTCCATGCCAAAAAAAAAAAAAAAGTCATGCTGAAGCCCTTAGAAAAACACCCAAGAACCTGATTATTGATTAAGTATATATCTCTCTAATATCTCCTGCTTAAAAATACCTGATTATTCAAAGGAAGTAAAATTAAAGATTGCTATAAGTTTGGAAACCCTTGAAAAATAGTCAAACATCAAGAATGAAACTCATAGAGAGGTGACGTGTCCAAGGTCACACTGCTATTTAGTGGCAGAAATAGAAAAAGACACTGTTGATTCTCTTTTCTGATTCCAATAGGGTGTTTGGCCTCTGGCAGCAATGAACCATGCCTATGTCAAAGTTACCTGGCAAATTAAAATGGCCTGGGAGAGGCTCACCCAAGTGAATATAGATCTTGGTGGCTCTCTCATTCCAATAAACTCACCTGAAACTTAAGTTTAACACTTTCCCTTGCTATAGAAATTTGCACGGACTAAAGTAATTCCTTGCCTGTTTCTTATACATTACACAAAAACTTCAGATGTGCTTTAGGCATTCCAAGTCCACTTAAGGTCATAATTTAGACTATTATTGTATATTATATTATTCTGACTCTTTGGTCACTCTCTCCAATGTCAACTTGGGTAGAGCTGCTTTGGAATGACTTAGCAAAGCTGTGCTCCTGGAAAATCTGAAACAGTCTGACGAGTTGTTGGATCAGCTTTTTTTCTGGAGATTTCTCTGACGGCCCCAGGCCAAAAGAAATTTACACCTGATTTTTTTGCAGACTTCCAAGCAAATACTCTATGAATCTCTTCAGATTTTCTTCTTTCATCTGTGGTCTTTATGAGGTATTAAAAGGCTATTGGAGGGGTCTTTTTAAACTTTGAAATCTGGTTAGTCATAGAGTCAATTCTGTGAATATTGCTGGGAAGATGGTACTACCTCTGTGCCATTTACCCTGGTGAAAGGGCTCTTTCATCAGAGGCAAGTGATTAAGAAAGTCTGCACTGAGCCAACCTACATGCAGCCAATAACTCCTGATTATCTATGAAACTGGGGAAAGGAGCACCAAGAGTTAGAATTCTGGATTAAACTGATTTGAGGACACTATAGATTTTGGCCTCCTTACTTCTCCTTCCTCACTGCCCCAGCCCCAGACCCTTTGTGAGACCAAGTGGCATGTTTTTAAATCCTACTTCATTCTCATACTCCCCACTCACCTCCCCCAGCAGTGTCATTGGCAACAGTTTCTCAACCTCAGCACTATTGACATTTTGGGCCATATAATTTTTTATTGGGGGAGGGGGCTCTTCTGTGCATTGTGAATGTTTAGCACCATACTAGGCTACTACCCCCTCTGGATGCCAGTATCCTTCCTCCGAGTCATGACAAGCAAAAGCATCTCAACATTACCTGATGCCCCCAGGGTGGGGGTGTGGAATCACCCCTAGTTGAGAACTACTGGACTAGAGGTCTCCGGAAGAGAAGCAACTAGAGGGATAGGAAAGCCATGAGTGAAAGAAACAGAGATACTAATTATCAGTCACTGGTTAATCAGGAGCCTATGTTCCATTGCCTAGACTAAGCAATGAGAAGATTCACTGTGGTTTTAAAAACTTTTTTCTGAAAATATAAAGCTCTTCCTATAGGCTATCTAGAAGGTATTTGTAGGCACCCCCTTTTGTGTTATAGCTATAGAACTCATTTGTTTTAGTAACAACAGTAAAGGAAGGTAGAAATGGTGTAAAGCAAAACTTTGTGCTTAGAAATATGATTATGACCACTTGGAGCAAATGAAAAAGAAGCCCATTATCTATGACCTCAATATTTATGGCTGTTTCCTTCTTAGTCCTATAATAAATAGCTGTCAATGTCCCACAAGTGAAAAGGCCTGGCTCAGATATGGTGGTCATAATTTTTCTCTTGCCTTCTGTGTCTTTCCTATCTAAATATCATCAGAGGCATTTTATTGCCCAGAAACAACCCCAGCAGAAAACAGAAAGATCAATGAAGTATTACATTGGAAACCAGAAGTTCCACATTTTAGCCTCACCCAGTTCCCCTTCTTAATAGCACTTCTCCCCCTTGGCGCAGTTAGTTAATATCCTTGGGTCTTACATTCTCCTCATTAGTAAAGTGGGAATTAAAATATTACACCTTGTTTTGAGGCTCAACTATAGAAGGCTTTGAAAACCTAAGGGGCCATCCAAATATGTTACTGTTAATTGATTGAGTTGAATGCTTTGCCTGTCTCTCTTATCACCACAAATTATTTCAGTGGTTTGACTTCAGTTATTAATGGCATTGACCCATTAGTTCAATTGTTCTTCAATAATTATAATTTAGAAAAGTTAATTTGGCAGTGTATCATCTCAACCTTATTAATTAGAAAGAAAAGTATATTGGTATCTTCTATTAACATATCGCTTTGCATTTAGACGGCCCAAGAGTTAACTAATGGATTTTCAGAATGTTCACCCAGTATTACTGTTCATGTCCTCATTGCAGGAAGCAGCAAAAAGACAGGGCTTATCACTTTACCACACTAAGCTTGCTTAAAGAGTGTCTCCTCAAGGTGGTTAGGTAGTCACTGAGGTTTCACATGGAGGCAAAAGATTTCCATTCTCCCAAATCAGCTATTAGTGATTTCTGCTCAGCCTCAAAATGCAGTGTTCAGCAGAAGGAATGTACTCACTAATCAGAAAAGTATCTCTGCACTCTCAGGTTGCCCAGCGTAACTGCTTCCTTATCTCAGCCTGACTTAGGAGAATTGAATTTTTTTTGTTTGGACATGGTTTTGATGAAATCAAAATTGTGAGTTTTATCAACATATGGTCTAGTGACCATGTGGCATGTGGTTCTTCTATCCCAGATGCTTCTCATCAAACAGCTCTCAGAGACACAATATTTGACTTAGCAAAGACACTTTTGAACCTCACAATCAAATACTGGTCACTCCTGCTATGAATTTTCATTCTATTTTGAGCTCTTCCAAAAGAATAAAGTTTTAAGGGTTTTTGTTTTTGTTTTTTTTTTTCTGTCCTCCACAACATTTGGTGTTGGGCACTTAGTTAACCTGCTTGACTTGATGTTGACAGAGTCATCCCAATAGTTATTTCCTTCTACCAGTCCCCAGAATATACCTCCATAGCTTTTCATTTGCTACTGCCACCATTAAGGATCTGAGATTTAAGGTATAGAATAAAAAAGCCTATTTGAGATATCATTTCTTGGGACCCCTTCACTATTGCCCCAGTAAAAATTTCTCCTAGCTCAAGAGTAAGCTAATTCTAGTCCACAGAGAATTTTTAAGGTCTACCAAAAGAGCCTTCACAAAGAGGTTCCATCTGTGGAAGTGGCTTTGTACACAGAACCTCCACTCAGTTCCTCTCTATTTCATCTGAGATATTCATACTAAAAGGAGGGATGGTAGTCAAGGGGAGGCTTATAACAAATGATAGATCCCTGACAAATAAGCCCCCAAGGTAGGTATAACAGCTGGAGCATCAGCCCTCAGAGAATAAGTGATTTTTATCTGTCACAGCATAACTGAAGAATTGGAGATCTAGAAAGTATTGTATAGAGCAATCTGGTTCCGTGTACTCACTTCCCAGATGAAGGAAATGAGATCCAGAAAATAACATAATAGGCATGTCACAAAGCACACTGGTGGGAAAGCCAGAACTGCAATTCACTCACTTAGTCTAGGGCTCTTTGCACAGGAGGACACTTTAAACTTAACCTTGATAAATTCACATAAAGGTAGCACTAGCAACTCAGAACTGCTATGTCAGTCACTTCTGGTGTAATGTATTAGAATAGTGTTTGACCTTAACCAGTCAGAAAACTTTTTTTTTCCAACTTCTATCACCATTGGATAACATCAAGTCTCTTTATTCCAAATCTGATCAACCTGACTGTAGGACTATGGATCTTCATAGATTGTAGTAGTTTGATGGATTAGAGGTTTAAAAGAAAATAGTAAAGAGCTAATTTCTTTTTAGAGATGTCTTTAATTTCAAGTCATGTCTGTTGGTTGCCTAGTTTATGCATTTTGAATTGCTTGTTAACTCAGAAGCCACCCAAAACAAAAGGTATTGTCGAGGCATTATTTCTGTCTCTACACATTCCTGACTTGCTAGTCTTCCATGAAGGTCTTCCATGAAGAAGCTTAAATTTTCCTACGTATTTTGAGTTTTATGTTTCTTTCCATTAAAGTTTCCAGCCGTTCATAGACATATTTAGTTTGGCAGAAGGTAGTGGTGACTCATGGAATGAAGAAATTTGAAAGCAAAGCTACTGAAAATGGATCTAATTTCTTCTTGGGGTAATTTGGGAGCGAGCGATTGATAATTTGTCTAATTTTTCCTGGTTTCATCAGCTGCCATACTGCCAAATATTTGTTCCATATGGATGCTTTGTTATTACTGAAACATATAACAAATTTCAGCTGCAACTATATCTAATATGGTCAAAGGGTAAGACTATTGTTGGCTCATTTTCTCATTGTTTTTGGCTGGACACCCTCAATCAATGGTTATTGAGTGAAAAAACAGGATCATATTGAAACCATTTTCAGCATGTTCCTTCCTATGGATCCAACCATTTCACTGTGAGTTTGTCAAGCACAGCAAATGTTCCTTATTAAAGGGATGATTATGTTTTCAGCATAGACACGACTGCCAGTTAATTGCATTCACCTTATAATTCCGCTCTCTCAATTTGGTGTAGAGATGTTTTTGGCTTTCCAAAGATCCTTCTTTTCTGCTTATTCTTGCCTCCCACTACAGAACAGATATTTGGGGATAGATTCTGAGAAGATCAATGACATACTCATAAAATAAGCATCATTTCAGGCTTACCTTAAGATAGACAGTCTGTGGGCCCTGAGTTATTTGAATCATAAGACTTACAAAAGATATTAGTGCCACAAATCTGGCTGGCATTTCTGTAGATTACTAGTGCTTTGCATGCAATTATGGAAATCTCCCTTACCAGAGAAGCCAGACAAGGGTTCAGTAACATTGCATGAAAACACTATGCTGTGTAAGCTAAAGACACAGAAGGATTTATTTCTGGCTGGTTCTGAAGTAGGCACTGATCACTTATTGTCTTAAAGTCATCCATCAGGTAATTGATTTCAGTCAATATAAATGATTTCAATATCCGCCCCCAACAAAAAAACAATGGCAATAATAAAGAACAGAGAAGTCTCTTAGAAGAAACCAGATGTTATTGAAGACCATGGAAAGTGGCAAGAAGTCTCTTGTTTATGATAGGAAAATCTGGTTTGATTAACAAATGTTCTAAGGGTCACACATGTCACATAGTAAAAATACAGTTTAATGTATGAAGACTAGAGCCTTGCTACTCAAAGCAACCTGATAGCTTGTTGGAAATGCAAAATCAAGGGCTCTACTCCAGACTAATTAAAACAAAATCTGCATTTTAAACCAGATACCCAGAGGATTCCTACGCATATAAGGATTTGAGGAGCCCTGGTCTAGGGAATAACAGGTATATGTTGATTGGTGACTCATCTGTTAAGAAAGAAAACACAAGCTAGTCAGAGTTGAACTTCCACTGAAGATTTGAAAAGTGTTGTTGGGGCCAAACATGCTTGTGATCATTAACAATATATATGTTGATTCAACCATATCAAGTCCCCAATTCCTTCACGTTGGTAGAATCTTTCCTCGGAGGAAGTATAGAACTTCCCCAAGGATAACCCCAAGGCCTGACCTTCTATGAACTGGAAATTGGAACTCCTAATTGCTGTGGCTGCAATTTCCAAACCCATCACTGGGGCCAGGAACTGAGATCCAGTCTTTAAGATCTTGCCAGCTTCTTTTTCAATAGTTACATTTTATAAGAACAGCCAAGCAAGAGTCCTTAAAAAAAATATTTCTAATTGCATTGAGTGGACAAATGTGTGTTTTACTCATATCAAATTGTTTCCTTTGTCATGCTTAGCCAGGTTCTAATATTATTTCTTATGACTCTGCGTTGATTAGTTCCATTAGGTTTGCTATTGGAATTTAAAAGAAATGGTTTTGAGTTAAGAGAACTGGGTTTCTGTCTTCTACTGGAAGATGAAGGGTAAACTTTAAAACTGCTTTTCAAAGAGGCAGCTGGTTTCCCAGTTGAAAGCCTTCTCACTAGACCCTTTCTGGAATTCAGCAAGTTCCCCAGCCTGAACCCATTTATGAAAGTCCAGATTGCTAAAGGACGTGCTTGTTCAGAAAGACCTCATCCCACAGCAAGGCAGGTAAAAGTGAGAGAGGGCCAGTTTATAACTTCTTTTCTTTGAATGACACTAGAAAAAAGAGGGAGGGCTTTGAATGAGGGACTTCGAGTATCTTGGATTTACTCAGAGGTTTACCACTACATAACTTGGTAAATTTGGTGAATAGTCCCATGAGTCTCAAAACCTGTTTCCATTGGAACAATAATATTAGGTTGAACCATGACATTCCACTTCTGAAATGGGGTCACTATGATCTCTTTTCACAGTTCTCCAGAGGGAAAAAAATAAGTCATAGATATAGTTTTCACATTTTTTTCATATACATTTTCCTTAACCTTTAAGTATCTGTCACCTCTTGATTATATTCAATTCAATTGGTGGTATTTGACTTAGCTCACAATTATATATTTAATTTATTTAGACTTAATCCATAGCATTTTAATGCAACATCCCTAACTCCTTGGCAATCTACCCATTGAAAGAATATTGACAAGATACTCTCTAAGACCTTTTCCAAAACTAACATTTACTGTTGTTTCATGGAAATCTCTAAAATCCTTTAAGAAATCCAACTGGATATAGAGCTACTGTTGTTCCTTTATTAGAATTCTTCTTTTATTACTTTTATTCAGAGCTTTAGTAAAATGTATAGAAGTAAAATTATGGCACTAACCTATTTAATTATAGCATTGACTGGGCACCTGTTCTGTGCTAAGCACTACCCAAGAGAGGATGAAGCCATGCCTTCAAAGAGATTTCTCACTCGTATGTGAAGACCCATTAAATATCAGTCATGAACCCCAAGCTTGAATCAGATAGAAATGTTCCTCCCCTATATTATTCCAACCTACACCATTCATTGAGTGTCCTCTGGTTAGCAAAACACTAATGATGAAGGGAATGAGTAAAGATATTAACTACCCTCATGGAGTTACTTTAGAGCAGATGTCACAAAATGGTGCCCTATTCCCACCCCACCTGAATCTAGCCCACAAACATGTTTTGTTTGCACCAGCAAATATACTTTTTACATTTTGGAATTATAAAAAACAAGAGATTTTAAATAAAAAAAAAAAAACAAGGATTAACAGCTTCTCTTGAAGAGTTAGGTGATCTAGCATTACTGGCCAGTATTCCTGAGTAGCAGCTTTGTCTAGAGCTTTATAGGTAGGATATATGCCCCTCCAGCTCACCACAGTGCCTTACAGGCTTGCTTTATTCATCTATATACCCATCATGCCTCAGCATACATGGACCTGTGCCACCCCTTCCCCAGATATGCAAGATCTCTTTGGATATTAACCATTCACCTTTCTTCTTTATTCAACACAACACTCATTTATTGCCTTTTCACTATCACCCATGCATTAGACTAGTCACTGCTGATTGCACAAAACTTTTCTTTAAGGTGTTTCATTGTTCTCCTCAAACATAGCAAGGGTATAGCTCAGGTAAAATTTAAAAGATGATCAAGTCTTCCTGGTGAAGGAAGAGCCCAAATCTGAAAAACTGAACGTTCAATTATTTAGAGATCATCAAAGGGATATTTCTTCAAGAGTAAGTGGAGCTTTTGGCCAGTGACTTTGTAAAGCAGGAAAGACCAAGTTCCCAGGCAATGCAATGGACAAGTTACGCAATCACTCCAAGTGTTTAGGACAATGGAGACCATCAAACCCAACTCTTTAGACAAAGTGAGTTGTAGCATTGTAGTTTGTTTTGCACCAAGATCCAGAACAGCTGTTACCAATTCACTGGAAGATTACACATGTGTCCTTCCTTCCATTCCCATCACTATTTAGGTCCTCCTCATCACTCACCAAAACTATTGCAACAGCCTCCTCAATGATCACTCTGTGTCCAATATTGCTTGACACCAGCCATCCCACCCATGAAATTAATCTTTCTAAAGCACAGTTTTAATCACTTTATTCCTTTTCTAAACAACTTCAGTAACCATCCATGGCTAAGTAAATTGAATCCAAACTCCACAATTTGACAGTAAGGCATTTTATATAAGACCTCTATCTAACTTTTCAACTGTATTTCCTAACATTTCCCTACAGCAAAGCTCACAAACTGGCAGTCTGTAAATTTTATCCAATTTTCAGAAGTATTTTGTTTGGCAAATGCAAAACTTTGAATTATCTGTCAATATAAATGACTCTTACTTCTACATTAGCACCAAAATCTTCGCCACTTTCTATTGCATTACTATGGCCCACTCACACCTCTACATGATTTGCTTGGCTCTTATAGGCATTTGAGTTTATAAATACTCCCTACATATTCCAACATCTAACCTAGATGATTTCCTACCATATATAAGATTTTCTTAGGCTTTTCTCCTGTTCTTCTTTCAAATGTCACCTTCTCTGAAAAACCTTCTACCAGATTTCAACTCTCTTTCCTCTAAATAACAATACTATTACTCTTACAACACTTATAACCTATTCTATATTGTGTTTTTTGGTGAGTGTTCATGCTTTATACCATCTGGTTGGCTATAGCTCCTCAAAGTTGAGGGCTGTCTTATTAATCTTCTGTAAAATCCCACATACTCCCTTGAACACAACATGGTCCATGTCTGCATGGAATTAATTAAGCTATCTATTTTTCTTTGCCTTCCAGGCCTAGATTAGTAGTGTGTGCCCATAAGAAGGTAGTAACTCATTTGAAATGCAGACATGGCTGAGTCAGAATGTCCCCATGGACTTTTAAGCATTTTCAAGTAGGGAGTGAGAAATGCTGTATCTAAAGGAAACTACTGAGGGAATTTAGGTAAACAGAACATGATCCTTTTTGTTGGAAGCTGGCTGTGATCTTCCGATTAAATCCCTATTGCATGTCTCACAAGGAGCATCAGCAAACCCATTAGTATGCTCAACTTTCTTAGAATTATAGGAGTCAGTCTATTCCTGGAGGGGGGTGTGGGGCTGAAACAGTGAGTTGAGCCAGTGCCAGGTAGAGCACAAACCCCCTTGAAAAAAATGAAACAGAAAGAATTTTGCACACTGCATTCAAAGGTATCCATTTCCAGAGTTACTGAACACCCAGAAAGGCACTCTCATTCCTGTTTGCCCTGGCAGAAGGAAGAGCCCATCAACAAGTTGCAAGGTTATGGAGTCAGAACTTAGTGGCTCCAGAAATGGATCCAACTTAACGGATTTTGATCAGAATGACAGGTGGTAAAATATGAACTAAAAAGAAGACAGTCACTCTTCTAAAATATAATTCAATTAAGTAATGTTTTATGGACTAATATGTATCCAGGATAGTGCTAAAAATTAAGAGAAAGTTAAAACAAGAATGCAAGTAGAGACAACTAATGTATTAACAAGCACACACCACGTTCTCCAGATATAACATAAAAGCCTGCCTTAAGTTACCTTCAGTCTGGTTAGGAATGCAAACTTTACCCATGTGTAGGAATTATCATCAAGGTAAACTGACAGCATTAAAATAAATAATAAAATATAAAAATGACATTCTTTTTTTCTATTCCTCCTGGACATGGCAGATGTCAAAACATAAGTTTACTAAATTTCCAAATGAATACTGAGAATTTTCATTCTTCTCTCTATATATAGTCTTGTGAGGTTTTCCATTGATGTTTAAAAGGAAGGTGGAATTTGTTACCTTCATGTACCTTCTGTCTGCCTGGGTCCTTAACTAGGTAGAGGTATGGATGTGCTTTGTTGCTTGAGAGAGACATGAAATACTGGGTGAACAAGCTGCTTTGACTTTGAGTTGATGGGAAGTACATGAAAAAATCCCTCCCTTTGTGAAGTTGCCAGGCCAATCTTTCCAACTCAAGTTCAGTGATGTATCCAAATCCTACCTGGAGTCATGAGGTCCCCCTTCCACGAGATTCTCTATATTTCCCAGCCAGACAGGATCTGACACAGAGAGCATGGGCATTATTGACTCCTTTTCTTTCAGCACAAGGATTCCTCAAAACAGATATTTTTCCAAATTAAATAGAAATCTAACTGTGGGTATCTGTGTATATTTGAATAATATTTTAGGTTAGGTATCAAAAGGGGCTCTGATTATGAGGTGAGGAGACTGAACACCCTGAGGAGACTTGGCTTTGCTAGTTATAAGCTGAGTGCATTTAGGCAATTCTCTTGCTTGTAAATGGGGTACTGTCAGCCCTGTTCTGCCTCCAAAAGGGGGTTTTATGAGTATCAGGCAAGATAATACCTCTGGAGTCATACAAAATTTCTAGGGAATCAAGGCCAGCTACAGGTTTCTAGAGATAACTTGAATGAGGTGTTGTTTGAATTGATGGAGTGCTAGGCTAGAGTACATTCTAAAGTTGCAATTGGGTTAGCCAAAATGACATTCAGGCACCTTCCTCTAGAGGTTGGGACAGCCATTCCTTTTTGGGTCATGTATGCTTTTTGCTGGAATTACAAGGGCAAAAGTAGGAGTAGCTGTATTATTGGTCAGTGCTTCCCATATTCCACCATCCCATGAGTAGGGATAAGAGGTTAATTAAATATATCTCTCGGGCAACAGAAATGATCAAGGCTGTCCCTGGAACACAGTTGCTTCAAAAAGTAGGCTTTTGTTTCAGGGAAAATCTCCCACAGAGAAACATGGAACACCAAAGAGAACTATAAATAGGACTATCATTTATGTCAATTATAAATAGATTTGTTCCCTTTTGATTAGAAGATTAGTTCTAGCTGAAAGTCTGTAGTTGAACTGAAATGAGGGAAAAGCTCCTGACAAAATATTATTACATGCTAACAGTTAGATTTGATACCTTTTCCTCCCTGAGGTATTTTCTCTGATTTTCCCTAAATGAAGACATTTGTGTTTAGAATCCACTTTTAGTCTTTGAAGTACATTTATTCATACTTCATCACCTCCTCAGGATCTCTCCTTATCTTCTAAATTAGAATACACACACACACACACACACCCCACTTTTTAAATTGAAAAAATTGAATAAATTGAGTATCAGCGTTAGGAATTCAAAAGAGGTAATATTCTCCTCAGAGGCTCCCAAGATGGTCACCATACACTATTACAAAAGTTTGCCTTTTCATGAAGGAGATTCTTTACCAAATTGCAGGTCCTTAGCAAACAAATATTAGCATAATGACTGAAGGGCCAAAGTAAAAGATCAGTAGAGGAAGGGTCGTATCCCACAGGCTGTTGCTACTGATCACTTGTCAGATATGCAGCCATTTTCCTTTCATTCCAGAGGGATGATTTCCATTCAATATCCAGATGAACCCCAACTCTTTGGGTCTGGTTAGTCAACTCCTTGTCCTCTGCTCATGTTCATGACTCATCTCTTCCCAGGGCCAGAGAGAGAAGTGGCAGCTTCCCATCCAAGCTGTCTGCTAGGTTCATCCTGGGACGAGGGTTTGTGGATGGAGCAGCAGGGTGCTGCTGTACCAGGCATGATGGAATTCAATGGAATGCATGTTTCCTGCATGCTAGAATGAAGGGTTGGAAAACCTTACCTGAGTCTAACCTACCTTGCCTCTTGGAGACTCTTGATCTCAGCTATCCCAGACTCAGCATTAAGAAAGAGACTGTAAGTGAGAGTAATTGGGAGGAGAGGGCAGACGCAATGAGCAGGAAACTTTCTGGGAAATTCCTCCCCCACTTTAAATGCTCTATCCTGATTTCACTGCAGGATATTTGAAAATGAACTTAGCTTGTCAACTGGAAATTCACTGCCTGACCCAAGATTCAAGGGAGATTTCTGGAAAAACACTAATCAGGGATTTGGAAAGCCTGGGCCCCAACACATAAAGAAATATATTGAATATTTTTAAAGATATAAAATTCTTAGAACTGTTGGACAGTTTTCTGTGTGTGACCTCTCTCTTCCAAGTGGCATTGCTCAACAGCCCAGCTCTCATCAGAAGGCTGACATCATGCTGTTGTGCAACTCACAGCCATTGCAATGTCACTTTGCTAACTGCACTTGCTGTGTATTCAACTACTGAGAAGTGGAGCAGCTTTAGGTTTTGAGTCAGAAGTTCTGAGCAGGATCATTCCCATGAAACCCGAGCCCTTGGTTCTTTTAAAAAGTCAAAATACATTTGGATCTTGCAAATCGAGAATGTCAGAGCCAATATTTTCTTCTTAATCAAAACCCAGGAATGCCACAGTGGGTGATAGGGGCCATGTCCTCCCATTTTCTCATTCCCTTCCCCCACACTCCCAGCCAAAATTCTCCAGGCTTGAGAGAACTGAATGGAAATGAAGTTCCGGGCTTGCATGTTCAGTCCTGAACTTCTCTACTGAGCACTGCATTATGGTGGACTGACACAGTAGGATGTAAAAACATGTGACTGAGATCATCCATTTGTTCCCAGACAGGTAGGTAAACAGAAAATAGGAAAGGCTTCTTCCCACTCAGCCTTGCATTCCCAATCAAGTATTTAGGATTCTGTTCAACAGCCCAATTCTCCCTCCAGTGTTGGCCGTTGAACCTGCTGACTCTTTGATGGCGAATCTTCCATCCTCATCCCCTTGTATCACTCTTCTAACTCAATCTATGAAACGCTTTTCAAAATTGAGGAGATGAGACCCTTCTCCATTCTAAAATAGGCTGGTTCAGAATGTTCTTGGGAACTTCATGAAGAGCTCTCTCTGAGTCCTGTCTTATTCACAAAGCTGGCAATGGCCTTCAGGAGTAAGTAAAGTAAAACATAGCACATTCAAGAGACCAGGTTTACCTTGTTCCTTTTGTGTGGCTGTCATCTTTCAGGGAAATCTAGAAAAAGCAGAGAGATGAACCTGCCCTTCACTCCCCCTAGGGAAAAGGAAGGGAAAACCCTGACATTCCCCAGACCTCATGAATCACTCCAGAAGATCAGTAGTAGCTTTGGTTAATGGGAAGTTTCAAGAAAGGAAGCTTCCAAAAATTTGCCATGATGCTTGTGAAGTGGAATAAGGATACTCACATTTGGCTAGAAGTTGCATCTGGTGTTTAAGAGAGGTTTTGAATAGATAGGATTTTGATAGATGGAGAAATTCTGGGCAGAGAAAACAACTTAGTGGAAAAGCCATGAACAGCAAAATATAGGGCATCTTTGCATGTGCATAAGCCATCCAGCCAGTTGTTGGGGTAGTATGCTAGTGGAGAATAGTGCAAAATAAGCCCAAAGAGATAGGTTAGAGAAACATTTGTATTGAAGGAGAAGAATAACTAGCACTTTCTAAGCATTTATTATATCCATGGTACTATTCTAAGCACTAATATGTATTAATTCTTTAAATCCTCACAACAAAACTGTGAAGTGTATACTATCAGTATCCTCACTTTAAAGTGAGACTACTGAGGCACAGAGAAGGATATAATGCGTATAAAGGCACATAGCTTCTAAGTGGGACAAATGGGGCAAAACCATGGTTTTAACTCAGGCAGCTGACCCCAGCATCCATTGTACCTGGTAACCTTTCAGCATATTGCCCATAGCATGCCTTTATTCTTTGCTTTTTCTTCCATCCCCTCTTCCCTAGCTATGGAAATACTGGGTAACCTCTAAGGGCAAGCTCATATATTCCTTCCTTAGTGAGATCTCTTCCAACTCCATTGGTAAGAATTTATCTTTCCCTACTCCAAGTTCCTCTTTATTTGAATTTATAGTAATTTTTCCAATCTTACTTATATTAGAGTTAAGTATGTGCTCATTTATAAACTTCTATAATCCAGACTTGTCTTCATATCCCCCTTCATATCCTCAGACCCTGGGATAGTGCTTTACATGTAGAAAGTGCTCAATTAACATAGCTGAATTGAATATCAGAGTCCACTGGTTGAAGCCTGGGGAAATGTCCCCTAATCCCACCATACCTCGTTTATATCATCTTTCCAAATTCAAAACAACAACAAAAACAACAAAAGACTAAGAAATCTTGAGCCCTACAGGGAACTCCCCCACTCCTGAAATCCTACAGCCCATCAAAAACCATTTGGAGAAGCATAATGTGGACAGGCCACAGACCAAGAACACCATTCCAGGGTTACCCTGCTTGGCTGCAAAAGAATGCTAACTCTAACAGTGCTTTTACAGGCTAAAAGGTGGCCACACATGGATGAAGTATCTCACCAAGGGCTGTGGGGTTCCAGGATTTCTGAGAAGACTCCCTTTATTCTAATAAAGTTCTCGGTTTCTCAACCCCCAAATCCCAATTCCCTGTGGGAGACTCAAAAACACCCAATTTAATTAAAACCTCTCTTTTTTCACATTGAAGTCACAAGTTTTCACAGGGTGCAATGTGTTGCTAACCCAGCAATTTCCAGACTAGACTGCTCAGGAAGACAGGTACTATTTTCTTTTTATGGCCTATGTCCTTAAATTGCTTTACTGCTTAGATATAACTGAGGGCCAGGTTGCTCAGAGAGATTCCAGCCCAATCTCTCCCTCTTTCACCCAGCTCTTTTCTGGCCTGGAAGATTTCTTTCTCCCATAGGTGAGGTTACCCAATAGGAAGAGAATGTCTTATCCTTTTAGAAAAGTATCCTTTTAATGTTTGTCATGAGTTACCTCCAAGTTCAGAGAGTCAATAACAACAAGTAAGCACAGTGTGATGCCTTTGGAAGGATGTCAGACAAGCATGTGGAATGACCTACAATTATCTAATTGTCAAGGCCAACACTACACAAATTGAGATATGCAAAGTTGAGTGCTGAAATGTGATGGATGAGTGCACAGTTATTTACTGAGCATCTATTATATGCCAGGCTCTGAAGCAGGTGTTAGGGATTTAGTGCTGAACCAAACTGACAGGTTTCCTGACTTAGGTGCTTAGAGTTTAGCCAGAAATGTGCTAAGGTCCAGGGCTAAGGGTGAACAAGGAATGGTGAGACTCCTATGCCCTACATTTGTCTGGGGGGAGAACTATACAATACATGCCCCAAGCTTTCTTTTCTTCCTAACCGTTGGAATATTTTTCTAATCAATCTCCCATCTTCTTCTTCTTACCCTCTCTTATTATTGTTGCCCTCTATAGCAGGCATTGTTGCATATCCACTGTTATAGGCATTGGTTTAGATGCCTTGTGGCAAGGAAGCCTCGATGTTAGGTTCAGTTTGGGCTCTTGCTCTTTCCTCGTCTTATCCCAGACAATCAAAGGAGGCAGCTTAAATTGTGTGACTAGTTTGCTTCTATCAGGAGTCAGACTCATTGTTCCCCTCTGTTTTTCTACACATACTGGGATATTTCATGTACACTAGAGTCTCTTGTCCTGGGAAAGCCCACAGTTCCTGAGGTGTTAAGTAAAGGAAACAATAAAGTGTCCATGGGCCTATGTCTTGGCACCTTGATCTCAAGCTTCTAGAAGTGCCAGCTTCCTGGAAATTTATTACCTACTTTGTGTACACAAACAAAATAGAGAATGGTAGGAAACACTGGGCAGGTCTCAAATTACTTGTTTGATAAATATCCAAGTGCCTTGTGCAAGGAAGAGCATGGTCTCTGGTCCTTGATTGAATCTGTAAGGAAGTCACAGGTTTTGATACAACTTCTTTGATGAACTCAATCCCAATCTAGGAGCCAAGTGATTTACCTAGAATAGTTCTGGGAATAGATAAGCCAGACTTAATGTGGAGGGATCATTGATCAAATCATATCAAATTAGATATGAAACTGACTCACTTGATATGATATTAGAATGTATATTTTGACATTGTTTATTTTTCTCACCAGCAGACTTTTTGGTTTTCCAAAATCCTTTTCTTTGTTAGAATGGAAAGAATGAATCAAAATTAGATGCATAGATAGAAGGATAGAATACTGAAAAACAACATGTAGAACTTGAGAAAGTAAAATCAAGAATAGGAGAGAACTTGTTTAAGTGCACCAAATGAACTTGAAAGAAGAGCCAATGTGTCCTTTATCTGTATTCACCAACACAGAGTAAAAATCATAATCTCCAAATAAAATGGTTGAAAACCCTGGCCTTCAAATGGGAGGTGAAAAGAGATTGAGAAATCCAGAAAAGCAGTGTTTTATCAGGTCTAATTTAGTCCTAGAGCTATTGGGAGTCCATTTGTCTCCAAGTAGAGCATTGCCTGGTGTCTGTGTTTCTGTTCATGCAGAAAGCTGCTGGGGCCATCAGAGCAAGAGAGACTTCACAAAGAAAGTCAGAAAGCAGTGCCAAAAGGCAAATACGGTTCCTGTCACAGCCAAAATAGTTCACTTACCTCTTTGTGTTGCTCTTTTACTCTGTAATGGAGCAATTTCTATGAGAGTTGTGTAAAAGTAAGGAGATTTTTAGCTTTGAGTGAATTGGGCAAGAAAAGCATGAAATTTAGTGAGGGAAAGAGTGATAGGGAAATAATATAAAAGCCCTGGAAAAGAGTGCTTCCTCTTTAGAAAATCTACTATGTGAAAATCCACACTTGTAAAACAAATACACTCTGGATGGATTTTCTCAGTTCACAAAAATTTATCACTTTACTAAATGCTTTTTAAGTCTTCATCTTGTGCCTTCTCATTTAATGTGGTTGAACACTTCTTTTGCTCTCTCTCCCTCTCCCCTCTCTCTACCCTACATCTACTAGAGATGAAAAGGAGAACCCATGAGGTGTAGTCCCTCAGAGGTCTCTGTGCCTACCCATGTTTGTGCTTCATTTCTACCATAGTGAGAAGACTTAGAAATATGACAAGACTTAGAAACCCTTGGTAGACCAGAGGATAAGAGTTTCTGTCAAGAATGGAGATGGGCGGGGGGTGGGGGAAGGCACCTGGGTGGCTCAGTCAGTTAAGCATCTGACTTTGTCTCAGGTCATGATCTCGGGGTCCTGGGATTGAGCCCTACGTGGGGCTCCGTGCTCAGCGGGGAGTCTGCTTCTCCCTCTCCCTCTACCCCTCCTCCCCTGCTTGTGCTCATGCTCTCTCTCTCTCTCTCAAATAAATAAATAAAATCTTAAGAAAAGAAAAGAATAGAGATAGAGGGACTATTGAATTACAGGGTTGCAAAAAATCCCTCTGCTCTTCAACATCTTGTCAGAAGGACTGCTGAAACCCCCCAACTTTACTGCCCCCCCACGGTCTGCAAGCAGAAAAACATAGTAATGGGGTGTTATACCAATCCATGAGATGGTCATCTCTTATGAATAGAGGCTACCCCTCAGTGATTCAGCAGGGTTCTTTCTCTGAACCTCCATTGTACCTTGTACCTGCTCAGACATCTAGCCTTATTCTGCTTTTTTATTATGGTATTTATGAGTTTTCTCATCCCCTGCTGGGTCACAAACTCCTTGAAAGCAAGGGTTTTGCCTTACCAACTATTTCCACATACCCCTAACACTTAGGATGGTGCATCTTAAAAATGGCAGGTAATAAAAAGTTTTGTTTGTTTTTTAAAGTGACTTGTTTTTAAGTTGAATTCCATCTTAGTTCTATAGGAAGACTATCCAGATTAGAAATTATTTTGTCACCATAGATTTAAATTTCCTTAATATTCTCTTAATATTTAATCCATAGAAAGTATGTCTAACACATAGTAGACAATGAATAAGTTTGTTGAATGAATTTATGAGTGAAAAATCAATGAACAGCTGCTCATGGAGGGTGCTTCCTTCTTCCCCTGCGAAGTTGAGGCAGCACTGGGAGAATACTTTATTTATCTGACCCTCACTCTCCTGTTTCAGTCTAGTATTGCTGATAGAAAGGTGTCATCATCACCATTAATCCAATACTGATGTAACCTGAACTTTTGCTCTGTGTAATCACAGATATGGGTGAATTTCTTAGAAAAGAACAACCCCTGAACTAAACTGTTAAGTAGACAAAGTATAAATTGGGCCTCTTCCATATTGTCAAGAGCAAAGGAGGCCCTAACTCTGCTCTGCCCCTTTCATCCTGACCCCCCACCCCCTGCAGCACCTAGTAAGCCCTGCCACAGAATTATAGGAACCTCAGGCTTGTCTATTTTATACCTCTTCCTACTCCATTCATGCACCCTGAGGGATCTGTTGCCTTCCTTCCCAGAAGTTCTGTATAAATATATCCTAATCCAATGAGACAAAGCCATAATGGGGTCATTTGAGGCATCAATAATAAGCCAGTGACCTTCAATAAACTTTGCTCTTTAAAGAAGTAGTTATCATTAAGATTCTGTGCAAGTAACAGTTCCAGGATTACATTGGCTTAACCAACATGGAAGTTTATTCCTCTCTCACATAACAAGTCCCAAGATACATAGTTCAGAGCTGCTAAACTATCAGCTGAACAGAGCAGCTCAGGTATCCAGCCTCCTTTTAATTTTCTGTTTCACCATGCTTATATGGGCCCTCATCTACATGGCCCAAGATAGCTGCTAGAGCAACTTAGAACAACATTCCTGCCAGCAGGAAGATTTTTAAAAAGCAAAGGATACATGCTGGTTGTCTTTTTAGGAAGGATCCCAGAAGCTGTCTTGTGAAACTTTTGCTTATATTCCATTGTCTAGAATTCGAGCAAATGGTCACACATAGCTTCAAGGGAGGCTGGGAAATATAGTCAGTTGAAAATTAATGTTTCCATTATCATGGAAAGAGGGAGAATGGATATTGGGCAATGAGAAGGAATCCCTGCCAGAAGGACCATCCCAGAAATCTTTAAGTCATATCACTTAGGTGTTCACGTATGCACTGCAAAAATCAAAGGTTGATTTTCAGCTGTAAGATGAGGATAATAATGGCATTCATCTCATGGGATTGTTTTAAGAATTAAATGAGATAGTATATGTATAAACCAAATATCCCCAGGTTTTCTGGTCTGCTTGGGTCATACTTTTATCCACTATCTACATAAAATGGCTTGTGACCTCTTCCCACATTCCATGGGAAGCCCATGCATTGCCCAAAATCTCTGAATATTTGGCGCACTAGGCTTTTCCTTGGTTAGTTCACTCCACGGTTTGTTTCCCTACTATTTCCTACTCCTAGTTGTCACTCTTGATTCCTGAAACTGCCTTCTTCTGTCACCTGCCCCCTTTGTTCTAGGACATCAAAAGATGAATCAAGGGTGGGAAAAAACTAGGGGCAGGAGAGTCGTGAGTGCCTGGAATTTGGCAGAAGCCTTGAGAGCTATAAGTAAGACTTGATGCAATATATTGCCTGCCTGGATAAAGGGGGAAAGGAATAGCAAGTAAACAAAGGTGATTGTAAAATTTTGAGTCTGGATAAGCAAGAGGATGATAGTGCAGACATGGACAAGTCCAGAGGAAGATTTTACTTTGGTTGACTTTAGTCAATGGCAAAGATGCTGACTTTGGTTTTAGAGATACTGAATCATAATGGTGCATTCAGAAGACAATTCCCAAGGCTCATTATTGGTGCCGGTCCAAAGCTCAGAGAGACAGCAGCCCAAAGAAATAGGTTTGGAAGTTTCCTTGTACACATGATAGCCAAAGCATGATCCCCCTTATCCCAATATTTAAATTTTAAGTTATTTTTTTAAATAGGAAGGAAGAAATAAAATTGCCATTTTGGGGTCTCAAAAGAACTGAGCATCATCCAATTACATCACAAATGGTCTCCTAAAAAACTCATTCCTTTAGACCAGCAACTGAGTTTTTATTCATTATTATTTTTCTAACTAAAATTTAGAATTACAGAATCAAAACATGCTACAGTTGGAATAAGCCCTAAAATGTTCCTGGTCCAAATGCCTCACTTACATATGGGGAAATTGATCTTCTAGAGAGTCGAGATGACCTATCCTTGTTCACTCATGCTGAATAGTGATGCCAGGTAACTATAACCTACTACTAGAATTTCTGTTCTTCCTTGCTCATTTTTTTCTGCTACAGTTAGTTACCAAAGATATGTTTTTAGAGATTTACCTGATTAAAAATGTTCTTTCCAACTGAAGTACAAACACAAGTAGTGAAGAGACAGTGTAGAATAAGGAGCCAGAGGGTCTGGATTTTAGTCCCATACAGAAAGAACTGGCTATGTGACCTGGAGAGGATCATTTAATCTTTCAAGATATCAGTTTTCTCACTTGAGTAGCAAGGAGATCAGTCTGAATTAGCTCTGAAATGCCTTGCAGCTCTGATGTTCCTTGATTCTTGGAAGTATCAATTGTCTCCAACTGGATCCACATTTTCTAATCCCACACAAGATGGAGAGCAGGCCCATTCCAGTATTTGGGAAGGCCCATCAGGATAAGAACTGGCCTCTTTCTGTGGGGGCTGGAGAAGGGAAGCAGCTGAAGCAACACTATCAGTTTCCTTCCCATTCAGAAGAGAACAATCGAGCTCCTCCCAGGGGAAGCCATTCAGATTTTGACAGTGCAGGGTCTGTCTTATGACGGGAATGGAGGATTACTGTAGAATGGGGGTGCTTAGTGGCTATGATTCTGAACACAAAATCAAAGATGGAAGGAAATCCAAGAGGTCCTTAGGTCCAGTCCCCTGTCTCTATCTAAGCCTTCCAAGGCAGATGGTTGTCATCCTACATTTAAAGATCTCCAGGGAAGCTTCCCACAGAGCCCTGGGTCAGCATGTTTCCCCCTTACAATCAAGAAATTCTTCCTGGTATTTAAGTGGAAACACTTTCTGTATAGCACTAGTCTGTTTACCTTTGTCTAGTCCTTAGTGGAGATGAGGAAGAATATTCTGTGTGATAATAACACTTCTTATACCTGGCAGTGGTAAGTCAGTCAACTATTAGCCTTTTTGGGGGACTAAATCTTAACTCCGTTTTCTACCCAGTTAATCTTTTTTTTTTTTTTTAACTCCTAGCTGGATTCTTTCCAGCTTCTCCAAATGAGTCTTAAAATAGGAGGATGAAATCTGAGTTCCCACTCTAATTAAAACCTCAGCAATGCCAAGTTTTGTAGAAGGATTACTCTCTAGGCTTTCATTTCATAATTCTCGACATACGCCTGCCTCATATTACAATTTTGTTGTAGTACTTTCTCGCTGACTTGGGGCCCACAGCTATTTTGCTATAGTACTTGTCTCTGCCAGTTGGAGCCCATTTTTATCCATTTTAAACATCTTCCTGCTTTTAATGACCTCCCCCTTTCTACATTGTTAAAGGTCACTTTAAATTTTAATTCTACCTTCTAATATTTGAAGATCTTTTCCTGGCTTCGTGCAATCTGAAAAACATTCTAGTCTATTATTTCATTGAGGAAGGAGTCTCAATTTTCTCCGAATACCCACAAGCATGGTTCGAGCATGAAAAGCACAGCAGACCACCCTTCTCCAGTCATCTATTCAACAAACATCTTTTCAAGCACCAGTGATAGGCACTGGGGATATAGTGATGGATAAATCATAACTTCTTTATCCATCTAGTAACATATACATACAAGGTATACAAAATGTATTCATGAAGTACTTACTCTTTGCAAACCTGTGGTGGGTATAGAGGCTGTAACAGTGAACAGGACATATAAGGCTATTGCCTTTATGCATCTCACATTCTAAGGGAAGTAGAGGAGGAGGGAGACAAAGTACAAGTCAACCAATAAATAAACAGTACTATGTCAAATCTTGATAAATGTTCTAAAAGAAACAATGGGATGATAAACATCATAATGGTGGCTATCTTAGATGGGGTAGACAGGAGAGACCTCCCCAAGGAGGGGGCTCTGAAGACCTTACAGCCTAGCAGGGTTCTGCTATCCTGAACCAATCCTCTTTAGCAAACCAAACCTTCCTCATGGTCTCTTCTCTCAGACTCAGAACTAACTTTTGCTGGGATGTTAATGGCTGATAATGCACTGTTCCTTAGTAAATTATTTACATTTCCAAAGGACTCTTTCATGTTCTTTAATCAAAAGGAATGATAAATGAATTTCAGGATACAGGTGCCTTAGTTCCATAGGCAGTTAATAGACATTTGTGGAAAACAAGGATCCAGTGGTCCCTTAGGTGTAGAGAGAATGGACTTCAATACCATCACATAGATTTCTTCACTGCAGGGTTTCTTATAGCCTTGAATAGGTTGATGAACTTTAGGGCTCTCCCAAATGGGAAGTTTACAGCTGTTCCCTAAGCTTTTGGCATGGAATCTGTGAAAGAACATTCTGTGATGAATGCTGGGCTGAGGAGATGTCTTGGATCCTTTGGTGTCTTTTGACATTGGGTTTGGCATTGGGGATATGATCCCAAATCATAAGCACCCAGTATGCAGGCTAGCCTTGGATGTTTCTGAATGGTATGACAGAAACAAAATGAGCTTCTCCATGAGCCTGGGCCTGTACTTCTCTTGTTTCTGCAGATCATGGAGCATTTTGAGAGTCTTTTGAGTGTCTCAAATTTCCTCTTTCCAGGAAAATACGCAAACATACATAATTACACATCATGCGGAGGGTTCACAGGTCTCCCACAAAAACGCATGCATGGACTAGAAGATTTCTAAGGACCTGTTCAGTGTTAAAGTTCTGTTTCTGCTCTCAGATCATACAGACCTCTTGGTTCATATTTTTTATTAGCCTGTGGGTTTCTTGAGACTGGGTGTTCTACCTCTTCCCAAGCTTGGTCAGCCTTGGTGGAGTACTCAGTACACAAAGGATGCTAATAAGTATCTGTGAGCCTGTGGTTGCCTCCCCAGAGGGTCCTGTGGTGACTGCTGCCTGAGAAACAGCCAGGGAGAGTGGGGAGACCCCCCAACAAAGAAGTACCAACCAACCATGGGGATATCCAGTTGGCTTCCCAATTAGTGAATGAGATCATTTTCCCTCTGATCTTTTCCAGAAATAGATCTGTGAAGAAGGCGTGCACTGAAATGACCTAGCAAAGCAACGAGAAGGAAGTGACTAGAAAGGGAATTATTAAAAACCCAACTTCTTCTTTAAAAGGGAAATGGAAACAGGGACCTGGAGGAGGGTTATAACTGCCAAGCCAGCAGTGGCTCCTGCTTTCCTCCCCATGCTCCCAATATGGATTTCCTGCCTGCAGGGTACCGTTTGATTTAGGGCTACGGGAGCCTCACACACACTCTCACGAGAAGGGCTTGGAAAAGAAATAGAGCAGTGTTTGCCCTCTTCCTGCCACTTCTGTATCAAGGCAATTAGATTAATTAACCCTGTTTCCTCAGCAGGATTGATCCTGATACTTGCTTGAGAAATTTTGATGATTATGTGTAGCCTGACTGACAAATAACAAATTATGATTTTTTCTTTTCTGCAAAACTGAATGTCCTCTGGTTTATGTAATCACCTTGATTCTATAGGCAATCATCAGTGACATACTTCCCTTTCACTCTCCTTTGCCATGAGTTTTGAATGATCCATGAAAAGATGTTTTGATGACGTGGTCCTGAAGGTGTGCCAAAACCCCACCCCATCTTTTTGGCTTCTCTGCTTTACCCTGGGTGGTTATAAAGGGTGAAGGCATAGAAAAGGTAGATTTGGGTCTTTGGGAAGTCTGTCTTCTGAAGTAAGTTTTACAATTGAGCAGATTGGCTTGAATACCCACCTGAAAATTTTGAAAGCCTAAAAATAAATTGAATCTGGTACTTAGAGAAAATGGCTTTCAATATCAGAGGACGTCCCTGTGTTTCTAGCTTTCCATGTGGTCGGGGAATTTGTTAAGGCTCTAATTTCCTTCCCTGAGACCTGGCTTGTCTTCAGGTGCTAGCTGGAAGTCAGAATGACACAGACTGTGCAAATAAAAAATGCAGGGAAGGGTAAAAGGTCAACATGTGTTTTTCGTTTCAGTTTAGTTTCTTTCTTACTTTGGAGGGTTATGTGTTTTTTTTTTTTTCCTTTTTGCAATAAAACTGGTCCTGCTACCAGACTAACATATGGATACCTTTATTAGGCAATTATCAAAAGAGATATCAAGCATTTCTGGAGTTTTTCAAGTGTAAGAGGTCTTTCCCAGAACTACTGTCCTCATTGGCCCTTTCCTTCTTGCTAGTGTTCTACTAAATCATATATTACATACACATGTTGGAAGTCTTCATCACACATAGGCATTGGCCTTGGCATTAACTGAGAATTAGCTGGAAATGCAATTCTCAGGCACCACCTCAGACCTACTGAAACAGAAACTCTGAGGGTGGGACCCAGTGATGTTGTTTTAACCAAAGATACTGATGCAGGCTCAAGTTGGAGAAGCCTTGATGTGCATCATTGTGTAACTACCCACCTCCTGGTTCATTAATCATGTTGCACACTGGATGCTTCAGGAACCCCCACAGATTTATAAATCTGAAATCCATCCTTGCATGGAGGTTAGTGGAGACAAGTTGTGGATGGGGAAATTTTACCATTTGAAATCAAAGGAACTTCCAGATTCATAAGTCACTTGAACTCTCAGGCTCCTGGGGAGTAGGGGCAGGGGGACAGGGTGCAGGCAGGGACTGTGTCTCCTTTGTCCTCATCAGTATTCTAAACCCTGAGTCCAGGCAACATAATGGCCATTCATTGACTTTTTGCTGAATAATTATAACTAACATTTGGTAAATGTTTACTCATGCACTCATCAAATACCCTTTGAGGTGGGTACTATTTGTATCCCCTTTTTGTGGATGAGAACTGAGATGTTAAGTACCTTACCCATGCCCACATAGTTAGAAATGGTGGGGCCAGCATCTGAATTCAGGCAAACAGGCTCTGGAGGCATAACTTCCCTGCACAGCCTCATAACTAATCCATGAATAGTGATGCTAAGGATGGTGATGGGAGGTGATATTTCATGTTTGCTCTGTGCTGCTCACTGTTCCAAGCTCTCTTTGTGCCTTACCTCATTACAGCCTGATAGAGGTACATACTATTATAGCCCCCTTATTAATATAATTTATTTTTATAAATGATCTCAAGGAGTAGAAAGTTATTTCAATGAAAATATTTATGGCTGCATTAGTTAAAATAAACAGACTAGTCCTGATGTTGGAATTACTCTTACCAAGGTAAAAATGTCTTCATATTGCACCTCCTTGTGTACTGTTTGTGCACTTGACTTACCAATCCAACTAATTAATAAGCATTTATGAAGTGCCTGATTAGTGCCCAGCGCTGTCCTTCTAGACACAGAAATATGAGACACAATTTCTGCTCTTAAGATGCTTCGAATCAAGTTGGGAAAATGTGCCAGTCTTCATAAAACAGAAAATAAAGGCTAATAGGTAGGTAAGTGCTGGTTATGATGTATAAAGTAATCATTTTACACCTTCAGAGAGGTTGGTGGAAATGAAGTTCTCAGACAAGAATTTTCACAAGGGCCTGAAGGAGACTCCTATTTCTAGACTCAGACTTCAATTGTTCTGGGCAACTGTCATTGAACTGTTGAGTTCAGCATCCCTGCACACAGTCTCCTTCAAGCCTATCACAGTAATCAGGATTATAAAGGGAACTGTGACCTGTTCCTCCATTTTTGTCTGTTTTGTTCACTTATTCTCAGTACTGAGAGCAGTATCTAGAACATATTAGATGCTCCATAAACATCCGTGATTAAATGATAATAAGCAGGAGAAGAATAATGTGGGAGAAGGACAGATACAGTTTGCCAAATTTGGGGTTGGATGGGGAGGTCAATGGTCAGGGATATTACTCCCCAAAAGCAGATTGGGCAAGAGCCTGGTATTCCACAGAGAACTTGGGTTCAGAAGGAGAACAGGAACAGAGACTTTTGTTATTTACAATACAAATTCCCCTACTCCATACAGTAGGGTGTGGTGCTGTCTTGGCTCCTTGAGCTCCCACTCTCCCCACCCTAGAGAAGAAACCTCATAGGTACTTGGTAATTTTGAATGTTGAGAACCAGAGTCTCTTGTCATCAATTTCATTTTCCCTGGTTTTATTTCTACTTAGCAAACCTTTGGATACCAAGCCCAAGTCTTGGTTACACCCCATATTTCCTTCAGAGGAAACTGTACTAGTAATTGAAAACAGAAATGGTTATTTTATTCTAATTCATGGGATGCAGGTAAGATTTCTCTTTGTGCTCCACCTTGGTTGTGTCTTTTCTAATCCTGGGAAAATATCTGGATACAATTCTCTGTTTTAGTCCTTTGGTCTTTCCTTCTGGTCATTATGCAAAACCATGGTCTTTCATCAAAATTAGATTGTCTGACAATATCCTTTGAGCCTTAATAATTCCATTCCTTGGAATTTATTCTTTTTTAAAAAAGATTTTGTGTATTTATTTGTCAGAGAGAGAGAGGGCACAAGCAAGGGGAGCTGCAGGCAGAGGGAGAAGCAGGCTCCCCACTGAGTAAGGAGCCCAATGCAGGACTTGATCCCAGGACCCTGGGATCATGACCTGAGCCGAAGGCAGTCAGTCACTTAACTGACTGAGCCACCTAGGCGTCCCAACTGAGAATTTAATCCTATAAGTGATCTCAAAGAGTAGAAAGATATGTGCACAAAAATAATGCTACATAAGTTAAAATAATGATAAAACTGGAAATAGCCTAAATGTCTAGTAACAGGAAAATGGTTAAAGAAATAAATGATGAAAAATCTACTCAAAATACTCTGCTGCTTTAAAATTATAATTATGAAGATTGTGTAGCAATATGGAAAATGCTAGCAATATAATGTTAAGCAAAGAAAATACAATACTGTATTATATTTAGGCTGTGACTGTAGCTATGTCAAAATGATGTATGCATCTGGATGAGAACTAGAAAAAAACTTTTAAGTGAAGATAATATTTGTTGAGATACCAAGATTATGGGTAAAATTTCTTTATTTCAATTTCTGCTAAAGTTGTTATAACTTTGGCAATTCAAAAGAACTGGAAACAAGATGGTCTGGCTGCTGCCCCTTCTGGAAATGGAAAGAATCACAGTGAGATGTGAGCATCCCATACCCAGCTGTACCCCAAACTGCAGGATTGCATAGACTTCTCTCTCAAGGGCAAAAGCCATGCATGGCACTCCTTCTAACACTCTCTAGAACTGTCTACTGCATGCGTTCAAACCCTGGGGTTGGCTGACATAGATGGCCTCACCCACATCCTTCATGGGTATTATTATTACATGCCTTTGAGAATCCCAGTAACAGTATCAACTTCAGAGTTTTTCCTCACCTGGGATTTCTCCCGTTTTCAAGGTGTTTTAAGTTGAAGGGAACTGGCTCTGCAACTTTCTAGCTGTAGGATTTGGGTCAAGTTACTTAACCTTGCTAAGTGTCAATTTCCTCATATGTAAAATGGATATAGTAATAATGCCTACTCCATGTAGTACTGTAGGATGTAAATTAAAAAAAAAACAGGAAAAGTAATATTTACTATAGTAGTTTAATAGAAAGCACTCAACAAAGGGAAGCTATTGGTAGTGTTTTTATTGCAAAGGCCCCCATTGTTCTAAATGTCAAAGAAATAAGTTTAAATATAAAATGAACAGAAGAATGAAATGCTGCCTTTCACTCTCAAGAGAAACTTGCGTTTAATGGAAAATTTTGCAACCTCATTTGATTGTGTCTTCGGGTCTTGTTATATAGTTCTTTCTCTTCCACTGGCTAATCATTATCCTCTGGGTTTGAGTCTTGTCAAATGTTCTTGCTGCGTGGAGGTACTGTCTGCACTATGGTGTTTAAAACATGTTAGGGAGTTTAACTAAGCATCCAACCAGATAGCATGGTTGAGCATAGTAACTCTGATATTTAAAGAAATGCATAATTTCAGGCCAGGTAGAAGGCTAAAAGAAAGAGACACTGCTGGTGATGCCGCAGATGACTAACCAGCTGAGGGAGATGAGAAGTCTGGGAAGACAAGAGCCACAGCCAAGGACGAGAGAGGAATCTGGTTTGAAAAGAGAGTGTTAAGACATCAAAAGCCTGGAAAGAAAAGTCCAGGGTAATTTGTGGCCTGTTGAGTACCAGGAAAAAAGATGTGGCAAAAGAAGGCACAGATGTTGTGAAGAATGCAAGGAATTTATGACGATTCATAGTCTGACTGCGGGAAATGCCTGCCAAGGGCAGATCTCAGTGGACCCTGGGAGCACTGGTTCAGTGAGAAGATATGTAAAGACTAGGACTTCACAAGTGACCTTTACCATAGTATCATCTTGAACCAGAAGCAAAGGAAGAGGAGGAAGAAGAGGAGAACAATAAGTTGTTTGAGAAGAAAAATAAATGTTAGCAAGTCTTTAGAAGTAATTAAAATGTTTCTAGACCAACAGCCCCCTTTTTCCTATCATTCTTTTATTTAAGAAGTCATCATCAATGACTTGAACTCACAGTTCAAGTGATTGAACTGTGAAATGAGGTTGTATGCAGCTCTCTCCACATTCTCTTATCAGAACCCATACTACTCGGTCAAAAAGCTTTACTTCTCTCCTCTCATCCCAAGTATATAGAAGTTGCTACAAGACCTTCAGGATCATTTCTTCTCATCAACCTGAAGGTTTCTATATGTAGTTTTTATATAATTGACATAGTGAAGATTATGGAGACCATACCCATCAAGAGGTCAATGGATTTGATATTCTCCTTTCTCACCAGTGTGAGAGGCTTGGTGTGGGGTTACAGGGAAGAAGATACTTTCTGGAAAGCTGGGAAGAGAAAATGGAGGCTGCCCTGCTAAAAGACTATGCATCAGAAGAGATCTGTTAGCCCTCACTTGGGCCCTCACTTCATGCTGGAGTTAAGACAGAGCTAATTTGCCTAACTCTTAGCATAAGCAGTGCCACCATGCAACCTTCCCAAACCCAGATCTGAGCCAAAGAGAGCAGATAGAAGGCAAGTGTTAAGGGAAATAAAATGTCCCACAGGCAGTATCCTGCCCCAATATGACACATTAGTCCTCAGGTTGCTTGTTCCTAATGAGGCTAATTAATTCCCCAACCATGGATAGGTTTTGTGATAAACTGAAAAACAACTTCTGGGGCAACCGTCTCTAGTTCACAGAAAGTAAATTCATGGAAGTGAGCGACTGGCTAGGAGGCCAAGTGGCCACTGCTTCAGAGTGGGATCCCAGAGCGGAGCAATGCAGTCATTCATAGCATGTTTGACTATGTGAGAAAAAATTAAAAGAAAGGAGCTGGTTTCTCTTTTGTGATTTCCCAATATCACAAGATGAAAGTATTTTTCTTTGCTAAATTTAGTAAAATAAATAAGAGAATCAGAGATTTTTCTTAACTGAGAGTATTTGCTAAATAGCATTCATAAGTTTTGAAGAGGTAGGCATGCTATCAGTCTTAGATGAAATAAAATTAAGAACAGTATTATCATGGAGACAAGCCACAACTTAACCACACCTCTCCCTATCCTTATTCATAATTTACTTCTTCAATTCAGAAAAATAATATTTGGGGGAAGGAGATTGAGATGAGTGGGTGGTTAAAAGCTAACAGGCTTAGTGATTGCCAGATTACTAAGAAATCTCTTTAGTTGACCTTAAGTTTGCTATCATGTCCAAAGATGTATGAAATTCTAAAACACAATAATTTGAGGAAAGAACTTCAAGTCTCTTCGTCATGTTTAAGCAATCAAATATTAAGAGAAAAGGGAGAAAAATTATAGCAGCTTGCTTGAGGACTCCTTGTACAACGATTTTAAAATTTTAATAACCTTAACATTAGTTTATTTTACCAAAAAAAGGGGTGATGTTTAAAAAACCATGTTTATAATGGTCATCTTCTAATTTTGTTCTCTGGGCAGATGTTGGGTACCAATAGCAGAGATGATGACCTGTCTGGAAGCCCATTCACTTTATCAGAGATGAGATAGCATATGTTGGTAGCTGGAATTTTCCAGAGAAACTATGCATATGTCCCCCTGGAAGGAACTGAATATCTCACAGAGGATTCATATACCATTCACAGACACCAAGGAAACTAGTGAAATAAAAAGTTGGCCACTCTGAGTGCTACGAAGTTTAGCATTCTGGCCAATATTAGCAACCCTCCCAGGGCTTGTCGCTTATTCATTTTTTTAAGGTGCAGCTTTGTAAAGAGTAATGGTAAAAGACTGTGCCCACGATTTCACACTAATTTTCATTTCCAAGTGCCCACACAAGTGAAAGCCCATCCCTCACTTATTCCTCAAAGCCTTCAGGACTCTGATTTCCAGAATGTAGTTTGATTCTCTCTACTATTTCAACAGCTCCGAAAAATGACTTTTCTTACCCTCTTTCTAATTCACACCTGTATCCTCCTTGAACTGGTTTCTTCAATCCCCATAGATGGTCTTGCCCCCTCCTCTTACTCAAACCTGCCTCCATATTGGACATTCCTTATTTTCTTCCATCAAATCCAACGCTGATCTCTGCTTTCCTTAAATTCAGCCTATAAATCTTGTTTTCATCCAACATTAAACCTGACAAAGAGGAAACTCCTGGTTCTCTCATCAAACTTCTCTTCACTATATATTAACCTATTATTAGGGAGAAGTGCTGATATGCCATATGTACATTATTGATTAAAAAGTGGGTAGCATAACCATCCAGATAATCCTTAGGGTCATATTGTTAGAAAGAGTGCTTGATTTTATCCAGTACTTAGGCTATCAACATGAGAAAACTGCATCTCAGAGAGTGTGGGTGACTTGTAAGTTTGCACAAAGGATCTGGGGCTAAAATCCAATGTTGTTTTCAATATACCACATTGCCTTCTTTTTATTCCCTCTATGCATATGGCACTCTTGTAGGTGCTATTAGAAACACTTCCCAGAACCTTTCAATTCAGGAACAGCACTGTTGACACACCGGCATGAAAGGGACATCACGAGCAACCCAACTGGCACTAAAGTGCACACCATGTGGTTATTTATATCATGTAACACCCTAGCCACCTTCTCCCTCCTTCCTCTTCCTTCTCTCCCTGTGTTCAATCTGTCACTGACTCTGGCTGTTCCTTCTCCGCGGTAATGCCAAGGGCTGTCTCTGCTGCTATGGAGGCTGCCTTCCAATATCTCACTCCCTGATGCAGGCCCAGTGCCTCTCTTTATGGGGCCTCCACCTCCCCAACACTCTCCCTTCAGACATGCCAGACTGCCCTGGCAGCTGTCACCCCTTCACCTGCCATCCTGACCATGTCACACCCACCCCTGGGAAAATCTCCAGATGTACCCTGAGCAAAACACATAGGCCTGCGTGAGGAGACTGACAGGGAACAGGGCCCCTGAGAACGCAGAGCAGGTGCCAAGTTGTAAAGAAAAGAGAAATGATAGACTTTAGAGTGAAACTAAAAATAAAGAGAATGTGTTTTAATACCCTTTTGGCTGATTCATCTTTCTGTGGCACCAGAGAGAGGGGTGTTACCCTCTATTCACCAGTGTGCCTTATGTTTTGCCTACAAGGCCTCTCTTACCACATTTGAAAGAGTAAACGAACAATAACAATGCAAGTATAGGAGATAATGTTGGTAGCATGGCTACAATCTCCAGGTTGGAGCCAGACTCATCTTACAATTTCCGTCATAGTCTTTCTCAAAAAAATGAGATAAGTAAAGTCCATATACGTAATTCTTCAACATCCCTTCGTATTCTTTCTCCTGTTGTCTGTTTTCATCTCATTCAGGCATGGGTCCAAGATGGAGTCGTGACTAAGGGGGCCTGGTGACACTGTATACTTGGTGACTGCTTATTCCCAAAGTGAGGTTGGCAGGAGAGGGAGCCCTAGTTTTCAGTCATTCCAGGGAGGGAACTAAACTCTAATTCCTAGCCTACTATGAAGTCTGCATAGCATCAACTTTTGTCCTAAAAATTCATCAGTGAGTAAAAACATCAGTGGCTGTCAATAGCAGGAGAGGAGAAGATATAGAGGAAGAAGAGAAAAGAAAGAGCTGAGGCATGCAGTGAAGAGAGAGGAGAAAAATACATATGCTGGTTGAAAGTGATTGGGAAACCATATGATAATTGACTTTCTCTGCTTGACTTATTTCACTTAGCATAATCTCCTCCAGTCCCATCCATATTATATTGATGTAAAAATTGGGTAAATAAAGGGGGGGGAAATCGGAGGAGAGATGAACCATGAGAGACTATGGACTCTGAGAAACAAATTGAGGGTTTTAGAGGGGAGGGGGGTGAGTGGATGGGTTTGCCCGGCGATGAGTATTAAGGAGGGCATGTACTGCATGGAGCACTGGGTGTTATACGAAAACAATGAATCGTGGATCACTACATCAAAAATTAATGATGTATTGTATAGTGACTAACATAACTTAATAAAATAAAATTTAAAAAAAAGAAAAGAAAGTGATTGGGAAACCACTTCTGACCACCTATTTTGCCCACACCCATCTCATGCCTTGCAACACTGTTTTGAAATAAGTGGATGGATGGGGATGGTAACACTGAATTGGGGAGAAATCAAAAGTAACAAGAGGTCAAGATAAGCCCATATGACTTTGCCTTGTTTGACTTGATAGGAGCAACCATTTTCAGAGTGTCTATTCTAGATTTAAACTATTTAGAACAATCTATACAACATATAGTTTGGGTATCCTTTCAAAGGAACAGTTATTCATTTATTTTAATGGCAAACAGTCCTCCTTTATCTAGAAAGGATCTTTTTCAACCAAACATTGGAAAGGATGCATTTTTAAGAGTAAGGGAAGAAGATGATACCTGCCCAGCTAGCTATGTTATCCAACTCAACTCCATAGTAATACTACTTAAAATAGCTAACATTTATTTAGACTTTATTGCATACCAGACATTGTGCAAAATACTTTACATACATTATCACTTAATCTTCCCATCAATCCTGGGAAGTACTCTTTTACATATGTCCATTTTATATAACCTCTGTGTCCTAGAATATTTGGTGCCTTGCCCAAGGTGAACAGTGAATAAGTGGCAGGATCCAGACTTGTCTGACTCCAAAACCTGTGCTTTCAGCCATTCCACATATTGCCTCCTTCATTGGTATGACTGATGTCACAGGCAGATCATACTCAAATCCTGTAATATGATCTAAAGAACTGAAACTACATAACTAGAAAATGGTAGCTAACTTATATAGCAGGCCCAACTGAAGTCATTCAAACATAAAATGACCTCTTGGCATTTGATTATCTTTTACCTTAGACGTTGATAAACCAAACCATTCCCTTAGGACAACATTTCTGTCCAGCAAAGCATTTCTCTTGCCAAAGTATAATTTTGTTGGCTACATCTATCTCCTCCAAGCTCTGGAATCAGACCTAAGCTAGTAAATTGTGCTGTCCTGGCAAGACGTTTGTCCTCCAGGGCATTGTATCAGGCTAAAGTAATACATCATGTTGCTTCCCACTCTGTTGGCCCATTTCTCCAGAGTCCTAAAACGGTAATGTTTCTGCTCTGAATCGCCAGTTTTCTTGTCCCTAGGCCTTGTGCTTTAGCTTCCTGGTCTTAGAGATAGAGGCGGACTAAATTGCACTATTTTTACACCTGCCCTTGAGTTGAGGCTTCCAAAAGAAAGGAGAGTTTAAAGAAAGGGGAAGCCCCATAGATCTCTGCTTCATTCCTTTCAGACCCACAGATACACAAACATTGACTTGATTGGGTAACAAGAAGATTTTGGTCTTTGGGGGTTGTGGGGATTTAGTAGCTGAGAAAGAGTTGCTGAGTGGTGGGGGTGGGGGTGGGTCAATAGGGCCAAGATTCCTAGAAAAGATAACCTTGTCCAACTGAGAAGTAGTAGGACCAGCAAACACCAGCAGTTAAAAATTAACATAGGCCAAAATGAAATCAGTGCCTAAATGTGATAGGTTTTCCAGAAAAGTTTGTGACATGTAGTTCATAGAAAAGTGGACATTTTCTCAGTGTTCACTTTTACAGATGTCAAAGGTCAATCCTACTTGGAAAGATCCTTCTGCAGAAAAGCACAAATGTATAGGGTCCACCAGCAACATATAAGGCAGGCAATAAGTATACATTTTAGAAAAACTTCTTCAAAAACAATCCTAATTTCAAAGTGTTTGACAGTAGCCTTGATACTGAATGTAAGTCACTTGACTCCCTGATACATGTGTAAGTGTGTGTATGTATGTTATTCTAAGTGCATAATGATGTGCCTAGTTTACAGAAGTGAAAGCCTCTTTCTATATCTTTACTAAGCATATGACAACATATATCTCAATAATTGTTTTCATTCAAGTGTGATTTCCATAGAATTTTTTAAAGGTAAAATATTGACTCATCAAAAGGATTTAAGCTAAATGAAAATTCTATGAATTCAGAAAATATCAACCATCAATGTATCACATTTTGTGTTTGGATAAATAGTCTTATCGCAATTTTCCTTATGTTAGGAATTCACTAGAGGAGCCTAGTTTTCCATATAAAGCCATAAAATGTGTAGGAAGGATTGAGAAGTGATTCTCACTTTTCCACCAATGAAGATAGCAATTAAAATGTTAAAATAGAGACAACTTCACGATTACTCATATTTTACCAAACTTTCCTAGAGTATACCATGCAAAATTATGTCAACTGAATGATTTTTTTATTAAACAAGGTGGCCCATGGGGAAACGTTGCCCTAAGAAATCAATCATTCTGAGTTACTCTAAATTGTCAACATGTCTGGAGGTTTTGGATAAATAGTTGGTGTAAGAAACCTAATTTCCTGGCTTCTGTGGATTCTTACTGTAGTAGTTAATTTTGAGATCAATTCTCAGTTAATCAAAGTTAAATGGAAGTAGTTTCTTACTACTTAATAACCTCATTTGTGTTTTCCATCAAACACATAATTGTGAATTTTTTTAGAAATAGCCAACTTGAATTGTCTTACTTCTTTTTTTCTGCCTTCAAAATATGATTGACTTTAGAACCTACTCCTGTTAGCAATTTCTAGAGAATAGTTTTATTCTTCAGAACCCAAAGAGTAGCAAGTTGTGTCTTCAGAACTGGATATTTCCCTGTTTGCAAAATGTTTGCATTTTTCATTGTTTAAATACTGATTCTTCAAATCAATGTCTCTTCTTTCCATTGATAGGGTTAAAATAATTAAAGTAAAGCTTTCTCAATAAGAGGAGAATTTTCAAAGGGAATGAAAATTGAGTACAACATCCCACCTGCATTCCGAGAAGCCTGTAAGGAACACAAGCATACATAGCACCAGTAGAGGTAGTACCATTTCTACCAGTAATGAATGACTGGAGCTCTTTGTTCTGGAAGTGGTGACCCCAGTTTAATCTCAGCATTACACCTTCTCCTTCAGAAATGGAGGGAAGCAAGTTGCTTGCATCCATGACAAAATGTGAGACTCAGCTAATTGGTGTGGTTTTGATGATGCCACAATTCTGCCCAAAACCCTTGTAACTAGCAAGTTTGCCCTGAAGATTATTGAATTACTCCACTGACCATGCATTATTTAAAGGGAAGTGCTATTATTATAGAAGCCAGCTGCTTAACCATTGGAATTCTGTCTGTTGTCCAACTTTCAAGATACAGCAGTGCACTGTGACTGTGCATTATGTCTACTCCTAGTGGAGTCAAAGCCTAGGTTAACTGGTGGCCAACTTGTCTGCTAAGCAATATTTCGTGTGCAAGCTTTAGAGCAAAACTGCCAACAAAATAAATAATAAATAAATAAATAAATATATATATATAAATTTTCAATGTCAAGACTCTATCAGCAAGAAAAATTCTGTGAAATTTTATACATGCCTATCTGTTCATGCTAATGGTTAAGTGAGTATATGGCCACTTCATAACACCAGTACCACAGAACTCTGGGACTGTACCTACTTGTAGAAAGGACTATCCTTTTTCTATTCTATTTCTTTTGTGGTAGTCTCAAGTGAGGAAAAATATTTTAAGCCTCTTGGGGAACTCAAGTAATAAATAGAAAAAAAATATTTTCACTTTCTAAGTTAAAAAATATTTGAATCTATTTCTTGAAGACAATGTAAGTAGCTTCCAACCATACTGAATATTTGGCCTAGAAGGGTTTTCTCCTTCATTTCTTTACTTGTTACAGACTCTCTGAAATAGACAAGACCATGGCAGTCATACACTGTGTACAATACAGGAATATGCTTCTAAGATCTCTGGCAGGTGTTCATACAGCCTCTACTTAACTGTTTCTAGCAATGGGAAGTTCATTATCTTTAAAAGAAGTTTGTCCCATTTTTAACACTTTTGAGTACAAATTGTTAGTTTTTTCTTATATTAAGGCAATATTTGTTTCCCATTCACCTACCAATTCTGACACTGCCCACTGGAGCAGAATTACATAGTTCCTAATGAATTTATAAAGGCAAGGATAGAACCATTCATTCCATCTCATTTAAAAATTAATCATAATGACAACAGCTATAATTTACAGTCATTAAAAATCCCCATGTTTCTCAAAATTGATACTGGAGCAAATGATTTTACGGCCTTTCTAGTAAACTATATTGTTTCAGACTTGTAGTTTTAGCCCATAGCAACAAATGTCTTTATTTTAGTTCTAGAAAAAAAAAGCAACATGACTGTACTGTTGGTGGGAATGCAAGCTGGTGCAGCCACTATGGAAAACAGTATGGAGGTTCCTCAAAAAATTAAAAATAGATCATATAATCCAGCAATTCCATTTCTGGGTATTTATCTGAAGGAAATGAAACACCAATTTGAAAAGATATGTGTACCTCTATGTTCATTGCAACATTATTTATAATAGCCAAGATACGGAAGCAACCTAAGTGTCCATCAATAGATGAATGAACAAAAAAGATGTGGTATATAGTATATACAATGGAATATTACTCAACCATAAAAAAACAATGAAATTTTGCCATTTGCAGCAACATGGATGGACCTAGAGGTATCATACTAAGTGAAATAAGTCAGATGTATAAAGACAGATACCATATGACTTAGCTTATATGTGGAATCCAAAAACAACACAAAGGAACAAACAAAACAAAACAGAAACAGATTCATAGATATAAAAAACAATCTGGTGGTTGCCAGAGGGAAAGGGGTGGGGAATGGGCAAAATAAGGGAAGAGGATTAAAAGGTATAAACTTCCAGTTATAAAACAAACGAAAAACAAGGATGCAACGTGCAACACAGGGACTAGTTAATAACATTGTAACAACTTTGTATGGTGACAGATGGTAGCTAGATTTATCATGGTGATCATTTCATAACGTATATAAATGTTGAATCACTATGTTGTGCACCTAAAACTAATATAATAGTGTATGTCAACTATACTTCAATTTAAAAAAAAAAAGAAGTAATACGAGGCATTTGAAGATAAAGGACAAAACTTTGACCCTCAACTGTGGCCTCTCAATTAGTAAGAAATGATTTTTTTGGTTACATATCTTGATGTAGAACCAGAAATTGAGCCTATAGGACACTTCAAAGGATGAATTAAACTTTAAAAGGCAATAAGTAAAAAATGAAGGTGGGGAAATTGGAGGGGGAGACGAACCACAAGAGACTATGGACTCTGAGAAACAAACTGAGGGTTCTAGAGGGTTCTAGAGGGGGATGGGTTAGCCTGGTGATGGGTATTAAAGAAGGCACGTATTGAATGGAGCACTGGGTGTTATACGCAAACAATGTATCATGGAACGCTACATCAAAAACTAATGATGTAATGTATGGTGATTAACATAACATAACAAAATTAAAAAAATAAAAATAAAAGATATAGACAAAAGGTAAACTTTTTTATGGGACATTACAGAAAAGCCCTAAATTTCTGTTCCTAAATTCATTGATCTATGGACTGAAAAAACACAGCTATTTTATAGACTGAGCCATGTAAAACTCTGAGCTCATCTAAGAAAGGGGACAAAGCAGATGCCCAGTGTGTGTTATTATTTTTTTGCTGTGCTGATGATTACTTTCCATTTCATAAGAGGAAATAGACCTGTGTTGAGTTTCATGGCTATTGATAGTCGCCAAGAATGGAATATGTGATATATACGGTGTTTTCTGCCTTCCCAAGACTAAGGGTGGTGTCTTCCTACAGAATGAAGATTACATTAGAGATGCATGAAATAGAAATGCTAAAGAGGTCCTGGAATTGCAAACCCTAACCTCTCCATCTTCAACCCATAAGCATGAATTTTGAAATTAGTTTTTTCTGAGTTAGCCAAGTTTGAAGGTTTTTGGAACCACCTTTACCACCCCACCTTTAAACATAAAATTATTATTCTATACTATACAACAAAAAAAATCCCAATTATGTCCCATTAAGAAATGTATAGTTTTGACAAAGAGCAACCATTACCTATGGTGAACAACAGGGATACCTCAAAGTAGGCCAAGCCACCTTCTCCTTCCCACCTCAAGAGAAAAACCAGTGTATCAGCTCCTCTTAACTGGCTGACCCCTTCAACCTCTTGAAATATCCACTTAGCAAAAAGTATGTAGAAGTCCTTTGTGGATTACAAAGAACCATGTAAACCCATTTGTGTCCTTCCTCTAATTTATAGTCCCAGGAAAAGATTATAAAAACAAAAAACATTGTTTACATTGCCCGGGGGACTGGCCAAGTCTCAGCTTGCCAGGGCCTGGCTGGCAAGCAGAACCAGAGAGTCTTCAGCTCTAGTGGCAATGGCAAGTGAAAGCACTACTGAGGCTTCAGTTGGGGCCAGCTGCCTGGTCCCTCCCAAACCCCTCAACCATGAGGTTGGGTTTGCCCCTAAGTAAGAAAGCAGAACCCACCCAAAGAGACCACAAATGAACCCTCACTGAGTTACTACTCCCAGCTGCCCTAAGAATGACAATAAACCTGCCTTACAGGGAGGAAGCATCCCCTGGCTCCTGTGCCAAACATCAGGAAAACATTTGGGTTTGTGGAGGATGCCATGAACGGTTGGCCCTTCAAGCAGCAAGGCAGCCAAACTAGTTTGGTAGCAGGCCATTACTATGGATCTGATCTTCCCTAACTAGAGAGTTCAAAATATACATGGGGATTTTGACTTTCAAAATGCCATTCTGAAGAATGGTGCCATTATTACACAAACATAAGACTTTTTATTTAGAATATAACTGTCTTCTGTGTCGGCAATAAAGATTGAATATATGCCAGATTGATTAGTTGGATTCTTCAGGATCCGTGGTTCATACATTTTCCTCCAGGAAAGCTGGATATCAGTGCAGAAGACCAGGCTCCCACCTCCCAAAGGAAGTACGGGAGATGAGAGAAAGCCAAGATTCAGTCCCCCCCTGCCTTTGTCTGAGCCAGAGCAGTTTCACTTTTGTCTGCTTTATCTATTGGTATATAGGCAAGATTTGGTTTAACAGAAGTTCTACTTTAACAAAAAGCTTACAAGGAACTCAGGTACATTTTAAGTTCCTGAGTGGCAAGTTCACATAAGCTTGTTTTGTCCTCTCTTTTAATTCTAGAGCCAGGACAAGTGTGTCCAAAAAAAAAAAAACTAAACGAAAACCTATTTGCCAAGTAACGAGGTCTAATTTGCAAATATCAAAAGAAATTTGATTCATGATGTGCCATCTGGGCAATTAGAATCACATGAAAGATGGACATTTAGTTCATTCTGTCTCAGTGTAGTAATTCTATAAGAAACAGAATTGATTGTTCTGGTCTCTCCAGGGTGATAGGAGAGGAAGCCCCACCACACTAGTACTGTTATCAATTCTAAACTCCAAGGCTTCTGGATGCACTTAATACTAAAGTTGTTTCTTCACAGACTACATAAGATCCTGGAAAAGGGTACTCAGAGAAAGTAAGCCAACATTTATTTAGGATCTGCTCTATATCAGGTGATGTTCTAAGCACGTTTCATACATTATCTCATGTAATCCTCAAAGAATCCTTGTAACAAAGATACTATCAAACCTACTTTACAAATGGATAAACTGGGCCCAGGAGGCTTAAATAACTTGTCCATAGTTACACAACAGGTCTCCTGGGCTCTCTGAGGCACTTGAACTCTGCAGGGAATAGATCTGAGTTTAAATCCTGATTCAACCCCTTACTGCATGAATGACTTGAAGCAAGTCATTCCCCACTCCGAGTCTCAGTTTCCACATCAGTAAAATGAGGAGCCCTTTCCAGACTTAAAACCCCTTTGATACTCAACCTGATGTTACAATGGAAGCAGTTAAGCAAAAGAGCAAACACTTGAGCCACCCTGCACATAAAAACTATGCAGATTTGCTAAAAAGATGAAGAAAATTTAAAACATAATCTTCTTTTAATTAATATTCTTAGCAGCCTTCAAACTAAGTGAATATATAAGGAAAGATTAGGTTTGTGCATAGACAAGATCCTTGACTACAGGTTTCTGAGAACTCGAGAATTAACACAAATAAAGTACATGGTGCATTGAGTTAGTGCTAAGGAGTCTGGGGCAGAGTCCAGAGACACACTGGAATCCAGAAGGATCTGTGAGGTCAGGAATTGTTGGGGAAGTTTCAGGAAGAGGTTGAGACATGTAGATTGGCCAGGTGTGGGGAGAGGAGAGGCTTCAGGGGCTGGGTGGAACTGTGAAGATAGCCGATTCCCCTCTAAAGCCAGGCCACTCTGTTTGATTTGCACAGACAAGCCCACGGGGTATGGCTCCAGCAGTCGGAGGGCACCTCAGACAGGCATCGTGGATGAGTGCTGCTTCCGGAGCTGTGATTTGAGGAGGCTAGAGATGTACTGTGCACCCCTCAAGCCTGCCAAGTCTGCCCGCTCAGTCCGTGCCCAGCGCCACACCGACATGCCCAAGGCTCAGAAGGTAAGCCCGCTGATGGGGAGGGATCCACCATCCTCAAGATACTGAGGATAACTGTGGGTAGGCCAAACAAATTATGCCCCACAATCTCCCGGCTTACAGGTCAAAAAAAGCAGCATTCTCACCTCAGATGTCCATCCCTTTGGTCACTCCACATTGCAGATTCTTTCCACTGCTCTGGACTATCTGATACCAGAAGACAATGGAGAACAGTCACTAAACATAAGCTTTGGTATCAGACAAAACTGAAGTCCTAGCTTCACCAGTCACTGGCTGAGAGCCCTTGGCCAAATAACATAACCTATCCAAACCTTAGTTTCATCAGTAAAATTGGGATAATAATACCTTCTACATCAAGTCATTTTAAGAATTGATAAATACACATGCAATTCTTTTCACATCCTGCACAAAGTAACTGTTGGACAAGTGTTAACATCTTTCATAATTGTAATTAATAACAAAGCATGTAACTTTTCAAGTCCTGGTATTCTGCAAAGTTGCAAAGAAAAAAAATATGCTAAAATGGGAACTATTTGAAATTCACATTCAATGGCAAACTTAATTAAAGAAAAAACCCATTAAACATAGAAATTTCTGTTTGGCTCTAAGAATACTTAGAAATTTCTAGTGATCAAAATCTGTAGGTGCCTTTTTCTATGACCTAGACTTCAAACAAACCTTAGAGTTACTATCTATGCCATCAAAAGTACATAAATCATCTGATGCATATTAGTCACTTGATAAGTTTTGTTGAATGAGTGAATAAATGAGTGAACAAATGAGAAGTGATTAAATTTTAGTCCTGAAGTAGAAAAAATGAGAACTGAAAAATAGGGGATAGGTGAAGGAGAAAAAAGAAAGTGAGGAAGGGTGGGTAAGGAGAGTAAAGCCCAAGTAGGTCTCCTTGGGGACACTGTTTAAAAAAACAAAAACAAAAAACAAAAAGAAAAAACTGTGGTTTTACTCTTTAGAGCCAAAACTAGCACTGTGCAGAAAGCATAAGAAGAGAAACCAAGAAGTCCACAGTGACACATGTGCTGCTTCCTGGTCCTACACTGCAGCTGAGCCTGGAGGAGGACCAGGGAGCTTAGTGGAGAGTGACCCCAGGGAGTCACCATGAATGATGGAAAGGGCTTGGGCATAATCTGGTGCACAGAGAACACAGTAGCCAGTGGGTAAGTCAGGGAGCAAACATCACGGAAGTAACTTAGGTGAATGTGGTTGAGAAGTGTACTTGAGGGGACAAAGGCAAGTTAATTCTTTCTCTTCCCAGGTGACCCAGTGCCTCGCAATTTCTAGCTGGGGAGGGGGTGGGGGTCAGAGATTAGTCCCAGAGTTCTAGAAGTTTGGGTCTTGTGACTGAGGCCTAGACATCCCTCTAGTACCAATGCTGTCTCCTGTACCACATGGAGCCCAGACATTCTGGGCTAACTCAAAGGCTCTGTCTTCTGGGACACACCAAGGGAACCACCTGTTCTCAATGCAATTATTTTGTGATGTTTACAGTATCATCCCCCATCTACCACCAAGAAAATGAAGTCTCAGAGGAGAAGGAAAGGTGGGCCAAAGAAACGCCCAGGAGGGGAACAGAAGGTGGGGACGGAAGCAAGTCAGCAGATGAAAGGAAAGAAGAAAAGAGCAGAGAAGGGAGACTGGAGCTAGAAACTGAATGCAGAGGCAAAAAAAAAAAAAGGAAACTGGAGGAGAGAAGGACTAAGCAGACAGAGGCAAGGACAATGAGAGAGAAGCAGACAGCGATAAAGAAAAGTGGGAAGTGCTATAGAGGAATGAAGAACAGTAGGCCTGGTGGAGCTAGATAATGCATGTGATGGAAGGAGAAGGAACCTGTTGTAGAATGTGGATAACAAACATGGAGAGAATGAAAAGAAAAATATAATGCCCAAAGAAGTCCAAAGAAAAACAGTGGCAAGAATGAAAAAAAGAACACAAATTATAAAAGAGGCAAATAAGACACTACGTTACCCCCCCCAAAAAACAATTAAATAAGAGTAAAAGAATTAAGATAAAAATCAAGGCTTTTATATGCATTTTAAAATTTTGTGTGAAGCCATTATAGAAGAATTGGCCATGTCAATATATGTCCAGAGTTAAATATTAGCCCAAAATTCTCAGCAAGACTGAATTGTGTCATAGAAGTTCCCAGATTTCCTTTCCTGCAGTGTCATGGAGGCTAGGTTTCTTAGTCAAGTCCAGGTTCAGGCCAAAGGGCACTGAGTATTTGCCTAAAGGCCTGTGAGGCCGGTGAGATAACCTACAAGAGGAGGTCACTGAACCTTTCCTTTTTTTTTTTTTTTTTTTTTTTTTGCACTTTGGAATCAGATATAAAAGATGTATTAGTTGTATTGGTCTGCTTGGGCTGCCATAACAATGTACCACAGACTGGGTGGCTTAAGCAACAGATATTTTCACACATTTGTGGAAGCTTGAAGTTCAGATAAAGGTGTTGACCTCATTTTAACTCAATTACCTCGGTAAAAACCCTATCTCCAAATAGGACACATTTTAGGTACTGAGAGTCAGGACTTTAACATATGAATGGCCAAGGAGAGACACAATTCAGCCCATAACAGAAGACTTCTGATGTCTGATTACTGCCTTCTAATCCTATCTCTTGTAAAGCTCTGTGTATGTGTCTATCTCTGTCTCACACACACACACACACACACACACACGCACATACACAAATCAAGTTTTTCAGATATGAAATCCTGTGAGTTTCTGTTCCATGGAAACACTAGGACAAAAAGCCTCTGAAGTTGATTGGTTCAATCCCTTCATTTTAAAGAAAAGAATACTGAGATCCATAAAAGGGTAAAGGCATGCTTGCGTTCTAAGCTGCCCTCCTTCTGGCCAGCAGAGAAGAGCACATAATCAACATGGACTAAGAAAGAATTCTGAAAGGAAAAGATGGGGCAGAAATAGACAGCACATGAAATCTTCCATTAACTTAATAGTTTTCCACCAGAAGGAAGGGCATGAACGAGAGCAAGGGGCTGGATTTCCCTGAAGATAAAAAAAGCTAAGTAGAATCACAGAATTTAGGTCTTGTAAATCTTCTCCTTCAGCTTCTTTGATTTAATTAGTAGGCTTAGCGTCTTCATAGATATAAAACAAAAAGTCTCAAGATCATCCAAATTGTGAATTATAAGAGCTGAGAGAGGGTGTAGGAGAGAAGTGGTCAGCCAAGCAAATGATGACACTTGGGGTAAGAAGATGACTAAACCAAGAAGTGAAGTATTTCATCCAAGTAACCTACTTTGAAGATGTCATGGTATAAAGGAACCTCCTTTCCACCTGGTCCTTCATGCCCCTGCTGTTTCTACTTCAGGATCATCCTTCCTCTATGGTGCAGTGAAAACCCAGGATATATAATAAATATAACATAACAAAACATATAAGGCCACGCCCAAGGCTCAATCCAGGAGGTAAAGGTCCAGTCAGAAACATGTCAAGCCCCAGATGGGAGCTAAGCCACTTCTGCTGTGGTTACAAAAGCCTGGCCTATCTGAATAGACAAGGGTAGGCTGGTGCCTAAGCCCATCTAGCCAGCCACCTTATTCAGGAGATGCTGAGTTCTTCTACTAAGACATCCATGCTTTGAGACCAGCCTCAGGCATAAGCAATGTTAATTGTGACCACCACCTGAGAGTAGCCTGCAAATACAGATGGTTCTTCAAGTTCCACAGAAGAATTAATAATTCATGTCCTATGGAAAGGTTCCTTAGAGAATTATCTCTTCCCTATTTATTGTTGACGGTGTAAATGTCAATTATGACTCAAAGCTTTGGATAAACTATAATAATACTCTATGATAAGCTTCATTCAAAAGAAGTGAGGCAAAGACTCAGTGACCTAAGGAACTCAGTGACCTAAGAGCCGTTCCAACCCAAAGAACCCCAGTTCTATGAATAATTCCAACTTAAGTGGAAGCTCAGCTCTCCCATGGAACCGTTAACTTTTATTTCAAGGTCACAGAATGAACTTTCAGAAAACCACCATTTTTCTCAACCAGTTAAAATCAAATGTAATATGTGTTTTCATTTCTTGGTGCCTGAGGAAAATTTAATTGTAGCATGAACTCCAGCTCTTACTAGTTTTAAGTAAAATTGCCAAAATAAATAGAAATGTGGGATATTTCCGGGCTCACACAGCTTCCGGGACATTTCAGTTTCTAGGGCTGCCGATTCAGTGCCTTTCACAAGCATTTGATCTTCTTTCAAACATCTCTTGAAAACAAACAAAACCTCATACAGCTTCGAATGTGCGTGCTGTTAGGATGTAAGGGTGGAAAAAAGGCAAAAAAAGAAGTCCGCCAAGAGCCCCTCCTCCCTCCCTTCACCCCTTGACCACCTCCCACCAAACACCAACAGGAAATTATGTTTTCTTAAGTAATACATTTTGCAATTTCTCAAGTCCATTAGCATCTATGGGGGAAAGATGAGGTCTATTCTCTTTACTTGTCTATGTGAAGGGAATAAGGCTTTTTCACTATTTAATAGGTAGCAGGGAGCTGACTTTTAATCCAAGGGCAAAGTTGATAGTTTGAAGTTAAAGTGGATGGCTTTGGTAGCAATAAGAAGATAAATTGTTTTAGACAAACCAGAATGCTCTTTTATGAGGTTAGGGATTTGGGGTGACTTGTTTTCTAAAATTATAGGTAAATATAATTTCTTGGCTTTTCTTTCAGTGAAGAATTCCTCAGGTTATATGCTCATCAAAATGATTAAAAGTCCAGCTACTAATTGCTATAAAAATCAGTGACAGTGATTTATTGACCTAAGCAAGACAAGCCCACATTTAAAGAAGGAGCAGGTGAGGTTAGCAAATGTTCTTCAGTGGTCACTAAACTTCCAGGTCAAAATCAGCTTTTCCATCCTCAGGGTGCTAACTGATATCAGAGCACTTTTCCCTGATGTCCACATGTTTGGGGTTCATCTTTGATGGGACTCTTTTTTTTTTTTTTTTTTTTTTTTTAAAGATTTTATTTATTTATTTGAGACAGAGAATGAGATAGAGCATGAGAGGGTCGGAGGGAGAAGCAGACTCCCTGCCGAGCAGGGAGCCCGATGTGGGACTCGATCCCGGGACTCCAGGATCATGACCTGAGCCGAAGGCAGTCGCTTAACCAACTGAGCCACCCAGGCGCCCCTTTGATGGGACTCTTTAATGCCTTTAGTGCTACCTCACTTTTATCCAGCAACCAAAAGAGATTATTTAGAAATACTAACTTATGTTTAAACTCAAAAAGAGAGAAAAAGAAATAGAGAATGGCAGGGAAATTATGCGAGATGTGGACAATGGACCTGTGAGTCCGTAACTGGTACTTCTAGCGAGCAGCCAGGAAAGTTCTCACCATATACTATAAGCTCAATTACAGATCTGATGGGCTACTGCTAGATAAGTAACAAGAGCTAGAAAACATTTTGGAAAATTCCTATCTTTATTTTATTAGCTAATGTTCAGGAAATGAACTCTTTTGAAAAGTGGAAGTTTGGGGGCACCTGGGTGGCTCAGTCAGTTAAGCGTCTGCCTTCAGCTCGGGTCATGGTCCCACGGTCCTGGGATCGAGCCCCGCATCAGGCTCTCTGCTCAGTGGGAAACCTGCTTCTCTCTCTCCCTCTCCCACTCCCCTTGCTTGTGTTCCTACTCTCGCTGTCTGTCAAATAAATAAATAAAATCTTAAAAAAAAAAAAAAGAAAAGTGGTAGTTTGATAGAAATAAGAATGCATCCAACTAATTTTAATTCTAAAGGTTCTTGCTGGTAATTTACAATCTGTAATTAACTACAGAAAATAGTTTTGAGGAGAAAGGGATTCTTTTCTCTACTTTCTGTGTGTGTGTGTGTGTGTGTTTACATAGTTTTGTGTTCTAGCATTGTTGCAACCACTAGGGATTTGGGGTGAATCACTTTCCAAAATTATAGGTAAATACAGTTTCTTGGCTTTTCTTTCAGTGAAGGCAAATTCTTATGTGAAAACTAATCATCATTCAGGAGAAATCACATTATTCCTTTGTCTTCTCAAAGGCCCAGGTTTAGTGCTAAATTAAATATTATTCAGGAAATAAAGGCAACATTATTGAAGAGGGAGAAAGAGGTTGGTTTTCTTTCTATTATATCTTCTAAGGATCCATGGATTTCAACTACTTCCAATCTGATCTACAGAGAGAAAGAATGGCTCTGTATATCAGAAAACAGAAACTTTCACATAGAACCAATTTGCAACTTTAGAAACTTTCAGGACTAATTCTTGACCCAGCATAATCATAGTTCAGTTCATCCAGCCTGTCTTCATTCCAGCATCCCCTGCTCTTACTTCTATTAGAGATTGGGGTTATTGGCAAAAACTATCCAATGCCTTTTCCACCACTTTCCCCTTCCATAACTGTAAACCTCTAACTTCCTCAGTTCACTCTGGCATATATACACTTTTGTTCCCATTGGATCATACAAAGGTACATACATTTATTTGAGTAGGTGTGTATTACTGTCGCTCTGGAAAGAAGGAGGCAATAGTTTATACCATCCTCTCTGGCTTCTCTAACTAGTAGGGTGAGAATTTCTATAGGAAGGTGGGATGTTAAGAGCAAGACCTATGAAACACTGAGCATGATGGCAGTTCTTCTGTCTGGTAAAATAACCCCAAAGTTCCCACTGAGAGATCAAGAGATTATACATCAAACCCAAAACTGACCAAGTAGCCCAGTCTTCTAAGATGGGATTCTTATGCCAAATGTTTTTATAAAATTCTGTGTAAAATATATAAATGTTTATATGGGGCTTTCTGTCTGGCCAGCTCCAGGAGGTCAAGTAATCAAAGACCAATCATACCTGCCATCTGTGAAAATATGATGTGCTCTTTTCACAGCTATAAATAACAATTATGGCAAGACAAAAATTCCAAATGATTAGATACAAGACCATGGCAGGTTGAGGGTTGGGTAAGGATTCCTAATCAGTTGACTGTTGTAGACTTGGGAATATGCAATATTTATGTCATGGTGTGTGGGTGGCATGCTTGAATAGTTCCATGAGGCACTGCAGGACTAGAAAATAAGGAAAGTATAAATGAATCAATAAATACATAGCATTATTACTGTTACTTTGTCAATATCGGTTGACTTAGGCCACTGTTGGATGCTCTGGTTTGTCTTTCTGTAAATAATGACATTTATTTCCTTCTTCAAATGAATATTAGGATAGAGGTAGAAGTGATTTTGGCACAGTGAAGCAATTCTGATTTCTAAAAACCGTATACATGCATGAATTGTTCTTGCGCCATTTTCTGTCTTGGAAAAGCTCTGCTGGCACCATGAGTGTTTACTTTTATAAGCTGAAAGGCTCCCATCAACCTCAAACAGATGCAAATCACTTTAACTTGTCATAGTGTTATTTTGTTCATCCTAAAAGTTCAGACAAGCCTTCCAAACTTCCAAAATTTCTCTCAATTCAGCGAGGAGGAAAATTTAGAACACAGTATTTGAGTGTTCTGCCCAGATGTGTCACACATACAAAGAATGAGTGGAGGAGGGCAACACCCTTTCCTACTGATCCTGTGAACTCATCACTATGGAGTTAAAATGACACCAAAAGCTACAGCTCTGGGCCACACATCTCCTCAGAACATGGCAATATAAATCACTTCATATACTACTTTAAGTACTCCAGCATAAGTTGTATGTCAGATGTATGGCATTTTGGAGGCTTGAGAAAAAAAATAATCAAATCCAGTTTTTAGGTAAAAATGTGCTGAATCTTTAGCCCATATCAGTGAAATTGTTAGAATGTGGTGTTTCACTTTTTAAAATACCACAACATTTGAACCTTCCAGCAATTCCAAAGTCAACTCCCTCTGGGAAAGATAGTATGCTTAAACTTTTTTTTTATTTAAAAATGTAACACAAACACAAACAGCTAACTAAACAAGCTGCCCATAAAATCAACAGTGTAAGCAATCTGAACCCTGAAGTGTTTTACAACATCCTTCAAGACTATTAAAGGCAACGTAAATACCTCTTTCCAACAAGGGAAAATACCCTTCAGCACTTTTTTTCCTTTTCTTTTTTTTTCCAGGCTTTTAAACAATTTTGGTAGTGATTTCTTACATCATAGACAGAAACATTTGAAATAGAGTCAGGTGGTATCCTTTGAAGAGTAAGAAAGTTGCTAAATCTGGATAATCCATGAATAATTATGGGACAAATATAAATTCCCTAAATCCCTAGGGATTCCTAGGGATGCACCAGTCTCTAGAAAAAAAGAGGTGTACATCTGGTATCCCAGCATTCCAGGGAGCTCTAAGCACTCAATAAGTAGATTCCCTTTCTCCCGCCAGGGAAAGGCAACACCCTCCTATGGGATGTGCTTTGACAACAGTAACTATAAAAAGGGCAGTGGGCAGTAAGAATAGCTGGTATTTATTAAACACACACCCAGTGGTAAGGATTATAGTGAATTATTTCAGTTAATCTTCACCATTAGATTATAGGCTAAATACTAAAATTATCCCCATTGTACAGATTTAAAAAGTTGGGCTGAGTATGGCTATATGTCTTGCCAAGGTCTTGCTCTAACAAGTGGCCAGACCAGAATCTAAACTGAAGAGGGACTCCAGTGTGTTAACCATGCACTGCACTCTCTTTTCTGCATTTTTCGTTGATACTTCTTGTACCACAACCCACCAATTGTAAGTTCCAAAACAGGAAGGGGCTCTGTGCTATTTGTCCCCATAGAGAGCACAGCAGGAAGTAGGAAGCCATGCAAGGGTTGCTATTTAAACTCTATACTACTACTTCTATAGAAAAATTAAAACAATTTAGCAAGCTTTTCCTGATTTGCTATGCTTGTTCGAAGCACCATGCATCTGGGGAGGATACAGAGGTGAAGGAAATATGTTACCTGTCCTCAAGGAGCTTACTTTTCAGTGGGGAAACAAACACAGACATATTTACTCTACAGCACATCAATGCTCTAACAAAGATAGAGGCAGAGTGGACTCTGATAGCACTGAAGCCTGAGCAGACTGATGTTGCTAATAAATGAGTTCACAAAATGGATCAAAATCAAGGGCCCTTGAAACAGTAGGCTCTCTCACACACAACTATGCCAGGTAAATGTGTAGGGGTGATCACCTGCACTCATAACAACATTATGAGGTGGGTGCTCTTACCCAACCCTTTCTTTTTACAGAAGAGGAAAGAGAGGAGAGAACAATGTAGTGATTCTCAAGGTCCCTTAATTCCTGTGTGGGGAGGTGGGATCCAAACCAGGTGTGTAAGCCCAGGTCTTTGGGGAAACAGATGAGACTGGGTTAAATGAGTAGGATTTTATTAGGGGAAATATCTGTGTGAAATGGGGCAGGGGGGGAGGAATCGGGAAGCCTGGGCAAGCCATCAGAACACAATGCAAGTCTGACCCCAAGTGAAGGAGAAGGGCCTGTGGAGAGAATGTTGGGTGGAAATGTCTTGGACTGCTGTACAGTCTAAGGAAACGTTCAGAAAAGCCACTGAGGAGTCCTTGAATCAAAAGTTTGCCAATAAAGGAATCTTGTGTTTCCCAGGAATGGGTCTACCTTGTATCCCCAACATACTCAGTCTTATCTTTGGGGAAGATGTCAGCTCTGGGCCATTCACCATTGCCAGAGAAAAGGGTCATATTGGAAAAAATGGCCATTCCTACCATAACCACAGAAAAGGTAGGATGAGGTAATTTCCAGGAAAAAAGGAAGAGGCTGAGCAGACTGACATTATGTCTAATCTATATACCTTTTACCTTGTTAAAGAGGCAACCATCCCACCAGGAGCACAAGTCTCTTGAAATGTGCACCTTTGTCCTTTGGTTTTAAAAAGTCACATCCCAAAGCACTGAGTAGACCGCATGACACTTACTCTCTTGGCTCCCAGAGATGAAAGGCTGACCCAACTCTCCTGGAATTTGAACTTGTGATTCCCTGAAGTAAAGAGATATCAAAGTTGATACTGAAACATCTAAATCATCCTCCACAATTTCATGTGTCTCCAGGCCAAACCAGCAAAATAGCTAGAGCACATCCTTTTCTACAGGTAAAGAGCTGATATCTGGGCGATCTTTCCAATTACCTGCTCCTCTGTTTCCCCCCTATTTTGCCCATTTTAGAAGGTCAATGCTGAGTTAGGACTTTATGCTATACAATAGGCTGCTGTCTACCGCCATATCACCCTGAATGCGTCCGATCTCGTCTGATATACAATAGGCTGCTAATATTCCATGCTGGACATTATTTTCCCAGCATTTCTTATAGGGTGCCAGGCTTTTCTTAGACTTTATGTCATACAATACTTACTTGTTTGGAGTTGTTGAGATGGAAACATAGTCTATTGAAAACATCACTGCTTCCTCTCTGAAATTTAAAGAGACTATTATCATCCTTCTTTTAGATACTGTTTCTCAGGCAAAATCTCATAAAGATAGGTGGGGCAAAAAGAAGGGCTTATGATATCCACAGGGTTAGCTTTTGATAAATGAATACTGTGCTACTAAATTCCTATCAATAATAATATAAATGGGGCCCAGCTCACTCTCATGGTAAGGGACGGTACCCCTCCGTAGTTTAGAGTCTTGCCTTACCCTCTAAACAAGCATATACCACCATCTGGGATCATGGGCAGCTTATAACATTGTCAATTATTATTATTGGAAAGATATTTGGATCTTGAAACATGCAAAAATGTTTTATCTTTTGGGGAAGTAATATGGTAGAATGGCTAACTGGTGAGCTCCAGAATCAGAGGAAACTGGTTGTTTTGCTTTTCTAAGCTTCAGATTCCTTAAAGGTAAAATGAACAAGACATATTATCCATCCCCAAGAGAACTAGGAAAATTAAATAAGAAAAATATGTGCAATTAACATATATAATGTAGTGCCCAGCCCTGAGCGAGAAAAGTATCTTATTAAAATAATAAATTGTCTAATTATTAGTCCTAGGTCTATCAGTTTGTTTTTTATGTGACCTCAAGCAAGTCACCAAATCTTAGCAAGCCTTGGGTTATAAATAAGACTGATGCAAATAATATCACCTTACTGGAGATTACCATGTAAACTATAAAGTGTCTGCAAATGTTAATCAAGGTTATTGTTACTGCCATTGTTATTAGCTCTCAGTGATCTTTTCAATCAAAAAGTTTGTGGATTGCTTTCCTTTGTAAAGCCAGGAGCTAGGATAAGAGCCAAGAGACAATGGGAGAATGTGAATGTCATGTAATACTTCAGGGCATTTTCCAGCTTCCTAAATATCTGTGTATGGTACACAATGTGTTCTAATATATATCACAAATTAAGATGTTCTGAAACTTATTCCCTGATGAGTTGGTTAACATTTCCCTCGAAGTGATAAATTTCCTCAACCAACCTGAGTGAGCTAAAGGGCCAACATTTTTTTTTTTTCAATAATCTTACCTTCCCTGGTGTCAATAGGAAACAATATTTACTCACTACTGTTTTCCTTTCAAAAATCTGTCTAGTTGCGTACTAGAAACAGTGTCAGCTGGTTTGTTTGTCTTGGACAAGCTGTTGAAGTGAAAAGTTTTTGCTTGGCTGAATGTGGGACAATTTCATAACCCTTCAAGAAGTGCATTGAAGGTGGGTGCCAGTTCCGGCTGCTTCTAACATGCCTCCACTTGCTGCCCATTGTCAAGGGTGGCCAATGTAATTAAATTAAGACAATAAGCAAAGCAACAGATGCGACTGAGACCAAATCCCTGAGTGCTTTTGTTTTGTCACTGTCATTGTCTGCAACAAAGAAGTCACATGTGAGAGCCTGGGAAGGGAGCCAAATGCAAACCAGACAACATCCCAGCTGGTTTTGAATGGCCTCCACCTTACGCGTGTGTGCATGGGAACCATGCTACTTGGAGCAGTGTCTGCTCTACTCAAGTTAGTTTCTGCCCGTGGCTTTGCTGCAAGGCTGAAACAGAAGAAATAGGCCAGAGGATCCCTGTGCTCAGATTGACAGTTTACACTTCTGCTTTGAGAGAAAAGAAGAATCTCTCTGTTGGGGAAAAGGATAAGATCCATATGGTTGACCAATCTAACCTCAATCCTTTTTGTTACAGCTCTTCATGAATTTGAAGAGGGACAGACATATACAAGATACCTGAATTTTTTCTTCTGTAAATCTGGGATTAATTTGGCTTGAGAGAAAGACTGGAGATTAAACACCTCATCTTTTAATTTGTTACTATTTCATTCTTGAGCATTTTTCCTAGTGTGCTCATTATCCAGATTCTTAAAATCTTTTTCTAAGCTGGTATGCCTCTTAAAGAGAAAACAAGGCAAACTCAAATTAGCATATTTTTAGATCTGTTATTTAATTTGATTAGTAGTTTGGTAGAGAAGTGGTATCCTTAATAATGGCCATGTGGGGGTTTTGATGAAGCACATACCATCTGCAGGGTTCATTGCATACTAAACAGAAATGTTTCAAGGAGTTTGGGACAATAGTGATCCAACTCTGTAGCCCCATTTGTTTTTCTTCC
>NC_138373.1:142447715-142486293 GCF_054177405.1 Leptonychotes weddellii | reverse complement strand
AACCTGGTGATAGGTATTAAAGAGGGCACGTATTGAATGGAGCACTGGGTGTTATACACAAACAGTGAATCATGGAACACTACTTCAAAAACTAATGATGTAATGTATGGTGATTAACATAATATAATAAAATTTTTAAAAAATGCATCTGAAAAAAAAGAATGCAGAATAACATGTAAGATTAGGAATATAAATTTACTGGTAGCTTAACAGTGGATATTTTTATATCAACAAATGCATGTTAAGTGGACTTGGTAAAGTTGTATGGTATCTGGGGGAAAAGTGCCAGTATTTTAAACAGATGCATTTCAAGCTATCCTATACAAATGCCAAACTTCTTCCCATAAGTTTTTAATGGCCACTGAGCTAGTTATTTTAATAAACATATTTACACAATGAAACTATCTTCCTTCTATTTAGTCAGTACAGGATATTAACCATCAACGTACAAAGTGCTAACTAGCTTTTTTGAAGGACTTGATAACTCTACATTTCAGGTAGAGCTGAAAAATATGTGTAAGAAAAATTACCAAATCCCTATGGGCCTTAGCCAATAGGTATTATTTCCAGGGATTGTAGTCGATTCTGTCCCAGCTTCTCACACCCTGCAGGTCTCAGGTCTGAACACTTTCCAAAGTCCTTTACAATGACCTATAAGTTCCTAAGAATGATTGGGTTGAGAGGTCATTATTTTAGCCAGAAGGAAGAATTTGGAGATTCCAGACACCTTTAGTGAGAACTCTTGTTTTTGGTCATGATGAAAATATGTTCTGGGAAAAAGGGATATTGTGGATTCTTGAACTTTATTCTGTACCAATAATGATTCATTATGTCCTCCTCTAAGGGCCTCCTGGTTAGAGGTGAAACCAAGAGAAAAGCTCCTTATGTTTATGCATGCAGATGCCATTTCCTCCTGGATTTAATCCATATGTTATTTGTATAAACTTTGCTATTTAAATATATTCAAGGATAAAATAATAACTATAGGAAAAGTATAATGACTTGATTCTATACATTATTAGAGGGCCCAGTATAGTCTTTTAATTCATTCTATAGCTATTTATTGAGCAACTGCAATATTCCAGGCATTGTTTTAGAGAAAGGGATATAACAGTGAACAGACAGAGGGGTCTCTACTATATAGGGCTTCTATTCTAAGCAAAACTCAATATTCCTTGGATAACAGCATTGCTTGCTAATAAGTGAATGGTAGCACTAAAGCAAGGAACGCAGGGTTTTTATCGCAGGAATAGTTTCCAATAAAGATGAAATAATAATAATAACAAGTAAATAATGATAACTAATACTTATGTAGTGCTTCCCATGTGCCAGGCCTATATAAGTCTTTTTAGGTACTAATTCTTTAATTCTTAATCCTACAAGGTAGGAACTATTATTATGCTAGTTTATAGATGAAATTGAGACACAAGAGATTGCCACTTGCACAAGTTCACATAACTAAAACTGAAAGAGTCAAGATTTGAACCCAGCTCAGTACGTCTGTGATTTTACAGATTCTAAGTCAATTATAAAACTTCCCAATCTTCTACTTCTAAAACTCTCCCTTTCTCCATAGGAGAAAAAGAAAAAAAATGAAAAATGTCTCCTTTTTACAAAAATTAAACCAAAACAAAATGCAATAAAACTACAGAGGATGATCCCAGAATGTGTTCCTTTTTTTTTTTCCCCTCTTAGTAGGAAAAGATGCCACGGGCCAGAATTCTGGATTTTTCAGTCTCCTTTGGTCAACAAATCCACGATAGTGGCAGATGAATAGAAACACATTTCTGTGTGATTAGAAAGCAATCTGTAGTCCCCATGACACCAGGGGCACATAAAGTAGCCTGAGTAAAGTTTGACTAAACTAAAAACTAAAGGCCTATCTACTTACATATGTCTTTCTTAGAAAAGAAACAGGCTCAAGCTGTCCGTGAGATTGACTGATGAAGTATCAACTATGAAAGGTTGAGACCCAGTGTTAGAAATAGATGGGTAGGGTACATAAAACTTCATCAAATTAATGTCACTTTTTCTCCCTTATTTTTAGGAAGTACATTTGAAGAACGCAAGTAGAGGGAGTGCAGGAAACAAGAACTACAGAATGTAGGAAGACATTCCTGAATTGTGAAGAATGACATGCCACCAGCAGGATCATTTGCTCTGTAGGAGTTACCTGATAAACATCAGAAGACTTACCAAAAAAAATAAGTTTGATAACATTTCATAAGATGGGCATTCCCCCCAATGAAATACGCAAGTAAACATTCCAACATTGTCTTTAGGAGTGATTGTTAAAAGCTTTGCACCTTGCAAAAATGGTCCTGGAGTTGGTAGATTGTTGTTGATCCTTTATCAATAATGTTCTATAGAGAAAAATATATATATAAATATATCTTAGTCCCTGCTTCTCAAGAGCCACAAATGCATGGGCGTTGTATAGATCCAGTTGCACTAAATTTGTTTCTGAGTCTTGGCTGCTGGAGCCATTCATTCAGCAGTCTTGTCTAAGTGGTTTATTCTTTTTTTTTTTTTTTAATTTGCACTTCTTTCTACGCAACACAGGCCATTTGTTTTACAGTGTCTGATAATCTTGTTTGTCTATATTCACCCTCCCCCCACTTCATCTTTATATTTGCCAAATTTGGCCTCCTCAAGAGCAGCAACAAGCAGTCAAATAGCACACCCAAAAGATTTTAACCCAAAAGATTCCATCTGTGGCATTTGTACCAAATATAAGTTGGATCCATTTATTTTAGACACAAAGCTTTATTTTTCCACATCTTGCTAAAAAAAATTTTGAGGCCAATCATTTTTAGGCATATGTTTTAAGCATAGAAAGTCTCAAACTCTCAACAGTTCCTTCAAATGATGAGTTAATGTGCAACCTGATTAGTAACTTCTCTCTTTTTATTTTTTCCATATAGAGCACTATGTAAATTTAGCATATCAAGAATACAGGATATATCACAAACAGTATGTAAAACTCTGTTTTTTAGTACAATGGTGCTATTTTGTAGTTTGTTATATGAAAGAGTCTGGCCAAAACGGTAAAAGGTGAAAGCAAAACAGAAGAAGCCTGGAGCCAAAGATGATACGAAGGGGAAGAGTCCTAAAAATCCATCCATTTGGGAAAGAAGGCAAAATTCCCCCAATGATCCCTTCCAAGAAAAACTTAAGACACAAAGTCCGCTAATGCAAATTTGATTGGGGAGTCCAGAGAGGAGTGGAAAAAGCAGAAGGCTAGGAATTTAACAGTCCTGGCTTCTATTTCTCACTGAAGAAATAAACATTTGCTGACTCTGTCACGGACTCACCACTGTGTGACTTTGGGCAAGTCACTTCACCTCTCTGTGCCTCAGTTTCCTCATCTACAAAATGGGGGCAAAACGCCATCTACCTACCTCACAGGGGTGGTATTAAAGATTACAAAGATAAAGCTCCAGATTTTATCCTGGGTTGCTATAAGGGCACAAGGTCAGAGCCCTTCAGCTGCTGGGATGCAAGGAATTGTAGAAACAACCCATTCACATCATAGCTAGGGAACTGATCAGCTGAATGTTCCTGATGTGCTAATTCTTGTCAATGTAGCTATCCCACAAACTATCCAACTATCTAGTTGTTAAAAGCTGCCAGCTCCATCTCTTTTAAAACCCTTTCAAAATAAGTAAGAAATATCTGATTTACAATCAGATCTGAATTCTGCATTTGGATTTATGAATACAAAGTGCAAAGAGAGAAATGAAAAGAAAAAAAGAAAAAAAAAAGACTTCCACCAGTGAAAGAGGGACTACTCCATCTGTTGGCACTCATTGACTCCTCCAGGCAGTTACTAGTAATCTAGTAATACTTCTTGTAAAATTATAAATGATACTCTATTCATTTTGAACAATATAGTTATTCCTTCTTTTTGGGTAACCTAAAAAAATGGCCCAGGATTTCAAATATTGAAATAATATCTTATTCTACAAAATCACAAAATCACTTTCTTTAATAAATTTTGCTCTTATCCTTAGCTATATTTACATATACATATACATTTTTTTAATTTTTGTTAAAATATGCTTGACTAGAGTTGCTAGTTGAGAGGCAAAATTTTCCTTTAGAACTAGAAATTTTCTTTTATGTCTGCTGACAAGAGTGACCCCTGGCCATCTGCGGATGCATCTTATCCATTCAACTGAAAATTGATATCAAGAAAATCCAACAGTGAGGATAGGCCCATGGTGATCTAGAAAATGTTTCCCATCTACATTTTAAGATTTTCTTATTAGAACAATGAATCATCCATCATTCAGATCTTTTTATCTGCCTTCAAACTTTTTGGTGAAAAGCCACCAGCCTTGATTACTTCATGCAAAGTGTATTTCTTTGTTCTTGGAAATTGTGCATGGAAAACCAGAATAGCATCTTTAGTTTCCATCCCACTGTTTCACCTCAAGGTTCAGAAATTAGAAAACGTCTAAGACCTCCTGGATCTTCAAACATATGCAAAAAGAAGCCCTATATAGTGGGTACCCTTGCTCAGCCAATAAGTGCTTAAACCCTCAGACCCTCAGCATTACTTGAATTGAGCACCTCTGTCATACTGAGCAATGTTGTGATCACTATAGACAAATGTAAAAGAAACTAGAAGTCATTTTTGCCCTTAAATCTGTTTTCCAGAGAGATGTGTTCTGTGGATTTAGATGCTGGACCTCTCTTCCCAAAATGGCCCTTCTGGTTTTTATTTCTTTTTCTTCATGTATATCTTTTAAAATTGCTATCTCCCAGCAACACTTTACATGCAATCTTCTGCAGACCTATGGGTTTCCAGGCACAGTTGGATATGGTAATTCTAAGAGTGTCTATGACTTATTTGATTCACTTAATAATTCTATTCACAGCCAAAACTACCCTAGTGAGGAAAGCTTAAATATGCAAAGCTATATTATCTTTCTTCATTTTTTCTGACACATAATCCTCTCCAACTGTATCATAAATCAATGAACTAAAAATTAACTAATTATACTAACTCACTATCTTATTTTTAAATGAATAAAACTGGGGGATCAATGTAAAACCTCAAAAATCAGTTGATCTACATACTACAGCAGAATGACCCAGGATCAATAGAAAGGAGCACCTAAAATTTCACATCTCAAAACTTTTATAAGCTTTGCTTTGGATTTTTCAAATGAGGCAATTTCAAAATGTTTATGAAAAAGCTGTAAATATCAGTAAGAATGAGCTTTCAGCTTACAGGCTTAGCTTTAATTTAACTGACAATACTGAATACCTAGATCAAATTTCAGTTCCCAGTTCCCCAAATAACATTACAGTATCTTTTGAACACCTTAAGATGAGGAAGATCCACTGAAAAAGTTAATGTACCCTTCCATCAGAATCCACTCTTCTAGAAATAAAGAAAAACTTGCAACACCCACCCCCCGACAGGCACGCACACGTGCACACACGAACGCTCAATCTAAGAGTCCAATGGAATACTGGGAAGAAATCACTTCCTTGAAAAAACTTATTGGGGGGGAAAAAAAAAGGCCTAGCCTCCCTTGAGAATCCATCCCCTCCTTGGAATGTCAATGTTTGTGTGATGACACCATCTCATGCACTGTGGCTCCAGGGTTTCTGTTACTAGTTTATGCGCTTGGGAGACTGCTCAAATGGACGATGTAGCACATTTTGCTTTCCCATTTATTGTTTGGCCGGCTATGCCAATGTGGTGCTATTGTTTCTTTAAGAAAGTACTTGACTAAAAAAAAAAAAAAAAAAGGAAAAAAAAAGAAAGCATAGACATATTTTTTTAAAGTATGAAAACAACAATTCTATAGATAGATGGCTTAATAAAATAGCATGAGGTCTAGTCGCCACCACCTTTCAACTTTTTATCACAAGTAGCGTACTGTTCACCAAATTGTGAGTTTGGGGGTGTAGGGACAGAAGATGGAATTTTTGTAAAGTTAGAAGGCTCTGTTATTCTGCTGGCTCTCAAACTCAGCAAAATTAGCAATATGTTATCCAATCCAAACACCTCGACCAAGAGCATAGAGTATACATGGGGAAAAAAAGGACCTTACACACAAATGGCAGAACAAAACATGATGAAGTTACTTATTGATTTTTGTGCTCTCTGCTCTAAAACAGATATTCAGCAAGTGGAGAAAATAAAAACAAAGAGAAAAAATGCATAGATTAAATCTGCTAAAGATAGCTTCTGCCACATCCCCCTTAAGTCATTCTTTGGCATTTACTGATTTATAGAAGATACTCTCCCTTCATCTAAACATCTCAAAGAGCAGTAGCTCTCATAAAAAGCAATCACTGATCTCATTGGGAAGTGTTGGAAAGTATTTCCTTATGAGATGGGGGTTATCTACTGATAAGGAAAGAGAAGAATTTATAGAAATCGTTGAAAGAGATGGCTAACAATCTGTGAAGATTTGTTTTTGTTTTCGTTTTTGGGTTTTGTTTTGTTTTGTTTTTTACTTTATACAGTCTTTATGAATATCTTAATGTTCAAAAATGACTTGGTTCTTTCTTCTTTTTTTATATTGGAATGAGGGATGATAAGTTAAACCCACATAGACTCTTTAAAACTATAGGCTAGATAGAAGTGTATGTTTGACTTGTTGAAGCTATAATCAGACTATTTAAAATGGTTTTGCTATTTTTAATCTTAAAAGAGTGTACTAATTTATTAGAGACAGTTCCTGTTTGGCTCTCTTCATAAGAAAGAGCATTCCCACTCAAATCACCTGGGCTTTCCCATCAATGTTTTCAAAAGATAAATCTGATTTATCCGTCATTATGGCATCATTTATTTAAAAAAATTTTAATAGAAGAATTGTAATTCTTTATTCCCTCTCTTGCAATGATCATGAAGTTCAGAATATGAGGGAGCAAAAACAAGAAGAAAATTTTGTTGATTTTTGTTTTTGGTTTGTTTAAATGCTAGTGTTTAATCCTATAGTACATATTTGCTTATTGCTATTTTAATATTCTAAAAGACTTTCCTGTTAGGTGTTAGAAACTGATACATAGATATCTTTTTTGTGTGATTTCTATTTAAAAAAAAAAGGAGATGAGAGGACTGTCTGAAGCTTTAAAGTGCATATGGTACAGGATAAAGATACCAATTAAAATAACCAAGTCCTATCTAGAACAATACTTTCTTGGGGGAAACCTCTCATAGATAAGACAGAGGCCCAGGGAATTTTTGAAACTGTCTCTATTCCTCCCAGTCCTTATTCATTTAGTATTTGCCTCAAATTTTTATAGAGGGGTGACCAAGCTGAAACCCTAGAATTAAAGGGACCTCTTTAAAAAACATATATTCCACATGTTCCCTCTTAATTTATGATTACACCTTGATCTTAAACATGGTCCCTCTTTCTCCCCATTCTTCAGCTGTCATTGATAGGGTCTTTGAAGGAAAAAAAATGTTAATTTTAAAAGGGGAACACAAAAGTCCAAATGTAACTGATCAATTGAAATGTGAGTTAAGATGGAGATAGTTTCTCCTACTTTATCCCTGCTGAATCATCTGATACCTTCAGAATGACCTTTTGCAAGCCTTAGAATCTGCCTTTTATTTAATTGCCCAGACCTACTGCATCCTAAAAGTAAACATTATTCATTTTCTTTTGCCCAAAATGCACTGATGTAAAAGTTGGAAAAATAAAAACAAAACTCAAAAATCCCTTCGAAGTCACCCACTGGCCCCATTTACCTACCCAGAGCAAAGTCACTTCTGTTAATCCCTTAATCTGATTTTGTTTGGATATTTATCTTGTACCTGCTGCTAAACACACTGCAGGAGGGACTCTGAAACCTCAAACTGTCTACTCACATCTCTTATCTGTGTCTGTGTATCATTAAAATGTCTATTCAAAATATTAAAAACTTTCAAACACCATGCAGCTTGTATTCAGTTTACATAAAGGCCCCAAATACCATGTCAGATCTCTTGTTACTAAGAGAGTTAATGAACTATGAGAACTGGGATTACATCATGTGTTTTGCTTCATATGGTTTTATCACACTTACAGACCAAGTGTGATAAGTACACTTACAGACACTGAATTTTTCCCTGCTGCTTTGAAACCAGAAAATAATGATTGGTCATTCGTTATATCTTAGTTCAAAAGCGTATTTTTTATTAAATTAACTCTGATTGTATTTGAAATCATTATTCATTTATGGCAGAGAAATATCGATCCTAATGACTTCTAAAACTGTAACTAACTGAATCATTATCTTACATTTACTGTTAAGTAAGCATATTTGGAAAAATGTATGGCTAGAGCGTCATAATAAAATGATATATCTTTCTTTAGTAATTACATTAAAATTAATCATGTTTGATTAATTAGTTCTTTTGGACAATGTTGGTGTAATGTGTCATTCCTTAAGAATTCTATTGTTATGTAGCATTTTTATTAATGAAGGTCACTGCAACAAATTAACAAGAAAACTTACCCAGAAAAATAAAACTAATCATACACCAGAATGGAGATATCTTATAGAATTTACAGATTATATTTAAAAATAAATGTTTGAAAGAGCTTGTACAAACTATGTAAGAGATGTATGAATTGTACGATATATGCATTAACAATAAAGCAGGTGTAATTAACCAACCCCACTCACTGTAACCCAACGGTGAGTTATAATCCATGACACAAAGGGTCTGGGAAAAGATTTTCTATCAAATAGGGCACATAATATACAAGTAGCATTCAATATTTACCCATATTGTGAGATTTCATAAGAATGTGGTCTCTCAGCATTGAGTTTTTATTTCAATAAATCTTTCTAAATCTTTACTGAATATCAAACTCACAGCAGCATTTGTAGAAGCACAAGGTGGAAAGATTAATAATTTCCCTCTTGTTGTTTGAAAGTATCTCATTCTATTTTCCTTTTCTTAAAACTTCCATGAACTATTTGGAAAGTTACCTAAATATAAAAAAGACTCAGGAGACTTGTACTTGATTTTAAGGAACTACTAGCTACCAGTTTATTATTTTCCCACGTGCAGCTCACCGTGACTCCCGTCACTCCCTCAGAGTCCCCACAGCTCTCCTTAACCCTATCCTCCAGACCTCCTTGTCCTATTTGCGCTCAGTATCTTGCTGCCTATGGCTATGAGCTTCTAACTGCATTGCTTCTCTCCCTAGACAATGCTTTTCTCCCTTTATTCACACTAGGCTAAGCTGGGCACAGCCTTTCAGTAAAGGTTTTGGGGATGATGAAGTGGGAGGCAATAAAGCACGTGGCAGAAATTGGCTGCTAATGTCAAACATCACTGTTAACTAAAATCCATTAAGGAAAGTCTGGCTGCTCATGTGTCTCTTGTCATTTTAGTAAAACTCCTTCCTCCATTCAACAAACTCTCCCTAGAATTACTTCCTATCCAACACTTCATCCTCTCCCTTAGAAAGAACTTGCAAAGTTGGAGTGGGGGGGGAGCACCTGGGTGGCTCAGGCAGTTAAGCATCTGACTCTTGGTTTCAGCTCAGGGCATGATCTCAGGGTTGTGAGATTGAGCCCACATCGGGCTTCATGCTGGGCATGGAGCCTGCTTAAGATTCTCTTTCCTTCTCCCTTTGCCCCTTCCCCCCCAAAAAACAAATAAAATAAAAATACTATTCATATTTGCTGAGCATTTGCTAGGGGTCAGTCACTATGCCAAGTGGTTTACCTCTATTATCTCATTAGTCTTTACAAAAATTCTATGAGTCAGGCACTATTATGAACCCTATTTTACAGGTGAGAAAATGGAGACTCAAAAGCATTATGTAACTTACTTAAGGTCACAGACAGGCAGGATGGGCTTGAATCTGGGTCTGAGGACATCAAAACCTGTGTTTTTAGTACTTTGCCATTCATGCCCCAATCCAGACACAAGGACAGTTCCATATGGTGACAGATCTATTCCTATTAAAATTTGGTTTTACATGCTACAGGCAGAAATATAGCTAATTGCACCTTTGAGTGATAAACTATTTATGAATATTATATTATCAAGATAAATAAGCATTTTTGCTCAACAACTAATGTATCTAACTGGGCTTTCAACCTTACCTCCAGCCATTTCTCTGCTCATTCACACTGCAATGTCAATTCTTGATAGACCTTCACATGGTGTATATAATATCTGATGTTAAACCAATCTCAGGATTCCTCAGTGAGGAGGTGTGACTTGGGTCCTTATACAGTCCAGAAATAAGCCATTTCCACATAAGTAAAACTAGAAGCTGATGATGAAGAACCTTGCCAAGAGCTTTGGCAACAATACACCTGTTGTTCTCTTGACAGTTTGTCAAAGCCAGTGTGGTATCAAGGTTGAATCAGGGCTTCCACAGACAAAAATGTGGATTTGGGGAGTGAGTTTCATGAGACCCATGTTCTTATATCTCTGCCCTTCGAAAGGGCCTTAGTTATCCCACTCTCAGGAGTTCCAAAGGGCATAATGCTAGCCCTAGATGGCATTTTGGAAATGTGTAGGGACATTTGGGGTTGTCATTCATGATGATTGAGGAAGGCATTATTGGCATTTAATTGGGCAGGGGGTTAGGGCTTCAGACATTTCATGTGGATGACAAACCTATTTGTAATCACCTAAGCCTAGGCTATAACTCTAATCTACTTACAAACTCAAAGTATTTTTGCATGATTTTAATATAAACTGAATTTTCCAGGAATGCAATTACCATGTAAATTAAGAGGAAGGTGGTACTTTATTTCATTTGGAACTTTACCAAGTGTTGTCCACTATTTTAGAAAAAACATCATTGATAACAATGCTAATTATGCTGTTTGAATCTCTCCATTCTCTGAGCGGATCAGTCAGCTTGCAGCTGTAACATTCATGATTCTCCACATTAAGTGTAAACATCTGACCACTTCATTACCTGTTCTAATGGAGTTGTGCCTGAGCCTTTCTATCTTGTAATGCATGTTATTTTATTATAAACTATTTTCATTTTAGTTCTCCTTTATATTATGGTTCAGGCATCATTTTTATTTTTATTGAAATTGTGTATGTGAGCATTTTCTATAAATTTCTCTTTGGGACACCAGAGGGTATATCATAAAATATTTGTTACATAAAGGGGAGCTTTGGGTTTGCTAGAAATGAACCACTGGGCTATACATACCAATTACAATCCTCTCTGGGTCATAATGGCAGGTGGATGTCAGAGCCTTTGCCCTCTTCTCGATGAGGCATCTTTAAAGTGTAAAGCTGAGCTGAAAGTTGGTGTCTTCCTCACCTGTTTATGGATAGAGATTAAATCTCTTTGGGATTCAATAAAGGATAATGGTTATGGTTAATATAACATCTGGTTTCTAAATGTTCTTTCCTTCATCCTGTGATGGGATGAGATGATTTTCAAAAGAATAAAGCAATCAGTAAAAACAGAAACAGATGTAAATTGGATTTGAGACAATTGCAACAGTACATCAGAAGTAAAATTCAATCTTGGATTTCAAGCAAGATATGAAATGTGGCCTAGAAAGGAGGTTTCTCTCTCTCTCTCTCTTTAAAGATTTTATTTATTTATTTATTTGATAGAGAGAGAAAGAGAGCAGGGGGAGGTGCAAACGGAGAGGGAGAGAGAGAATCTCAAGCAGACTCCACACTGAGCAAGGAACCTGAGGCAGGGCTCAACCTCACGACTCTGAGATCACAACATGAGCTGAAACTAAGAGTCAGACACTTAACCAACTGAGCCACCCAGGCGCCCCAGGAGGTTTCTCTTTTTAATGGCAACTACCAAGAAAGTTAAAACTGGAGTACCTGTCCTATAATTTCCTAACTTTACTTTGTTTATTTAACTCAATGGCTCCTACTTAGCCCCCAACCTCCTCCAGGGGAAACACTAGTAACAGTCTCTCTCTCCAAATGGAAATTGGAGAGTAGGGGGTGGGGAGGTCCTCATCTCTATTCATGACAAGTCTCTAAATAAGTGTGGTCGCTGAATCCATCATTCTACTCCACAAATATGGAACTGTCCTTCGCAACTCCAAATTTCTGAGAGAGGGAGAGAGAGAGTGAGGAGAAAGTGACTGTTCCTCTAAAGAGGAGAGGAGACACAATGACAGAGGCAGAAATGATACCCATGGTTGGCCTCTGTCACCTTATTTGGCCCAGAACATCTAATTCAGCCACCCTTATAGAACCTAAAATACTCAAAGGCACGGTTACCCCAAGACCAAAATTCTCCCCTTATTTCTTTTGCCTCTCTCTGCTTTAAAGGTCATTTGGAAATGGAAACATGCCCATCCTCCTCCTATAGCCAAATAAATTCTCTTACACTGTAAATATTGAAAAGTTCCTTCTAGTATCTCTAGACCTCACTGCCATAGTAAAAGGTACACTGAAATAATTTAATACATATTTAGGCTATAATATACTGGTTGTTTATCTGTTTGCTCTCTTATCCATTTCCCAACATTCCTTTCATTGACTCTGTTTCACAAGGAACATTTCCCAGTCCCTACGTTCTCTGGTTTCTGAGTAGGTTTGCCTAATAATAAGAGGCACTAACGAAAGAAGCAGGGCAGGAGGAGGGAAGAAGCCAGGGTATTTCCCCCCGTTTTCTCTCTCTGTTTCAAGTAGCATCTTTGGCAGCAATGGCAGTTCCTCGCTCCATGGACCCTGCCTCCACCCCGAATAGCACCCTGTCCCTGGAGGGAATCTAGACCCATCCAGGTAATTTTTCTCAGATGGGAACACCACCTCCTCTCTGGGTCTCTCTAGTCCTAGGGATGGTAGTGACTTCCTGATATTGATCTCTGGGTTGACTCCCCTCTCTAATTTGGCTACTCATTTCTTCCATCACCTGTTTTAAATACCCTCTGTTTACAATGCCTAGAATGGTTTCTGCTTCCTTTAATGGACCTAGATACCCAAAGGAATAACACAGTGGTAAGAAGCATGAGCACTGAAATCAGGCAGATATGGGTTGTGTTGTGATTCTGACACTTCTAGTTGGATGTTTTGGACAAATTAAAACAATGTCTGTGAGGCTGTTTCCTCTTTTGTAAAGTGATAATAATAATAATAATGAATATAATCTACCTCATATTATTTGAGGGTTAAACATTATCATGCAAGTCCCTAAACTTCTAGATTTCTCAAAATAGTGAAATTTCCAAAACTTAAAATATAAATTGACTTAAGGTGGAAAAATATATTTGGCTAAAATAAGGATTTTTTTTAAAGAAACATCGATCATTATGTCATTACAAGGGAATTTATTTAAATAACATGGATATAATCTCAGAGTAAAGGGAAGTTTCTTAAGTTTACTACATTAACCTTTAGGGAAACTCATCACTTTGTATTAATTTGTTCTTTTCATCTTTCAGTTTCTCTGTGGTTAGACTAAAACACTGGCGCAGTCCTGCACTGCTCTACTCATCAGCTCTTGTGTGGTGTGGTTCCTAATGTTTGTACAGTTACCTTCAGTATCACTACTTCCCTTGTTATTATTACTTACGAGAGAATTAATTAAAGATCTAAGATATCCAGGGTACAACCTCTCCATTGGCTTGTCACACTCTTTTTTTAAATATTAATTAATTAATTAATTAATTAATTAATTTTGAGAGAAAGAGCAGGGGGAGGGGCAGACAGAGAGGGAGAGAGAGAATCTCAGGCAGGCTCCATGCTGAGCACAGAGTCTGACAGGGGAGTAGGGGTGGGGCTCAATCTCACAACCCTGAGATCATGACCAGTGCTGAAATCAGGAGTCGGATGCTTAACTGACTGAGCCACCCAAGTACCCCTTGTCATACTCTTTTCTGTGTACATTCTGGTTCATAGCCTCAACTTTTCTGACACTGACCAAGTGATCAGTGTCACTTTTTTCCCTAATTTGATTCTGACTTAGCAAAATCAGGTGAAAAGTACTGTTTGAACCTAAAATTCCTTGCACTACAAAGGCAAATGTAAAATCTCAAATCTAGCATTTTCTTGCTATGTCATTGATCCTTTCTCTTTATTCACCCCAGCCCAGCCCAGCCATCAGGGCTAAAACTTTCCATATAATGATTTTTAACTACTTATATGGTATTTTCAGGCTGTTTCTCTATAGTACCAAAATAATTACTCTTGTCACTATAATCAATTCAAGAAAACAATGTAATTAAGTCCCTTGTGTGTCATTATGTATAATCTAAACTCCCCGAATTTTTTAACCACTTTTCCTGGATTCATCAGCATATACCTTTAGTTACTCTACACTTTACTTTTAGTCATATTTGTTCCACGCCATATTCTTCTAAGTCATCACTGTAATTCTTGGCAATCTATTAAATAATATTTGATGGTCTGGTCTTTTACTCCTCAGCCTTTCAAATTTTCCATAATGTCAAATAGAAATATCCCTGATGTGGCAAACACAGAGTCCCTGAAAGAAAATTGAACCTATTTTCAAGTCCTTCTTAAGCTGTGAGGATTTACTTTGAATCTTTCAATATGTGTGTAACATTATTCCAAATCCTCTTTGGGGTTGCTCCTGCAGGACCCAGGGATGTATCAGTCAACTGGAAAAGCAATTTGAGAACCTCTAGGATTGATTTTTGAAAATGCAGTATCCACAGAAACAGACTTCAGATGTTATCCCAGCAAATCCTGGCAACTCTGCTTATGTAGAAAAAGCCTCCTGTGGGTTTTTCCAAAGGTTGTTCTATGGACATTGTCACTCATTTAAACATAGCACATTCTATGCTGTATCCATGTATGACCATTTCACAAGAATTCTGAGTGTAGACTTGTATTTCCCAGTAAGAGTATGCAGCAAGCTAGAGCAGCCTGATAAGATAAGGAAAATCTGTCAGTGAAAGGTTTGCTAAGAGTCTTTTGGGCACATTCATGCTCTCCAGGGTTTATTTGTACAATATTAGTAAGCCAATTCCCAAAGTCAGACTGATAATATTCAAATATTTCCAAGAAGACACTTGCACTGAACAACACAGTCTTGGATCATCATACTGCCTTTTACCTGAGAAGTAAATAAATGTGGGAAAACAGATGTGGGTGACCATAAACAATACAGTTCTATGTGCTTTTGGTCATGACGTTGTCTCTGAAAATATGAACTCTGTCCACAAGCTGAAGGAAGAAGGAAGACAAAATTTCTTAAAGAAGCAACCCAGATAAACCCACTTGAAGCCACTCTTTCAGTATTTTTAATGGATTGTACACAATCACTCACACTTTCTCATGGGCCCCCTTGGGACCAACTACATAGTTTAGAGACAAGTAGACAAGATTAGGGGTGAAGTCTGTGAACCACAGAACACAGTTTTCCTCTGAAACTAACTGGCCCTTCTGGGGATCAAACCCATGACCTTGGGCTCATTAGCACTCTACTCCAACCATGCCCAAAACAAATACAGGTTTGAAGCCAGAGAAGCTTCAAACCACACATAAGAATGTAATCAACAGAGCCACAGGGAAACACATAAAGTAAACACTTTCTATATAGGCAAAAAGAAAAGATTTGGAAAGAGACTACATTCTCTGAATCCCTTAGTCATCTAAAGGCTTACTGGAAATTTCCACTTGGATATCTTCCATCACTTTGACTTCAACCCATTTTCCTCTCTCAGCTCCCACCCATGTAAAGAATTTACCATTTTGAACTTCTGTCTATGGTACCATCATTCAGTCAACCAAGTTCAGAACCTTGGAGTTGTCCTTAGCAACACATTTGACCATCCAATGCATATTTAGTCCAAAATAAAAATCCCCCTGAGACCTGTATTCAAACAAAATTTTAAGGTTTGATAATATCAAGTATTGACAAGAGTATGGAAAAACATATTCTGCTTGTGGATGTATATCTAGTTCATTGGAGGGTGAGTGGGCAGTAATGATCAAAATTTAAAATATCTGTATCCTACATCAATTTAACTTACTACCCTAGAGAAGCCCTGACAAGTGTGTGCATAAATGAAAGCACAAGGATATCTTATGCAGCATTATTTGTTAAAGCAAAAATCTGTAAATAATATCAATGTCAACAGTGGGGAAACAATTAAATAACTGTGATTGTATTCATGGTAATGAACACTTCACATAGTTTTTAAAAATGGGGTGTATCTCTATAAAGTACATGAATAGATGTCTAAAGCAAGATTTAGAATGATATCTATGGTAGCATTTTTTATGGCGATGATAGGTAGATGATAGATAGATAGATAGATAGATAGATAGATAGATAGATAGATAATAAATATCTTAGTCCATTCAAGTTGCTATAACAAAATACCACAGACTGGGTGGCTTATAAACAACTGAAATTTATTTCTCACGGTCCTGGAAACTGAAAGTCTGAGGTCAGGGTGCCAGTATGATCAGGTTAGAGATTTCTTCTGGACTGCAGACTTTTCATTGTATCCTCACATGACAAAAGGGAGTAAGGAGCTCTGGGGAGTCTCTTTTTATAAAAGCCCTAATCCCATTCACGAGGGCTCTACCTTCATAACCTAAGCATCTCCCAAAGCCTCCACCTCCTAATATCAACATATTGACCATTAGGTTTTCAACACATGAATTTTGGGCAGACACAAACACTCAGACCATAGCAATAGACTAGATAGATAGATAGAAGAAAAGGAGGGTGGAAGAGGGGGAAAGGAAAGAAGGGAGGAGGAAAGGAAGATCATTTAGAACAAGAAAATGGATAAAAACAGCTAAGGAAAGAGTATTCAGAAGAGTGAAGGACCCAGAACTAAACCCCAATGAGCTATATTACTCAGAGTTTGGGGAAAGGAAGGAGGTTCTGAGAAGCTGCAATCACAAAGATAGGAAGAGAACCAGAACATTGAGGTGCTACTGAGCGAGGTCAACAAAATGTTACAAGGAGACTGTCAGTGTTCCACTAGATTGATGATGATTAGTAGGTTACTTTTGCAACATAGCAGATATCAGTGGCTTTTCTTGAGTAATTTTGGTGAATAAGAGAGAAAACACACATTAAGGTGAAAGTAAAGAATCAATGAGAGGTGAGGAAATGAAGAAAAGGGTATAGAGAACTTTTGATCAAGAAGGTGTCAGAGACACAAGGGGATGTGAGCCCAAGAGTTATTTTTAATGGAAGACACTAGAGAAGGTATGTATATTAACAGAAATGACCCAGTAAAAAGGTAAAGATCAAAGATGAAAGTGAGAGAAAAGGGGAAACTTGAAGAACAAAGTCCTTGAAAAGATGAGAAGGGATATGATCCAGACCCTTGCAGGGAAAAAAAAAAAAGTGGTATTTGATAAGAGAGGGGGTACTTCCTCAATGATAACAGGAGGGAAGGAGGAAAAAAGTGCAGCTGCAGATAGGCTTATAAACATGGTAGCAAAAAAAAAAAATGGGGTGTGCATGTCTGATGATGTCTACATTCTCTGTGAAGTCGGTAGGATTCAAGGTCATCATAAAAAGAATGAAATCTTTCCATCAGCAACAACATCGATGGAACTTCAGGGTATTATGCTAAATGAGATAAGTCAGAAGAATAAGACAAATACCATATGATTTCACCCATATGGAATGGAATTTAAAACCAAAACCAAAACCAAAACCAAACAAATAAAAAAACAAAACTCATAGATATACAGAACAGATCAGTGGTTACCAGAGGGAAAGGGGTTAGGAGTGGGCAAAGGAGGGCAAAGGCAGCCAACTGCAGGGTGATGGGTGGTAACTAGACTTTTTGGGGGGGATCATTTTTTAGTGTATACAGATGTTGAATTATAATGCTGTAGACACCTGAAACATATATAATAAAAAAAGTGAGGACTGTGTAGGGTGTGGGGGACGTCAAAGTTTGAGGTGGCAGTAAAAGGTCTAAAATACATTTATTGTGGTAGGTAAGAGGACAGCCTTAGTAGGGAAATGTATTAGCAGAGAATATCTATTTTAGGTTGAGGATTACAAATATATATGCCAATATGATCACTTGTCCGTGGCTATAGGTTAAATATACTAGAGAAAATGTACAGCATTAAGTTTTACTTTCATTCAACTTTCAGTAAACTTATAGTCAATCAGAAAGTGTACATTCTATCAGACATTTATTTTTTGAAATCAAAGAATTATTTGGAGAATATTGTTTGGTGTTGCTTCATTAAAGCTATTCTGAAAGCTTCTCCATCAATTAAATGAGCAGTATTCTTTTTGTTTTATAAATACATGAACTGAGAAACAATAGTGTGGAACTTATCTCTTATGTTTTCTTGTAGGAGTTCTATGGTTTCAGGTCTTTTTTTTTTTTTTTTTTTTTTTTGAGAGAGAGAGCGAGGAAGGGCAGAGGGAGAAGGAGAGAGAGAATCTTTTTTTTTTTTTTTTTTTTTTTAGGAGAGAGAGAATCTTAAGCAAGCTCCACACATAGCATGGAGCCCGATACAGGGCTTGATCTCACAACTTTGAAATCATGGCCTGAGCTGAAATCAGGAGTCATATCCTTAACCGACTGAGCCACCCAGGTGCCCCTGTGGTTTCAGTTCTTATACTGAAATCCTTAATCCATTTTTGAGTTAATTTTTGTGTGTGATATAAGATAGGGATATAGTTTCATTCTTTGCATGTGGTTGTCTAGTTTTTCCAACACCATTCATCGAACAGACTGCCCTTTCCCCACTGAATATTCTTATTTCCTTTATCATAAATTAATTGACCATATATGCATAGGTTTATTTCTAGGCTTTCTATTCTGTTCTATTGATAGATAGTGTCTGTTTTTATCTCAACACCACACTGTTTTGATTACTATAGTTTTGTAATATATTCTGAAATCAGGGAGTGTGATGCCTGCAGCTTTGTTCTTCCTTCTAAAGATTGCTTTGGCTTTTTGGGATCTTTTGTGATCCTATACAAATTTTAGATTTGTTATATTTCTGTGAAAAGGCCATTGGAATTTTGATAAGGATTGCATTGAATCTGTAGATTGCTTTGTGTAATATGGACATTTTAACAATATTAATTCTTCCAATCCATGAGCATGGAATATCTTCTCATTTATTTGTGTCTTCTTCAATTTCTTTTATCAATGTCATAGTTTTCAGTGTACAGGTTTTTCACTTCCTTGGTTAAATTTATTCATAGGTATTTTATTCTTTTTGTTTTGATTATAAATAGAATTTTTTTCTTAGTTTCTCTTACTGGTAGTTTGTTGTTAGTGTATAAAAACACAACAGATTTTTCTGTATTGATTTTGTACCCTGCAACATTACTGAATTTGTTTATTAGCTCTAAAAGCTTTTGGCAGAGCCTTTAGGGTTTTCTATACAGTTGACCCTTGAACAAAATGGGTTTGAACTGTGTGGGTCCACTTGTACATGAATTTTTTTCAATAAATATAGTACAGTACTATAAATACATTTTCTCTTCCCTATGATGTTCTTAATAACATGTTTTCTTTAGCTTACTTTATTGTAAGAATACAGTATACAGTACATATGACATACAAAATATGTGCTAATCAACTCTTTATGTTATTGGGAAGGCTTCTGGTCAACAGTAGGCTATTAGTAATTAAGTTTTGAGGGAGTCAAAAGTTATACACAGATGTTCGACTGTTCAGAGAGTCAGCATCTTTAACCCCTATGTTGTTGAAGGATCACTTGTATGTAAAATCATGTCATCCACAAATATTTCATCTGTATTCATTTCATTGAAAGTTTTTATCATAAATGGATGTTGACTTTTGCCAAATGCTTTTTCTGCATCCACTGAGATGATCATATGGTTTTTATCCTTTATTGTATTAATGTGGTATATCACATTGATTGATTTGTGAATGTTGAACCATCTTTACATCCCTGGAATAAACCCTACTTGATCATAATGAATCATCCTTTTAATGCACTGCTGAATTTGGTTTGCTAATATTTTGTTGAGTTTGGGGATTTTTTTGCATTTATATTCATCAGGGATATTGGCCTGTAATTTTCTTTTTGTGATATCTTTGCCTGGTTTTGGTATCAGGATAATGCTGGCCATATAAAATGAGTTTGGATGTGTTCTCTCATCTTTTTGGAAGAGTTTGAGGAGGATAGGTATTAAATCTTCTTTGAATGTTTGGTAAAATTGACCAGTTAAGCTGTCTGGTCCTGGACTTTTGTTTGTTGAGAGTTTTTTGATTACCACTTCAATCTCCTAACTAATAATTGGTCTATTCAGATTTTCTGTTTCTTCATGATTCAGTCTTGGAAGACTGTATGTTTCTAGGAATTTACCATTTCTTCTAGGTTGTCCAATGTGTTAGCATATACTTGTTTATAGATCCTTTGTTGTATTTCTTTGGTATCAGTTGTAACTTCTCTTTCAGTTCTGATTTTATTTATTTGAACCCTTGCCCTGCTCTTTTTTTCTTAGTGAGTCTAGCTAAAGATTAGTCAATTTTGTTTATCTTTTCAAAGAAACAGCTCTTAGTTTCATTGATCTTTTCTATTGTCTTTTTAGTCTCCATTTAATTTATTTCTGCTCTGATCTTTATAATTTCCTTCTACTAACTTTGGGCTTCATTAGTTCCTCTTTTTCTCGTTCTATTAGTTGTAAAGTTAGATTGTTTATCTGAGATTTTTCTTGTTTCTTGAGGTAGGCCTCACCACCATAAACTTCCCTCTTAGAATTGCTTTTGTTGCGTCCCATATATTTTGGCATCTTGTATTTCCATTTTCATCTGTCTCAAGGTATTTTTATTTCTCCTTTGATTTCTTCATTGATCCATTGATTGTTCAATAACATGTTGCTTAATCTCCACATATCTGTGAGAATTTTTCCCATCTTATTCTTGTATTTCTTTTCAAGTTTCCTACCAGTGTAGTCAGAAATAATGTGTGATGATTTCAATCTTCTTAAATTTTTTGAGACTTACGTTGTGGCCTAATATATGTTTAATCCTGGAGAATGTTCTATGTGCCCTTGAGAAGAATGTGTATTCTGCTGCTTTTGGATGAAATGCTCTGTATATATCTATTAAGTCAATTTGGTCTAATGTGTCATTTAAGACTGATGTTGATTTTCTGTCTGGGTAATCTCTCCATTGGTGTAAATCGGATATTAAAGTCCCCTACTATTATTGTATCACTGTCAATTTCTCCCTTTAAGTCTGTTAATATTTGTTTTATATAATTATGTGCTCCCAAGTTGAGTGCATAAAAATTTATAAATGTTGTACCTTCTTATTGGATTGACCCCTTTATCATTCTGTAATGTCCATCTTTGTCTTCTATTACACTCTTTGTTTTAAAGTCTATTTTGTCTGATATAAGCATAGCTACCCCAGCTTCCTTTGTTTTCCATTTGCATGAAACATCTTTTCTCCATTCCTTCACTTTCAGTCTGTGTGTGTCCTTACATCTGAAGTGGGTCTCTTGTAGGTAGCACATATATAGGTCTTTTTTTCCATTTAGTCCCTCTTTGTCTTGACTGGAAAGTTTCACCCATTTATATTTAAAGTAATTACTGTAGGCATGTACTTACTGCCATTTTGGTAATTGTTTTCCGGTTGTTTTTAGTTCCTTTCTGTTCCTTTCTTTTTCTCTTGCTTTCTTCCCTTGTGGTTTTCCTGTAATGTTAATGCCTAGATTCCTTTCTCATTATCTTCTGTGTATCTACTATAGGTTTCTGTTTTGTGGTTACCATGAGGCTCACATATAAATATATATGTCTATTTTAAGTTGATAGCGCATTAACTTTGAACACATTCTAAAACTCTACTTATTTACTCCACACCCCCTCATGTTTTATGTTTTTGATGTCACATTTTACATCTTATTTTGCATATCTCTTAAGTATTATAGTTATAGTTATTTTTACTACCTTTGTCTTTTAACCTTCATACTAGCTTTATAATTGATTGATCCATTGCCTTTACTATATAATTTCTTATAAGGCCAGTTTAGTAGGTGATAAACTCCCATAGCTTTTGCTTATCTTCTTCAATTCTGAATGATCACTTTGTCAGGTAGAGTATTCTTAGTTGGAAGTTTTTTCTTTCCAGCACTTTGAATATATCATGCCACTTCTTTCTGGCATGCAAAGTTTCTGCTGATAAATTTGCTGACAGTTTTACATGGGTTCCCTTATACATAATAAGTTGTTTTTCTCTTGCTTCTTTTTATATAATTATTGTATTCTTCAGCTCTATGACTTTTGTTTGGTACTTTCTTATACTTTCTATCTCTTTGTTGACGTTCTCACTGTGTTCATACATTCTCTCAAGCTCAGCGAGCATATTTATGACCACTTGAACTCTTTACCAGATAAATTACTTATCCACATTTTATTAAGGTTTTTTTCTGGAGTTTTATTTTGTTCTTATGTGTGTAACATATTCCCATGTTTCCTCATTTTGCTTGACTCTCTGTGTTTATTTTTATGTATTAGGTGAAACATCTCTCCCAGTCTTGAAGGAGTGGCCTTGTATAGAAGATGAATCTTATCATTTAATGTTGCCCTAGCTCTTGGTTGTCTCCTGAACTTTTGTGATTGTCTAAGCAGTCTGATTATTAAGGGTATGTCAAGTGTTCCAGAAGGCAGGATCTCAGTCAGCACCTAATTTCAGGCTGATTGGAAGCTAGAACTTCGGGAAGCAGCTTTTAAGATATGTAAATATATACAGTCCTGTGGGGTTGCAATTGTAAACCCTGTTGGCCTTCAAACCATGTGATTTGGAGGTGCCCCTCGGCAACAGTTGCAAAAATCAGGGCTCCAGACAAGCATACGAGCTCCTTTCTGGGAGGGAATGGTGAGCTGTAGTGAGGTCAAGAGAGAGCACAACAATGGCATCCCCTGGCCTATGTTCCTTGAGAGCCACTAGATGTGTGGAGCCTTCTCCTCAGACTGAAGCTCCAGGATGAGTAGATTGGCCTTTTTCATAGGAAGACTGGGGTATTTTTTGGTCCGCTGTCTGTGCAGTGCCTTGGAGTGGTAGCCTACCAGGAACTATCTCTCTGATTGTTTCAGATCCATGGGGCCAAGAAAGAGAACCCCTCTGGCCACCAGACCTAAGTGCTCAAGGGGCATCCCCTGTATGAGCTGCATGTGTGGCTTTGGCAGGGCCATGGGAGCAGCACAGAGGTGGGCCCCCTGTTAGCAGGTTAGAGGGAGAATGCAAAAATGGCACCTGCCAGTGCCTCAGTCCCCAGAGAGTTTTAACAAGCTCTTGCCCTTCTAATAGATGCTTTAAGATTGGCAAATTAATCTTATCATGTGGTCTAGGTCCTTTCCAAACTGCTGGTTTTTCACTGAGTCCCAGGCTAAATGGGTCTGCATGTGAGCCCTTTAAAAGTGGAATCTTCATTCCTTACAGCGCTCTGGTTCTCCTGGACATAAGCCATATTGGTTTTCAGAGCCAGATGTTTTGGGGACTTGTCTCTCCAGGACAGATCCCAAGGGCTGAGGTGCCTGATGTGGAGCACAAACCCTTGGCTCCTTAGGGATAAGCTCCATATGTGTGAGATCCTTCACAACTGTGGGTCATCATGCCAGAGGTGGAGTTTTAGCAAGACTGCATCTCTGCCTCCCCTGCTTATCTCAATATGGTCCTTTTATCCTTTGTTGTGGAGATGCTGTTCAGCAAGTTTTCAGGTCTTTTCAGAGGGAATCATTACATAGGTGGCTACAGATTTGTTGTGTCTGTAGGAAGTGAGTTCAGGATCTTCCTACACCATCTTCAGGCTAAGCTCCTAAAATCTCCATTTTTAACAAACTCCTCAAGTGATACTTTTTCAGTCAACATCTGTCCACATTTGAAACATACTCTACCACATGCAAGGTATATTTTGGTCTTTCTTGACTCTGTAAAGAAGCATCGCATGCACACACGCACACACACACACACACACACCACTGCCCCACCTAATAGAGAAACAAATCTGAGAAAGAGAAAGAGGACTTCCATGTCTGAACCAATAAATCATCTTTAGAGATGACTGCTTGAGTCTAAAGTACATAAGGCCATTTTGTGTGTAAGAATTGTTTGTGGAATGAGTAAATGAATGGATAACAATTGAGTCCAAGGAGGAGACAAGGAGATGCTACATTCAGTAGTAGTCTATAAGACTGGACAAAACTTTTGCACATCCTGTGTTGAAGAGCTGCCAGGGAGAATAAATGCTTAAGGCCAAGGAAAAGTAGTGTAAGAGGAAAACTTAAAGTGGAGTATGAAGCTTGGAAGGAGCCACATATGAAATAAAATGTCATTTATTCTTTTCTAATCACAACTCATTTTAATGAGGAGATTTGGCAGGGAGGGGGCCCTGGTTGGAATAAAGATGCTCTATTAACCAAAGAAGCCAGTGGAGATTACATAGTCAAATAAACTGTAATGGCTTTCCCTAATTTACCAGCTGTTTCCTTTCTGTTGAATGGAAATAGAAAAATTAAAACTCCTAAACTCAATATAAAAATAATTCCTTCAGACTCTAGAGAGCATGATCAGGTTCCTACAAGAGAAGCTATTTAGCGGTGACTTAATAATGCATCTTCAGAATACAAATTCAAGGGACCAGACATGGAATGTTCATCAGCCTTTCTAATGACATTCGCAGAGTTATTTTTATGCTTAATCAAATGAGTCTCAGACAGCTTTTGAATATGGAAAGGATGATACACAAATGTTTGTGCCAATTTCTGGTTATGCACTTTGCTTAAAAATTGACTTGGACTAGTTGGATTTTGGCTGAAAGGTTTTCTTGGTAAGAGCAGAGTAAAATATGTGGGCATTTCATCTGAATTGGGGAAGGTGTCATTTCACTTTGGGTCTCAGGGTTGTAAAAGTTCAGCTAGGTGACAAAGTGACAAATTCTCATTACAGTATTTAACAAGATTTTATAGATTACATGTTGAAGTAGGAGATTTCCATTACCATTTCCTGGATGGGGAATACATTGAAATCTTCTATTAAAAGGATAATAAATGACTCAAAACATAAAAATTAAAGCATGTTCCCTTCATTTGCTTTTTTGCCTTAGAAATACAAATTCATAATACAATTTGCAACTAAAATAAAGCACCTAACTCAAAACATTTGTTTCACAAATGAAGAAAAGTTGTCAGATTTAGTTCAAAGTTAGAGCACCTAAGAGTTGATTGGATTTTTGATAGCACTGCCGACTTAGTATGACTGAAAACCTTGCTTTGATTTTCATATGCACTGGAAAGAAGACCAGCGTTCCCAAAATAATACCCCATAATGGACAGTTGTCATTTCCCTCAAAGTCCTTGTCTTCAGATCTTTCCCACAATATGCTGATTTCTAGGAAATACCTGGTGGAACAAAGCGAAGAGAGGAAGGGAGACCCCTGCAAAATCTTGCAAAACTACCAATTCATGTGAAGAGAAAAAAATCATTTTTTCCTTGGCTAAAGTAATTTGGTTTGGCTTTCCACATGACCCAAATTCACCAGATAATTACCAGTTCTCTGTTTCTCTTCATGCCATTTTGGTCTGGCGTTTGAATCCTGAGTGTACCCACAGTCCAAGGGATTAACTGAAAATTTCCCCTGACATTATTAAACCCATATACCATGCCTTTTATGACCTGCTGCAAGACCCCAGATTGCCAACACTAGGGAATATTCTCAGAAGATTATCCTGTGTCCCCAGATCAGATAAAGGGAAAGAAGTTATTTGAAAAGACTAGCTGGGGTGCAAATTACATGAGGGTAGAAATATCTCTCTTATGTCATTTTATCCTCACCACCTTGCACAGTGCCTGGCAGTCAGATAGAAGGGGCTAGATAAATATTTCTTTAAAGCACGTATAAATGAATAAACAGAAAATCAAATGAACAAATCTATGAAGTTGAAACAATGAAATGTAACTGACCTCTTGGTTACTATAAAAAACTGTCAGTTTGTCAGATCTGTACCACACACACAGAAATTTGTTCTGGTGTGGCTGAACACAGATAATAAGAACAACTAGAAATAACAATTAGTGGACTCTTCTATGTATCAGGCACTATTCTAACTAAGTCCTTCATATGTATTAATTCATTTTAACCAAAGCAAACCTATGTAGCAGACATTGTGATTATGCCATCTGGCAGACAAGGAAACTAATGGATTGACAGTCTCATAAATTTTCTCAAAGTTTCCCATCTAAAAAGGAGAGAGAACCAGGATATTAGGCACACACTCTTAATCACTATGCTGTGTTAACTCCCAAAATTAATGTTAAACTTAAGTAATGAAGATGGCTGGTGACTCAGGATAATTGTGCTAGGGGCTCACCCTCCACATCTCCACCCACCTTCTAAGAAGTGTGGCTCTGTTTTGGGGTTATTTGTTAGTGTCATTGGCCACTAAAGGAGAAATATCTAAATAGGTAGCTATTATGGAGCTTAGCAAAATCTTGGGACATTGTGGGGTTTCGCTTCTGCTGAGAGCCCACGCAAAGGTGATATGCAGGCCACTGTTTACAGAAGGTCCTCAACAAAAAAGCTGAAACAGCTAACATGACCCTCTCCTAAATGGCACCTAATTTTATGCCATAGATTCTCTAGCCTGCTTCCTTAAGGACCTTTCCTTTGGATTCTCAAGGGTTTTTTTTTTCCCCCTCTATCAACAAAACCTGTCTCTTACAAATCAAAAGCTCTGACATTCGAATCTATGTTTCTGTTGTAGGCTGCATGAACATATTTTATTAGTTTCTTTCTTTTTGCTTTCCTTATCTAACAATCCTAACTCTCCTCAAAGCAATATAGATGCCTTTGGCTAAACATGGAAGAAATGCTGAAACATAAAGAGAGGTTAGTATTTCAAAAACAAAAATAAAAATAAAAACCTCCCTTTCATGCCAGCCAACCATAGTCTACTCAATTTAAGAGATCATCAAAGCTTAATAATTTACTTCATTGAAGTATGTTGTTTCATTTTTTTTTTGTTTCATTTTGCCTCCTCCCAAAACCTGCGGAAGCAATTCTTGTACATGGCCTGATTTGCTCCAGAGTGGAAAACAGCTCTGGGCTTTAACTTTTGTCCTAAGTCTGCCATTAACTTACTGTAAGACTTGGGCTGGCCACCTCCCTGCACTACTGGGTAATCTGTCCCAGTTGCACAACCTATGGAACAATCCACTGTTTATGAGGCAATTACCATGAGCCAGACCTCTCTGGGAAGGGGTACATGCATTGCCTCTCTTGACTTCACAAGAATCCTGAGAGCAAGGAAGGTATTTTCATCCCCATTTTACAGATGAGGCAACTGAGGCTTATCATCCAGGTGTAGTGATAAATCCAAGATTCAAACCCAGGTTTTATGGACTCTGAAACCCTTTTCACTCTACATCTATTATTGTGTGTGTGTGTGTATGTGTGTGTGTTACTATAGAGCTGCTAAGTACATCATAGGAGAAACATTAATGGGCAAATACACATTCCAAAACACACCTATCCCCACTACTGGAAAGAGAATACCCAATAGTTAGTCACCCTAGTCAAGGGGCAGAGCCATGGGGATATCCTCATCCAAGAAGATACAGACAGCAAATGTGAGTGAACAAGCAAATTCCCTTTGGTTGACCAATCTGGGTTGATTACATTGTTGGGACAATTTCTCACCCTTCTAAGGCAGACCAGAGTTGCAAAATCTTTAGAAAGGGCAAGGCAGAGACCACAAGGATTCTGGCAAAATTCTGGTTTGCAGTGGCCTCTCATGATGACTTATTTCTGCTGAAATGATAAGGATCCCAGACAGGCTCTCTGGGCAGGAAACTCCAGTGCCTAGGGAGGGAACCTAATTGGGAAATGGACAGTGAACCATATGCAGATTCTCATATCCCTGACACAGCAAAATACTCTTTGCTCTGCATGACAAAGTTGTTTTCCCACTGTGTGCGTGGGAGAGAGATGACACATTCTGTGACAGTAACTGCGAACAGGTGGGGGGAAAAAACAAGGGTCACTTCCAAGAGGTCTGTTAAAACTTTCCCTTTTCAAAGTCTGAGGAAATAATAATGTGGCTGCCCAAGTGAAAGTCTATCTGTTGCTATGTGTTCAGTGTACACCTTGCTTATCCACTCAAAAGTCTCAATTAAAATCACAGCTGTTATTTGTGTATTGGGTTCAGAAACTCTCCCATGGCCATGGCAAAGGAACAAAGGAAAATACCCTTGTTGGTTGTTATACCTGCAAATGGGATGAATGGAGATTGATGTCAGCTCCGTTCATATATCTGGAATAATAATAATGCCTTTCATTTGCAGAGAGCTTTACAGTTTGCAAAGCCTTTTTATGTACATTTCATGCATTCATTTAAATATGGTGCCTCCCTTACAGAAAATAATACAAAGAGATACTTTTAAAAAAATCAGTTTCTGCAGCATGTAGATGACCAAATGGATCTGAGTGTCTAAGTATATTCATTACATGGTCATAACACCCCAAGATTTCCCACTCAACAAATTTCTCCTCTATCGTAACAACAGTAGCACACACACACACACACACAGCATATAAGCATATTTCTTGTTTTTGTTGTGTTGTCTATCATTTTTGCTTATTGGTTTATAGGAGTCCCTTATGCATTCTTGATATGGGTTCTTTGATATGAGTTCTCAATATGAGTCAGATATATGATTATGACCATCTTCCAACTCCTTATTGAGTCTGTGACTCATACTATTTGTTGAACTTTGGAGTAAGAAAAATTACTAGTGATTCTTTAGCCCAACCTCTTCATTTACAAATGAGGAAAATGGGCCCAGAGAGAAGTTTACAAAGCTACTTAGTGGTAAAATTAAGATTAGACCCCAAGTCTTCTGGCTTTTTCTCCTGGGCTGTAGCTAATATTCTGCATTGGTAAATTCTTAAATTGTATGACTGTCATACAATGTGATATAGTCATACAATTCACATATAGCGAGTAAAAATAAAACAATCTACTGACATGTGAAACAACATGGATAAATCTCAGACATAATTCTGAGTGAAAAAGTTAGAAATAATAGGTTATATACTGTATGATTCCATTCATGTAAAGTTCAAAACTAGGCCAAACCAGCCTGTGGTGGTAGAAATTAGAGCTCTATTCCTTGAGAGGACAAAGACTAAGAGAGAGCATGAGAGAGCTTTCCCCTGGTGTTGAAATGTTCTATATTTTGATGTGGAAATAGTTGCATGGATGGATACATATGTAAAGATTCACCAAGCTGTACATTTAAGATTAGTGCATTTTACTGTATGTAAGGTATACATTCATAGGAAACAAAAAAGAAAACCAAAGCAGATACTTAACTATTTCTCATTGACTTGATGGATATTGAGCAAAAAAAAGAATAATTCTGGCCCTCAAATGATTTTTAATCTGAATTATTCTTTTTGGCTAACTTTCACTATTACACAAACCACAAAGTTGCCAAATCTCCACTTTTTTGAATAGTCTGGCTCTGGCTTGAACAAGCTGTGGGTTGGGCTAATTGACCTTCAAAGTCACTCCTGGTCCAAATTTCTGAGATTTTTTGAAAGAGATGCCAAAATATATATAATCTCTGAGTGGGAAGGAACATCAGAAAGTGTCTGGTTCTTGTCTGTTATTTTGTAGGAGCAAAGAGTGAACTTGAAGAATGGAAACGACTTGTCCAAGGTGGCCCTGATAGTAATTCAGTGCAGCTCTGCAGATGTCATCTCAACTCGGTTCAGCAGATAACCTGAGTACCTGCTATGTGTCAGGCACTGAGTGAGACTATGTTGGGTTCCCGAGTTCCATAAAGCCACAGCCAAAGGCACCACTGTATTACTTTGTGAGAGAAGCAATGAGCTCATATACCACATTCTTGTGTGAGAGCAGCAGCAGATAAGGTCAGAAGACTTGAAAAGGAAGTAAGACAAAGGTCACAGCACCAAAGTAATATAACCACATAATGGGCTTTCCTGCACTCAACCACAGAATCATAAAAGCCTTTCCTTGTCCCAGGATAGTGGTTCTGGGAGTCTAAATAGTGATAATGGCAAACTATAATTCTAGAACCTACTATATGAAAAATCTGGTCATATGGCCTAAAATTATATGAGCCTGAAATTCCCTATTTTATAAATTTGTTCTTCTTTTCTGGAGCAACTTGTGCTTTTAAGCAAAGTAGTTTTCTTCTTCAGTTGCCTTAGCCAACATGATGAACTAATTGCTGTAGCCTTCTTATAAAGTGGCTGTAGGAACCAAACTGATGAATATAAAATTTCTCACTCAAAGCATGCAAAACCTAAGAATTCACCATTGTGACAACAGCTTAGTACAGCAGACACAGTCTCAGGGAGAAAGTCAGAAGACATGGGTCTGTCTTTTGTTTATGAGGTTGGTTGGTTGATTTCTTTTTCAAGTTTTTATTTAAATTCCTGTTGGTTAACTACAGTTTAATCCTAGTTTCAGGTGTAGAATTTAGTGATTCATCACTTACATACAACACTGAGTGGTCTGTCTCATTTCTACCACTGACTAGTTGTGTATCCTCTCCTCTCTGGGTAGTCACTTTCCTTCTTCTACAAATTAAATGAGTTGGACCAAGAATCATCCACACTTTTCTCAGCTCTAACATTCAAAAAGGCTGTGACTCGTGCGCTCATTTAAAAACTTCTGAGTCTGGCATGCTTTGCTAGTTGTTCCTGGGAGCCCTATGGGTAATGAGGATGCAGAAGGTTAATGAAAAAAAGAAAGTATGGAGAACACAGAAGAGGGAAATGGGGTAATTGGAGCAGACTCTAAGGGGAAGAGATTTCACTGAGGTCTGCTTGACTAGCTGCTAGGTAGGGCCTTCAGGTGGCTCCTGTACTGGAATTCTGACTTTTCCTTTCCCTTCACACCTTTACCCATGAAATATCTCATTCTATCTTGATCAAGTTGATCACTAAGGTTCCAGGACCTTAGCCTGGGATGGTGACTGGCTGTTTTCCTGTACTTTCTCCCTCATCTCCTACCTCTCCCTCATCTATGCTATTTTGGTCCACCCCAAAACTTCTCTATGTTCCAAAGGCAACAAAATCCACATATTTCTTTCTATTTGTGAATCTCATGGAATTGGTTGAAGTTTATACCTCTAACCTCTGAGCTTAAAGGAGACTATGTAACCCCCCACTACCAATCTCCTTGCAGTCTTGCCTCCTTTAAGCTTAGCATGGCTCAGAATTCACCTGGGATACAGACAGGGATTTTTCAACAGTGGGCACAGTATAGGTGCCCAATGCATCTCTGAAGAAGTAACAGGAATACTCAGTGCCCAGTTACCAGGAAAGCACAGTCACACACAGCTGAGCCACTTCATGTAGACAAACTCCCAGGAGAACATCCCTTCCCCCAACACAAAGTGTGTACAAACCAGATTGGGTCTTGTTTCCTACCACCACCATTTAATGAGACCTAAAGAAAAATGTGACCTTGTAGGAGCAACCTCCCTATTCTATCACTCATAAAATCAAAACCAAATTCCCCAATCTCCCCAAACTCCCTCATGAACTTCTTACATCTCCATCATAATCTTTAGCATTTCACCTTCTTGAATCTGATGCTGTGGTCCTGTGGTTTTCAATGTGGGGTGGAATGGTTCTCCACATTAGAACCACCAGGGGAGCTTGCCCTGATGCCCAGGCCACACCCAAGATCCAATAAATGAGAATCTCTGAAGGTGAGACTCAGGATTAATATTTTGTAAAGCTCCCTCACCCCCGATGATTTTAGCATACTGAAGTAGAGAATCACTGCATTAATTGGCTTAAGAATCATCTAGGAGACTTGTTAAGAATAAAGATGGCTTAGTCACCACCCCTGAGATTCTAAATCAGTGAGTAAGAGGTGGAAGCCTTGAAATGTGCATTTTCAACAGACTCCCTAGGAAATTATGGTGCAAATGGCATGAGGACCACACTTGGAAAAAACACTGCTCTTTGTCCACCAGGATACTCAGTCCAAGTTGCCTGAGCACAGAGAGCACTTTCACTCTCCTTGGCTTTGATTCGGATTTGCTCTCTCCTTGGAATGCCTTTCCCTCACTCTGACCTCTGAGAGAATTTTCAGTCACCTTCCAAATGTAAACTCTTCTCCGTGACTTTTCCTGACCCTTCCCGGGAGGAATTAATCACTTCCCCGTCTGAGTTTCCATACCACTTTATACATGCTGCTGCTAAAGCATTTATCATACGGTATTATGGCTGTTTCTTTATGTGTCTGTCACACCCTTTAAACTATGAGTATTTTCCTTTTTTCATCTCGCCAGCACCTAGCACAGTGCCTGGGACATAACTCAAGTTAGTAAATGTTTACTGAATTAAATGAAGTTTTTTTGTGGAGTTGGTCATCATATTTGATATCCATCCACCCATGTGTGGCAAGACTACAGACACTGGGATAAGGAACAGGAAAGATCCTAGTGCCAGAGAGGAGTGTTGGCCATAACAAGGTGGGGTAGGAGGACTGCCAACCCCAGGACCAAGGCTAGGGCATGACTCTTTCAACACAGAGGGCATACAAAACAGATTCAGGTTTGTGTCCTAACACCAGCAGGGACAAGGAAAATACATAGGCTGGTAATTGAAAATTAGAAGTGGATATGAAGCAGAAATCAGGCTCATGGATATGGTTAATAATCATAAGAATAACTGGTACAATTATTTAAATTCAAATAATGCAGACTCTCAGACCTACAAACAAAATTTTCATGAGATATGCTGAGAATCTGAAAGTTTAACAAGAGCCCCAAGTGATCCTTATAATCAGTCAGGTTTATGAAACAATTGGCTAAGAAACTTTAGGAAGTGGTGAGAATGGGTAGAAAAAGTTTTTAATGCAAAGGAAAGCCAGCATCCCCAAGCACCTGATGACCTGGTCTGGTGGTACTAAGTCTGTACCTGGTGCAGAGTGAGGGAAGTTTGAAGTCTGGGGAATACTTGTCATGGGTCATCCCTAGGTCCCATGTCTAACTTTTAGAGAACCTATAGTAAATTGCACCAGCTGAGAGGCAGCTGTTGTCCATCCAACCTCTATGAAGTGTAGAGCTGAGTAAGGCTTAGTATAAGGTAATGGACATTGTGGAAAAGGAAAACAGAAGCTGAGAAAGGCTGTAGAAACAAAGCCAGCACAGACTGAGTGGGTGGAAAAATAAATCAGAACAAAAGCAAAGGTCAGCCCTGTCTCTCCCAAACTACAACAATGTAAAGTTGTGCTTCTGCTCATTTCAAACTCTGAGAAAGGAGGGGACTATAGGGGTGTCATTACTAAAGTTAGCCAAACTGCAAAGTCTCAGGGCACAGTCTCTCAAAATTCACTCATGTATGACACTAAATGCAAGTTTGGGGGATTCCCAACACCACCTCCGTTTTGATCATTCACTAGAAAGATTCATAGAACTCATTGAAAGCTATTATATACACAGTCATATTTATTGAAGGGATTAAAATCAACAAAAGGAAAATCCATATAGGACAGAGTTTCAGAGAGCTCCAAATACAAAACTTGTGTCATTCTTAGGACACATTACCCTCCCAGCATCAATGTGTGACAATACAAACACAGTAATTGCCAACTGGGGAAACTCAGCTTCAGTGTCCAGAGTTTTTACTGGGGTTTTATTACATAGCTATAATTGATTGATTGACTGCTCACATTGTTGAACTCAGTTTCTAGTGGCACTTTCACTTCCCCATAGGCTGGGCTAAGAGGCCTGAGGATAACAGGGTGCCTGTTCTTTGCCATACTTGAAATGGGAGTTAATGCTTGCAGAACTAAAACCGGACTTTCCATGGAGCTCTAGGACCCCCATCAACAATACATAATCATGGCATCGATCCAAGAACAGCCTTACTGAAAGTTTGGAATTGAAATAAAGGTATTAAAATATATGTGTGTGTCATTATATATAATATATATGTTATTATATATATATGTATACATATATATAAACCTATATATATATAGTGTTATATTGAAATTTAGGTGAGTCATTATGTGTGTGTGTGTGTATATATACATAATGACTCACCTAAATTTCAGTATAACTGTCAGTTAGTAATCAATAAAAAAAAATCTATCAATCAATTACTTTTTGTTGAAAAGAGTACTTGCTATGTGCCTAGAACTATCCCAAATGTTAAGCCACTATTTGGAGGAATACTGTAGAAACATGAGATACAATCAAGGATCCCAGAAGTTACAAACCAGTTGAGAAAGATAACTGAGACAAATGAATAGGTAGAGGTTTTCAAATAGAATGCAGCAGGGCATGTCAAATTCTCCACTACTGATGATCATTGACAGAAGAGAGATCTTGGTAATGAGAATGTGGGAACCAGTAACTCTCTGGAGGCAGAAAAGAGTTTAAACCCCCACTGAAATAAAATGCCAAACAGTTTGCAATTAAGGGCTTAAATGTGAGGTAGAACCAGTATATGTGAAGTGAGCTCAAAGAGAAAAGCAGTGAGGCATGGAAGAGCAGCAGAAATTTCTGGACAAACATTGAAGCAGCAGGATAGTGTGGACAGAACAAGTGGAAAAGAAGGCCACCTTGACTACCCTGATGGGACAGTAAAGAGTTAACTCCATACTATATTTCTTGAGAGCCAGCCATCTGAGTGGCAGTGCGGACATTCTGATAATGAAAATACCAAATAAAATCTTCAGAATAACTTCAAAAGCTGATACGCAGAAGTAAACAGGCACATTAATTAAGCAGAATGATGGGTGATAACAAAGATATAAGGCCCTCTCCCACGATCTTTATGAGGCAGCTGCTAGATAATCAAGATAATCAAGACATATCACTTGGAGAAGAAAATGTTGGGGAAAAAAAGTCAGTAGTTTGCTGGAAAAGGAAATGAGGGTGCTCATTTGGGAGATTTGGAAGGGAGATTTGGGATTAGTTTGGGAAGAATAGGAACATAAAACATAAAAGCATTTTCAGAGTAGAATAGGCCATCAGCACAATTCTGAATGGCTAAAGAATTTGGAAGATAGCAAAGAACCCTGAGCAATTTCAAAAACTCTCTAAAACATCTTCTATGTTATGCTTAGTAAGTTGTCTGAACTTTGAGAGATACAGGCATCTCATCTGACATCCAAGGCTTTCTGTTATCTGGTAATACATTTTATCTAAATTAGATAATAATTTATCCAATTAATTAATGAAATCACTTATTCAATGAAATCTGAACACCTCCACTATTCTAGGCCCTGTGGATATAATAATAAACAAAAAGTTTCTGTCTTCATCGAGATCATATTCCATTGGAGAGGGACAGACAATAAACATACATATGTCTATTATCTAATATGCAATATACCCATTAGAACTAAAGCATGGAGGGCACCTGGGTGGCTCAGTCAGTTAAGCATCTGCCTTTGGCTCAGATCATGATCCTGGGGTCCTGAGATTGAGTCCCACATCAGGCTCCCTGCTCAGTGGGGAGTCTGCTTCTCCCTCTGCCTCTGCCTCTCTCTGTGTGTGTCTCTCATGAATAAATAATAAATTTAAAAATCTTTAAAAAAAAAGAACTAAAGCATGGTTGAGGAGGTGGAGAGTTCATATAGAGTGGGCAAGGAAAGTTTCACTGATGAGGGGCATTTGGGCAGAAATCCAAATAAAGTAAGAGATGAGATCATGTAGATATCTGGGGGGAAAGCATTCCAGGTGGGGGGAAAGTATTCCAGGTTGGGGGAACAACTAGTACAAATCCTTGAGACTAGAAGGAGCTTCACTGGTAAGCTTTAACATGGCAGGCAATGGGTAGAATGAAATGAAGTGAGAGAGGTAGGCAGGGGCCAACTCACACAGACTTTTGTAAATCAGAGTCAATTTTGGATTTTATTCTTGTTGCAAAGTAAACATTCGGAGGGTTTCCTTTATGTTCCTGAAAATGAGGATTACTTCCTACTCTTTTCATGTCTACTCTCAAACCATGACTCCCCTGGTAAGAAGACCACAGTAAATATGTATTATTTCTACCCTCCACTACTCATCCCTTTACTTTCTCTTCAGATGGCCAGTGTTTGTACTGTGGACTGACCCAAAATTTTATTCCTGAAGGATCTGAGCTTTCAGTGGTTCCCACTTAGAGGGAATTGAAATAGCTTCCCTTAACTTATGACTGAACAGGGAAGTCCTAGGAGTTTCCTCTGGATTTCATTCATACTCCTCTCTGACCCCACTATACCAGAAAGTTTTCATAACCAAGATCAGTCACATTAGTCACCCCAGCCAATGCTATGGCCTATATTTTCCTGGCCCAGTGGTAAAAGGAGCCTGGGATGGCAGAGTGGCAGTTTCTGTTGTCTCCTCTGGGAGAGGCATGTCTCCTCCAAGTACTAAAGCTTCTATACAACTATTGCCCAGAAGTCATAATATAATGACCATAATATTAACTGTAATTGTGAGAAGTGGCAGTCCCATTTCTTCACCTTGGTCCCTGGATCCATATTTTCTGTAAGAGTCTGCACCATATATCAAACACAAGTAAACATAAGTCTCACCTCTAAGATGGCACCCCAACATTTCAAGATGTTTACTTTATGTTGGCACAATAATTGAGTCTTATCTTAATCATTCTACTGTAAAAAGCCAGATGCTTCCAGGACAGAGTTTATGGTGAGACTATGAATTTCCATGGGCATCAGCCCATTGGCTTCCTTTCCTAAAATGTGAGTTTTGTGGTAGGAAACATTGGGTGAGATACTGTAACAATGAATAAGGTAATCAGAGTATCTGCTGATGATGGCTTTGGCAGAAGCACGGAGGGAAGGAAAGCAAATCAAAATCCAAATAGTATCTATTTTAGTAAGGATATACTGCTTCTCCCTCCACAAAAAGTCAAATATGATGAACCTGCCACCAGTGAATGACTGGAATGGTATCAGTTGAGATGATTAGGGCTGGTCACTAGAGCTGACAAGTTGGTGATTCTGGGAAATCCTTAGTGAAGGGAATTCCACATAATTAAGCTAGTAGGTTAGTTCCTGCTGCCATGGCCACTTAAGTAAAGAGCGCACTGGGCACCATTGGCACAGCTGAGGTCAAAGGCCTACTGGCATTCAAAGGACAGATCATATTAATTATCTAATTATCACAGGCCCTTTTAGTGAATTTTTATACGGAACTCAGATATTGTGGATCCATTTTGAAAGCACATCAGATTAGAGTGCACGTGGGCACACCAGAATGTATGGTTTTTATGGATCAGAAAACATTGTGCATGGTTTCAATTTCTATATCTATTATTTAGCTATAAGTATCAGAAACAAATTTTTTATGATTTACCAAAAAAATGATGTTGGATAGCTCACAAAATCTCTAGGAAAGTCAGCAAACCAGGCTCAGATTCTACACATTCATGGATCATATTCTAAATCATGCTACAGAACCTGGTTGGTGAAGACACCATTGCCATTACCACTAACACAGTACATTAATGATAGCCCTGAGGCCATTGCTGTCCCTGGAAATCAGATGTAGCTGCTGATCACTTTAAAGGATCTGTGTGTCCTCAATGTTCTGCATCCCTGCCTTGCTTTTGCATTTGTGTTTATTCATTTTATTTAAAGGCTTGTCTCTAGCAGCAAAGTCTAGAGAAATAACATAGAGTGTGTAACATAAACCAAAGAAAAGGGGAAAATGGATGATGAACTAAGAGAAGTTTTTTGACTTCAATAAGAAATTAGTTTAACCAATGGGAGGGAGGACAAGGACAATCTCAAGAAGCTTAACTAGTGTTTATATAAAGTAGCTCACTAAGAAATTACGAGCAACACCAAAGAAATACAAACAATTATAAGAACATATTATGAGCAACTCTATGCCAGCAAATTAGATAATCTGGAAGAAATGGATGCATTCCTAGAGATGTATCAACTACCAAAACTGAACCAGGAAGAAATAGAAAATCTGAACAGACCCATACCCACTAAGGAAATTGAAGCAGTAATCAAAAATCTCCCAACAAACAAGAGCCCAGGGCCAGATGGTTTCCCAGGGGAATTCTACCAAACATTTAAAGAAGATTTAATACCTATTCTTCTGAAACTGTTCCAAAAAAATAGAAATGGAAGGAAAACTTCCAAACTCGTTTTATGAGGCCACCATTACCTTGATCCCAAAATCAAAGACCCCATCAAAAAGAATTACAGACCAATATCCCTGATGAACATGGATGCAAAAATTCTCACCAAAATAATAGCCAATAGGATCCAGCAGTACATTAAAAGGATTATTCACCCCAACCAAGTGGGATTTATTCCTGGGCTGCAAGGTTGGTTCAACATCCACAAATCAATCAATGTGATACAATACATTAATAAAAGAAAGAACAAGAACCATATGATCCTCTCAATAGACGCAGGAAAAGCATTTGACAAAGTACAGTATCCGTTCTTGATTAAAACTCTTCAGAGTGTAGGGATAGAGGGTACATACCTCAATATCATAAAAGCCATCTATGAAAAACCCACAGCGAATATCATTCTCAATGGGGAAAAACTGAGAGCTTTCCCCTAAGGTCAGGAACACGGCGGGGATGTCCGCTATCACCACTGCCATTCAACATAGTACTAGAAGTCCTAACCATAGCAATCAGAAAACAAAAAGAAATAAAAGGCATTTG
>NC_138373.1:142407663-142447215 GCF_054177405.1 Leptonychotes weddellii | reverse complement strand
GCTACGGTGAGTCTGTGAATTGTGTAAGACTGATGAATCACAGACCTGTACCTCTGAAACAAATAATATGTTATATGTTAAAAAAAAAAGAAGAAGAAGAAGAAGAAGATAGTAGGAAGGGAAAAATGAAGGGGGGGAAATCGGAGGGGGAGACGAACCATGAGAGACTATGGACTCTGAGAAACAAACTGAGGGTTCTGGAGGGGAGAGGGGTAGGGAGATGGGTTAGCCTGGTGATGGGTATTGAAGAGGGTATGTATTGAATGGAGCACTGGGTTTTATATGCAAACAATGAATCATGGAACACTACATCAAAAACTAATGATGTAATATGTGGTGATTAATATAACAATAAAATAAAATTTTAAAAATATTAAAAATAAAGATAAAAAAAAGAAATTACAAGCACCCTGTCTCCCTCACAGGGTCATAAGCCCAAGGGGTAAGTGAAACCCAGGGTATGTTCAGGGACACCTAATTGTTGCAAAGAACCATTGCTTAGTTTCCCAGTGTATGGCCTGGGGGACTACAAACCTTGTCTGGGAGCCTCATGTCCAACATGAAGATAAAATAGCATTAACTGAAGGAGGTGTAGAAGTTGATGTCTAGCAAGGTAAAGAGACATGCCAGAAGCATTTCAAACAGAAACAGTGTCAAAGGAACTAGTTACACAGGTGATGAAAGAGCTAAGAAGTCAAGGAAAGATGGTGAGGCAACTCAGGTATTAGCAAGAACAGAAAGATGCCACTAGCCTAGGGCTGAAGGGACACAGGGAAGATGTGGTATTACCAGAGCCAGTAACTAAAGCCGGTGGGTGAGATTTAGAACTGTGGTAGGGACCACTCCACAGTAGCTGGGAACACAGAGGATGGGATTGACCGATAGGAGCTGAAACTGCATAAATAAACAAGCAAACAAAAGCAGTTAGTGCTGGAGGCCTCATTTGAAGCAAAAAGGAGGAGAAATACTCTGGTCCACCCTGCCTTCTGGTCCTCCACCAATACCTCGCAGTGGCCAAACCCATCTGCAAACCAGGTGGCAAGGAAACCTGGTAAATGCAGCTCCCTGCAGGCAGATGACATAAGCTCTTCAAGGTCCACCAGAAGGTACAGGATTCCACATTATGCACACTGCTGACCCTTGAATCACAGCAGCCTTCAGCACCAATACTGCAGGCCTGGGGAGGTTACAGCCAGGCTGGAGGTACTCAGCCCCTTCCAGGCCTAGGGCTAAAAGATAGGTCATCATTAAGGTCACATTTGTGTAAATTATTTTATAAACTGTGGCTAAGACAGGAATGCAATGCTAGTGCAATCATGAGGTCACCACACTGGGTTCTAGGGTGATATAGCTGAAGGTCCGGGAAGCACTTAACTGTATCTCCTGTTAGGATTTGCGGATTCCTGAAAAGCCACATTTAGCAAATGATCCTATTTGATATCATCCCCAGACTTGCTAAGACCTACTTCCTTTAAGTTGACCTCAGGTAAGTATAACTTACATAAAACATACATGCACTGGTGCCCATTTTCACCTGTTCTCATGCCCGGTCCTCTGTTGTACTGATGGAGGGGTTAGTGGCTGACCCAGTTCTAAGAAGAGCTCTACTGCTGAGGGATGAAAGCAGCAATGAGACTGTCCATTACTCATGCCTGTTCAGCTATTTAGGAGAAAGGTTGTCTCTTTGGAGCAGTTTTTGATACCCTTACACCATGCTGGCTTGCTTTTTTCTGGGGCAAAACGCCCCAGTAAGACAGACTAGATGTCTGGTCTTCTGAGAGCAAGGAAATATTTACTGGATGCCTTCTGTATACCACATGCCTTGGCACTTTTCAAATATATCATGTCATCCATTCATAGAACCTCCCCGTGGTAGTGCTGGTACTGCATTTTATAGATAAGGAAACTGAAGTTCAGAGAAGTAAGGTACTTTCCTAAAGCTATAGCTAACGGGTGGAGAGCCAGAGTTTGAGGAACTAGCACCCAAGGCTATCTTCCCAGAGAACATTTGAGAGGACCCCTCAGAAGACAAGATTCAAGTCAAGGATCTAGTTACCCAAACTAGGGGAATCAAAGTCCCATAAGGTTAAATCAGATCTGCTTCAACTGGGATCCATAAAGACTGCAAAGGAGAAATAGCTAAGGACTCATGACACCTAACTGACAGAGGATTCTGGAAATTTTCTTAGCATTGGTTGTTTTACAAACTCTTCCTGTATTTGCTTTGGATTTTCAGTGACCCCCTTAGGTAGCCTAGATGATGGAAGTATTACAGTAAATTATACAATGCCATCACATGAAAGCAACCGTAGGGTGATGGAGTTATCAATCTGAGTTCCCCATTACTCACCTAATCTGAGAACTGGGGAAGTGGGGGGTGGTAGAAAAGAGGGAATTGCCACAATGCACTTGCTTTCCAACACAGGGTACCTCTCCTCCTCCTTCTCTCCACTCCCACTCATATTTGACTCAGCTTCTGGGAGGGAGTCATCTCCCTCACACAGTACCTGTTCAGCATCAACTCCAGACAAGGCACTTCCCCACCTGTGAGGAAATTTCAGGCTCTCAGCTTCTAGAGTTGGAACCGAATGCCATGCTGCTGGTAAGCTCAGCTCAAGTTCAATGCTTCCCACGCCACACACTCACTTATTCAATAAAAGAATGCTTTCAAAGTATGAGACAAGCCCTTCCTGGCATGGCCTGTGACTGCAGGCCCCATTAGTATGTTGGCTTTCCTGCCAGACCTTCCCTGGCTGTCCCCTGGCTTGGGGGCTCAGGTTCTCTCTTCTTTCAGGCAGTTTGTTCCATTTCTACCTTCCAGATTCAAGCTATTGTCTTGTGAGAAGGGTTAGGGTGGGGATAAAGAGGGGGGTAGGTGGGTGGAAGGGCAGGCTTTGCTCTTTGGGTCCCCAGAGAAGCTGGGTTCTTTCCTGTTATGTATCTTCTCCCTCCAGCCCTTAACCTAGGTCCCTTTAGAGGATGTCCTTTTTCCTGTCTCTGGACTAAACAAACTGGGATTCTCTCTGGCTTTTGGTCCTGAGGGCTTTGTCTGCAGCCCTGCCTTGATCCTGCATCCTCTCTGATCTCGTCCTTTTCCTGCCAAGATTTTCTCACCTCCCCCACACCCAGGGTCACTTTTCCTGCCCTCTCCTCTTTCCAGTTCCCCCAAGCTCTCAGGCTATTGTCCCAGGAACTCAACCATCCTCCTCCCTCATCATCTTTTCTACATATAACCTTGGCACTACCTGGTCACATCTGACACAGGTCCTGCCCTTTTCCTCCATCCTAGACAATGCCATTTTCCTTGTGCAGTTCTGTTCACACCTTCACAATCCACATCTGCATTTCAAAGCATAGTCATTGATCCCAACCGCAATAATAAAATAAAGACTGCACTTTTTTTATTTTAACAAAACATTTTTAGCCAAGGATGACTACTTTTTCAGGGGACACTGCATTCTTTCCCAGAGAGTACTGGCAAATATACACAGCAAATCAGAAATATTCCTACAAATTTGTGCAATGAAATATTTTGGTATAATATTAAAGTCAATATGTGTCTAACAAGTGTTTCTCCTCTCCCCTCTTCAGTGTCTCTAGAAGATCTTAGTACACTACACTTACCATCAAAAACCTCCATAATCTCTTGGGGAAGTCTCCTTGACATACCCCTGGTTTTATTTACTATATACATAAGCAAGTCTACTAAAAAGCAAATTTATGTTGTCCAGTGTCAAAGGCCAAAAATAAAAATATATTTCAGAATGAGAAAGAAGCAAGCAACTACAAAGCTAAATAGAATTCTAGAGCAAATTTAAGGAATAATGGAGTGGACTAACAGGAGAAAGTTGAAGCAAAATAAATTGACTTTTTGGTAGACTGATTTCTTGCTAAGCCAAAGAAATTCTGCTGGCATCTGTTCCTTCATGTACCTCAAAACTCAAACCACAGCTAAAGCAACTCTAAGTAAAGTTAGGGACTAGAAAGTAAGGTATTTCATAGAAGCATAGAGTTTTAGAGCTGGAAGGAAATTTAGGGATCACTCACCCAAACAATTAGACTGTAAGAAGACTGAATCCATAAAGCCAGTCTCAAATGGCACCAGATAATAGGATGATAGCTAACATTCATTTTTTAATTATTGTAGAAAGAACACTTAAAGTGAGATTCATTCTTAGCAAATGTTTAAGTGTACAATATGTGCCTATTGGCTGTAGGCACAATGTTGTACAGCAGATCCTAGAGCTGATTTATCTTGCTTGACAGAAACTTTACGCCCATATTTAGTAACTCCCCATTTCCCTCCCTCCCCAAGACCTTAAAAGGGTATCCTCCAAGCTGAGTGTTTTTATACATTATTTTACTTCACCTCACAATAGCCTTGTAAGGTAGGAACTTTAATTGTCTGATTTTCCAAATGAGGAAACTGAGATTCAGAGATTGAGTAACTCATTCAAGTCTTTACAGGTAGAAAATAGCAGGGTCAGTACATGAACAGATGTAGCTGATGACACAGACCTCTTATCCTTTATACTATCCAGTCATCACAAGGGGCTAGTCAATTCAAACCTCTGGTTAAACCACTCAGATAAGGAAAGCGGATACATTTAGGAAGGACTTTTGGGGTTTTCACATTCTGGATGGATGGAGCCTATATTCGGAGAGAAGGTCTAGGTAGAATAATCTAGGTTGTCCTCCATTAACAAACAATCCCCAAATCTCAATATCCTAGAACAAGTTGACATCTCACTCATGCTGTATTGGGTCAGTAGTGAATTTGGCTTCATATTATCCTCATTCAAACTCAGTTGGCAGAGCCTCCCCCTTTGGAATGCTGTTAGTCATAATGACTGAAGGATGGGAAGATGGTGATTTGTGCACTGGCTTTAAAGGCTTCTACCTGAAGGTGATACTCATCAATCTACTCATATTTCATTGGCCAAAGTAAGTTACATGGCCACACCTAATTTTAAGGATGTGGGAAAATAGAGTCTAACCATGAGGATTGTTTACTAACATGTTATAGGACACAGGGCATTACTCAAGGGGGATGTCTGGAAATATTGATGAACAGTCTTGGTAACTACCACAGTACCAAATTCTTGGAATTACTCACTTGACCCTGGTTGTGTTGACTAGCCCTAATGTAATTTAAATTTGTTTTGTGTACTTTGAATTTATATACTTCACAAACAGGTCTAATTCCAAATTATTTACTGCCACCATTGTTCTTTTAGAGCACCAAATTCACTTTCCCTCTAGTATAAAACTGCATAGGTAACACTTCAAACCAAATTAATAAAAACAAGATTTAAATAAAACTAAGTAAAATCTATATTCCAACTAATACGCACAAAAAATTTGAGGCTTTATGACATAATACATGCAGAAATTCCTAGCACATAGCCTGGCACAAAGTAAGTACTTGATAATTGTTAGTTTCCTTAAACATATCAGGCTCCAATTAGTCTTTCTTCAAGAGACAGATCTATCTCAATATCTGCCAAAGACTGTTGAAGGCTAGCAACACTTCTGGCTCTAATGCTCATTACCAGATGCACAGCATACTAAAAAATTAAAAGGCAAAAATGAATGACCTTGAGAGATGTTGTCCCAAAGCTCTCCCCCAGGGAGAAAATATACAAGTTAGTTGTCTGGGCCACAGTTATTTTCACGTGAGCTAAACCTCTGAAACCATAGCTCTTTCTAATTGACCAGGATGGTTTTCTGACATGTGCTGATCACCATCAGCCCCTCTCTGACAAGCAATTACACATTAGTACAGAATACAGGAGGTAAAAGCAGGTGGAGGAAAATAGAGTTTGTTTTCTCAAGAAAAAAAGAACAAAACCACAAATGGCACAATGGGATTTTCCTATTAACTGCTGGAATAAAGATGGAAATGGGTGTCCAAAGGCAAAATGCAGAAAATGCCACACAAAAGTGAACCGCAGTAATCGGAATGGTAGATCTTGAGGGAAACCCATGGTATGAGAGCAATTCTCTTTGAGAATTTAGAAAACAAACAAGGGCAGTGCCAATTGCATAATTCTGCTCATCCCTTTTCTGATTAAACCAGGGTCAAAGGAATGCCAGTCCACTAGAAAAAAATAATGGATTTTTTTTTACTGGTCTGGTCTCACCCATGATGAAGACATTTTGATGATGGAAGATCTCCCCAACTTTACTCTACCTTACTTGACCCCAAATCTGAATACCTCCAACTGAAACCTTGCTTCTTCATTTTGTAATATGAAGAAATGCTTGCTAGGGGAGCTTTCTAGCCGGATACCCTTGAATGCACTTCCTGATGAAGTGGGAGATGCGCCAGCTGCCACTACAGATGCTGAAAGAACTGGGAACAAGTGAAGCTGATTGTAATAATATGCTGCACAAGGCTGAAGGAGCAATGGTAGTGGAGAGCCCCAGTTCAGTGGGTAGGCACCTTCCAGCTAAACAAAGGCCAAGGCAAAATTTGGTCCATTGCTCTAGCAAAGCTATGAAGATTGCTTGCTAATGTATTATATGGCACTGGAGGGCTACAGAATATCTCTTAAAAAGAAAAAGAAATAGTAGCATCAAGAGGAAACTGAAAGTTTCTTGTTCCTAGAGATTATGATTGCCGATTTAAGTAAGCTGTATAGGCTGTGATTTCAGAGACATGGAGAAGGCTCTCAGCCAAGAAATATATCATTTTACTACTTGCAAGTGCTTTACTTCCCATCATTACAGATGTATTTGATCTAAATCTTGTTCTGTTGTTAAAATAAAAATTCAGGCCATAGTAAATCAGCATCAAGTCATTTACACCTTACTATGAATTAATTAATAAATTAGAATCCTACTCCAGAAATTTGTGAACATCTCCTAGTAGCAAAATGGGAGAGAAAGAAAAATAATAAGGTGTTCCACGTCTGAAGGGGATCTTATGTCATATAGGAACAGATTACTTTAAACTTAAAAATCAGAGGTTGAGAGTTAGGTTTCTGGGAATATGATAGGAAAAGGAAAACAGATTGGGAAGGCAAAGGTAATGTTAAATGTTATTCCTTCATATAAATGTTTTTGTTTCAATAAACCGATTAATGGAGCCATTTGCAGAAATGGGATTTTTGAAGGCTAAGATGTACTAATCTTTTAGGCCAAAGATAAAGTCCTGAAAATTAGCATTGTCTTGTTCTTTTTATTGCTCATAACTGCATTTTCACTGCCTAGAAAACCACTTGCCATGTGGCAGATAATACACCTTTTTCATGAATGACTAAGTGAATGAATGACTAAAACTAAAGCTTCAAACCCCAAAACAGCATTTCCTTCAAAGTTATCACATGGGCGGTTGTGTACTTATCCCAGTCATCCCCTTATTGCTCAAAACATATCCAAATGCTCTTCTGAGAATCCCCAAAGTAAGTGACAAATTCATTTTAAAATCATTAATGATGTCAACTCATTTCCCTTAGATGAAGTATTTGGTTTTGTTTTTTTTTTTTAATGTTACAAGTATAATAGCAGGTGAATTTTTAAGTCAGTTCTATTTTTTAAACAAAAATGAGATAAAATTTTATGAAAAAGTTAGGCTGACTTTCTCATGTGGCATAAGCAAACATAAAAGTAGGTCCCAATGATTCCAAAAAAGTTTTAAGCAATGGCAGTATTGTTAGGCCAATTGGCTAGCCCTCCAAAATGGTCTTAGAAGGATAAGATTTATTTGAATATCTAAATTTTGCTCTGTTTGCTATTAAACAAACAAAAAAAAAGCATTAAAGTCATACTCTGTTACTTCTTATTATTTATTACAGGCATCATAACAAAGCATAACATAATGTATAAACTTGTTGAAACTCTATGTTGTACACCTAAAGCTAATGTAACATTGTGTGTCAACTATACTCAAATTAAAAAAAAAAGACAACATTTTCTAAAAATCTCTTCTGGGATAGAGCAATGACGTATATATTTCCTTTGCATTGCCTCATTTCTCCACTTGCTCTGTATCCAGCTTAGGTAATAAATACTATATGTATACAGAAGGACTCCGCATATATCTCTCCCACTTGGACCTATCCCTTGAGTTCCAGATTTATATTAGACTCCTCACTAATAACTATCTCAAACTCAAATGTCTAAAAAAAAACTCATATCCTTTAGTCTTTCCCATCTCAATTCTTGTTCATAAATCTAATCTCCTCGGCCAGATTAGAAATCAAAAATCAAAAATGTAAATCAGCCAATGTAAACCCTCTAAGACCTACTATCACCTTAAAATCCAATCTTATAGCCATTGAGCACACAGCCCTCTGACCTGACCTCTGCCTCTGCCTCAGCCCCAGCATCTCTCCCCTTTACTCACTCTGCTCCAGCCCCTCTACTCTGCTTGCTGTTCCGAGAGACACTAAACTCAATAAAGATTCAGCCCCTTATATTTTTTCTTCCTTCTACCTAGAATTCCCTTTCCTCTAATTTTCACATGTTGAATTCCTTCTCATCATCAGGACTCTATTCAAATGTTATCTTCTTAAAAAGTTATTTCCTGATCTATCTAAAATTTCCCCACTCTATATACTCTCTATTCCTTAATCCTGATTTATTTTACTCATAGGACTAATCATATCTGAAGTCATTATTTTATTGTTTGTTTACTGTCAGTTCCCCTACATCTGGGATGTCCCCTACATCAGTGCCATGAGGGTAGGAATTTTACTTATCTTGTTTACTGTTAGGGTTTAGAATAGCACTTGGCACATAGTAGGCATACTACTGTGAACGAATGAATGTTCAATAAACCATAAAAATTGTAGAATGGTTCTAAGATCTATGATCAGACAGCAGCCATCAGTTATGTAAACAAAGCATTGGATTTAGAACTAATGCATCCACACAGGCTTGGGTAGGTTACTAGGTATGTAGTCTGTATTAAATATTACCTGCAAACAGGTTATGTATCATTTCACACTATCTTCAGAATCTTTGAGTACTGGATAAAATGTTTCTTTGGGCAGATAGAAGATGACCTGAAATAAAGGAATAATATTGCCCTGGCCAGGCCTGACAAGGTACATAAAATGACAAATACTGGCATTAATTGGCTATCCTTCTTTGCTCTCTTTCCTTTTAAAGTGTGGAGCACATTGGAAAAGAAGCATTTTATGAATTCAAAGAATTATCTTATCAAATCCCCATAATTATTTTAACTATGTGGCATAATCTGTGCATAGCCAGTGATTAAGTTGTGCCATAATTAAAACAGTATCATGAAACTAATTACAAAGAGCTAGACAGACTGTGCTATCTTTCTGCTCAGTAGCCGAATGCTACATTACAGAAGAATATAATTCTACTCTGCAGACACCATTAAAATCTTCCAACATATTTTTAAATCCCTGGCTGTCTGAGGGGTGAGTTGGGTCAGGGAAGGATGGGTGATGACAAAGAGTGGGTAAGAATCCTGAATGAAGTTTGGGCTTTTAGATAAGCCTTTCATCATGAGATGGGAAAATAACTAAAACGATTCTTGGGGAAAAGTTTTTTTTTTCTTTTTATAAAAACTGTCTAATCAGAAAGCCAGATAGTTTGGCTGGACTACAGGAACTATCTAGAAGACAGAAAGACCTGGCTGATATTTCCCCATTTAGACTGAAACTACAATTATTTTCCTAATCAGAGCAGATGAAGGAAAGAAGAAAGAATCCAAGAGCTAATGTTAAATTCATCATTTCAGGTAGTTATTCACACAAAGTTAATGGCATGAGTAAAATACCTCACATGTATACATGTCTTTGCTAACAGTATGTTTATGTGTTGCTTTCATTGATATTATCATTGTTTTTATCTCCAACTAATGGCAGGAGAGGCAGCTCATAAGTACATAGGGTAAATGGCAAAATGAAAATATCTGACATTAAAAAACTTGCCCTGGGTCACTAAGAAATGGCTACAAAATAATTCAAACTGATTTTCTTTCAACCCAGTCCAAGGCTACCCTGACAAAGCCATAAAAATAGAATCACCCTATGGGGTTACACAAGAGAATGGCAGAACAAGACATGGTTGAAGGTAAATATCAGGGATTACCTCAGATCAGCTGGTGTTGGACCAGTATCATCTGCACTGCTTGGGAACTTTTTAGAAATACAACTTCTGGAATCCTAACCCAGAACCGACTTGGGAACTCTGGAGGTGGAGCCCAGCGATCTGTGTCTTAATAAGGCTTCCTGGTGATTTTGATGCTTGCCCAAGCTTGAGAGCCACTGTCTTTTGTCATTATGGCTGAACTCCTTCTTTCCAGTTTTACAGAGCTATAATTGCCATAGGTAAGTTAACATCATGTAAATGGAAGGTGTACAGATGATAGCTCTCCATCACTTTTCCTAGAGAATTATAAGAATCCAAACATGCCACCCCATGGGTGTTCCAGGCCTCCCTTCCTGCTCTAATCCTGACCTTCCCATAAGCTAGATGAATGAATAGCAACACAAATAAACTGTCAGTTAAACTCCCCTCTATAACTGAAGAGAGGAGTGTCAGTAGACCCACCTACAAAACCAAATCAGACGAGGAGAGCTGGAATTTCATGTCTTTTCTCTGGATAGCACCATGCTATTGGAAAAAAACAATTTACGATAACATTATACATTGGATCTTAGAACTAAAGATTAATAGATGATAAACTCTTTGATTTCTAGTCATGTTGAATGTTCTTCAGTAGCTGGGACACATGCTTTAACTATGTTGACAATCTATACATATTTGCTTAAATTAATGAAGTAATATTTTTAATAGACTCCAGTTACCCTACTTATAGGAGGCAGTTGTCCTCAGTTCTGTTTTTTCTACACTGTCTTCCAGAGCACTGCCTCACCTAGCCAAGTATATCATCCTGAAAATAAAAAGAATTGGCCATTTACCAGGCTCCCTGACTTAAAAGTCAGACCCTACTGGAAAGGTATGGTTATTCATACTTCTGTTCATTCAACAAATGTTAACTATACATCTGTCACATGTCAGATACTGGGCTAGAAACTAGAAGAACATACTCAGATATGATCCTACACCTGGGAGGACACAGTTTAGTGGAAGGCAACATACATGAATAATTAAGCACAAAAGGAGCTGCTAGTTGTTACAATGGAAGTGAGCACAGGATATGATACAAGGTAAGAGGATACATTCAAGTCTACTTCTAAGAGTGTGGCAGGGTGTCTGGTAGCATTATGCCTGAACATAATCTATGTGTATTTCTAACCCAGGAACTCAAATTAAGTCAACTCTGGGGATAAAAACTTGTTCTGCAATCTAAGTCCTTGGTAAGGACTAGTATTAGTTGGTTTAGAACTGGCCAAGGACATGAGGATTTGAAAAAATAAAACCTTTCCTTAGACAGCATTGTCTGAATACTCTTACTGCAAACTACTTTTCCTGGGCTGTATACCGAATCTGTGTGTCAGTTCATTTGTGACTCCTTGACGACTGAAGTCAGGGCCTATCGCTTGGCAAAAATAATTTGAGCAGCATGCCACCCACTCCCCTCTCTGCTGCCACAGTGACTCTAGACTTTGTGCAAATCTACCCTAAGCAACTACAGACTATAACTAGGGAAATGGATTTCCTTAAAAAGCAAAGGGAACGGAGTTGCCAAAAGAGTTTCTAGGAGGATATGCCTGGAATTTGGGATTTTTGATTTGTGTTTCTACAAAGCCTGGGCAAGCTGCCCTACTAAAATTACCATTAAGTTGAATTTATGACCAAGTAATGGTACATTTCTCTCATTAAAGACAGATCTTCTCTATCTGTCTGGGCTTGATGGTGACCTGCGTGGGAAAAAAATAAATCACTAGCCCTGCATTGCTCTTTTGTGTGCCTTGGGAGTAGAGGGGGATGCCAAAGCGGTTAAGGTCAGCTTTGTGATTTGTGTCCCAGGAGGGCAGAAAAATCAGTTTGAGGATTTGCTAAAGGATCAACAAAATAATTGATAACCAGTGCACTGGCATGATTCTGCAGTTGGAATGCCTTTGAAACCATTCCCAAATGGCACCGGGGATTAGGGAAGATGCTTGTACAGAGAATGAGCTATGCGACCTGGGGCATACTTTAACTCTGCCTTCGACCTGGGTGTTGTTGTGAAGAACACTTAACCTCAGGGACCTCCTTGTCTGGAGTAGGTAGAATAACAGCTGCAACCCAGGTGGAGCCCACAAAGCATCTAGGGACACCCTCAAAAAGCAGTCAGTTATTTCTGGGGCCTTCCTCAAGTTTTGTATTAAAGTCAAAGAAACAAAAACAGATGAAGATAAAGCCTGATTTCAATCCTCAATTCCAAATTATGGGACCAACCGCTGACGTTCTTTGCTTGAATTTTCCAATGTTTCTTCACTTTCAGATTTCTGCCTAAGGAAACAAGAATGATAATTGTAATATTTAATATTTACTGAGTGTCTGAAACCTTGGGCCAGGTACTATATACTAAGCCCTTTACCTGCATTCTATGTCATCTTCACCATTATCCCATGAGATGGGGATTTCTAGCTCCATTTTGCAGATGAGAACCCTGGGGTTTCTGGAAGCCAACTCAGAGATCATGCTATGACTCAAACCTAGATTGGGCTGTTTCTAAAGTTAAGCTCTTAAGCATTAAAAAACTCCAACAGAGGAAATAAACTTCCTTCCTTCAGATCCTACCTGTTCTAAATTTTCTAGATCAAATATTTCAAATGCTAGATAAAATTTTGATATTATGAGGCTTAATAATTGGTTGTGTGGGAATATCCCTTTTCAATTACTGCTACCACACAGAAATCCATTCAGTAAGTATTAGTTTCTCACCTCCAATTAACTGCATCTTTCTATTCCATACTTAGAATATTTAAAGCAGAAGCATTTCCAAGATAAACTCTCTACGTTAACTCCATTCAGCTTTCTGACACCAGTCTTTTGTAAGTCTTACACTTTTTATAGCCTCAGATCCTTTCATAACATAAATTCTTTTATATTATCAAGGATTTAATTATATGTTCCTCAAAACTGAAGAAGTTATAATTTATTTCAACCAATTCTGAAATAAATTGTTATAAACTTTTGATGACTCAAGGTCCTCTGGAGAATTCATGCTTATAAGGCTTTCTCCAGCTATATAAAATAAATCCAGACTTCTGTGCATTGTAGTTGTTGGATCTGTGTTTTATCTCTCTCCTCCCACCATTGTAAGGCATGTGGCCTTACTGGTTATAATCTATCTTGCTTTATAAATAATTGTCTGGATAAAGGCCTGAGAGAAGATCCGTGTTTTTACTGTGGACTAAAGTACATGGGTTTTGTGACATGTATTATATTATCATTTAGCTTACTTGAGTTCATAACTGTGTTCCCAATGGTTATGTCTGACCAAAGACATGAGTTGAATGTGAATGCAAGTTAGATTTTTTTTTGCAAGTCATACATACATACATAGAAATAAAAATAGTTATAGATACAGATGACGACATAAGCAGAGAAATACAGATAGAATGCACGGGTGTTTTAGCTTAGACTGTTTGCAGACCAGACATAATACAGTGAGAACCATGAGAATAAGGTCTTCTCTAAACTGGAGAATCTTTTTTTTTTTTTTTAAAAGATTTATTTGAGAGCGAGAGAGAGTGGGAGAGGGGCAGAGGGAGAGAATCTCAGGCAGACTCCCTACTGAGTGTGGAGCCTGACTCAGGACTCCATCTCAAGACCCTGAGATCATGACCTGAGCTGAAATCAAAAGTCAAGACGCTTAACCGAATGAGCCACCCAGGTGCTCCTAAATTGGAGACTGTTTTTAAGTTTGCTTTGGGTCCAGAATTCAAATTTAAACATTACTTATCACAATGCTTACTTATACTACAATGCTTTATACAGAAAGGTCACTCAATACATGCCAACTAAAGAAAATCATACAAAAAGGCATTCAATGTCAAACCATTGAATTGTTTGCTATTACTTTTTTCTTCCCAGATCCACCTATGCTCCTCTTTAAGCATAAAGCAGTTTGTAAAATAACTCACCTGTGTTAAAACTCTTTAAAAAAATATTAAACATTAAGAGAATGAAAATATAAACCACAGAGAGAAAATATTTACAAATTATATATCCAATAAATAAATTCTATCATGAATGTATTTTAAAAAACTTCTTGGGGCACGTGGGTGGCTCAGTTGGTTAAGCGACTGCCTTCGGCTCAGGTCATGATCCTGGGATCCTGGGATCAAGTCCTGCATTGGGCTCTCTGCTCAGCCTTTCCCTCTGCCTCTCTCCCCTGCTTGTGCTCTCCTGCTCTCTCTCTGTCAAATAAATAAAAAAATCTTTAAAAAAAAAAAACTTCTTGAAACTCAATAATAAAAAAAAATGGATAAGAAATTTGGACAGACATTCACCAAAGAAGGTATACAGATGGCAGATAAGCACATGAAAAGATTTTTGCACCATTAGTTATTAGAAAAATGTAAATTTAAACCACAATGAGATACCACCACATGCTTATTAGAATGGCTAAAAATTTTTAAATGACCTTTCAAAATGTTGGTGAGGTTTTAGAGGAACTGTCACAGACTAGTGATGGGAATGTAAAATGGTGCAACCACTATGGAAAATCTTTTTTAAGTGTTAAACATACAACTACCATATGACTCAGCCATTCCATCCTAGGTATTTACTCAAGAAAAATGAAATCATATGTTCATACAAGGATTTATACATGAACATTCATAGCAGATTTATTTATAATAGCCAAAAACTAAAACAACCCAAATGTTCATCAACTGGTGAATTGATAAACAGATTGTAGCATAACCATACAATGGTATACTCTTCAGAAACTAAAAGAAATGAACTATGGATACATGGCTATATTTCAAAATAATTATGCTGAGTGGAAGAAGCCAGAAAAAAATATGTACTCTATGATTCCATTTATATAAAATTCTGGAAAATGCAAACTAATCTGTAGTAACAGAAAACAGCTAGCTCAATAGTTGTCTGGGGCCTGGGGTAGATGAGGGTGAAAAGTAAGCCTTACCAAAGACAACAGGGAATTTGTAGGGATGATGGATATGTTTATTATTTTGATTATGGCAATAGTTTCAGGGGTGTATAAGTGTGTCAAAAATTCTCAAATTATAGGGTGCCTGAGTGGCTCAGTCATTAAGCATATGCCTTCGGCTCAGGTCATAATCCCAGGGTCCTGGAATCGAGCCCCACATCTGGCTCCCTGCTCTGCGGGAAGCCTGCTTCTCCCTCTCCCACTCCCTCTGCTTGTGTTCCCTCTTTCACTGTGTCTCTCTCTGTCAAATAAAAAAAAAAATTCTCAAATTATATATTTTAAATTTGTGCAGTTTATTGCTTGTCAATTACACCTCAACATCCACCTGGACTTTTCAACAGACTTACTCCAGTTGCTGTGTTGACAATAGAATGGAGAGGAGGTAGGGTGTCAAAGGTAGGAGGAGAGAGCCCGTGGGAAACTACTCCAACATTCCAAGTGAGAGACAGTGGACATGTGGACTAGGGTGGAGACGATGGAGATGGATATATTTTATCCACTCTGAATATATTTTAAAAGTAGAATCAACAGGTTTTCTAAGGGATCAGACAGGGCATGTGAGAGGAATAGGAGTCTCCAAGGGTGACTTGACCTGACCAACAGTAAGAATGGAGTTTCCATTCTACTGAAATGAGGAAGGCTGTGAGTGGAACAGAGGTGGGGATGGGAATCAGGACCTGAGTTTAATCTTTTTAGATCGATAGGCTCCTACATTCTGTTGACATCTCCTCACCCCAACACATGGTGCACAGACCATCAAGCCTTAAATCTAGTTCCCTCAGAGTTTTCTATTTGGAGCCTCGTCCTTTCCAAGTAGTCATGGCTGATATAATACTCACTGGTGTGCCAAAGACTATACATTGTTTGGTTATGGGTAGTGTGTGGGGGTCATGTTTTATGTTCCTCTAGTATGTAGCTCCTTATTAGAGTGAGCCTTTTACCTTATTCTACAAAAGTTGCAAGCAATTTCTTAAAATCTGATCCTATCTTACCAGATCCAGTGCCAGTTCCCAAACTCATATTTTAAGAAACTGGCACAGTAATATTTCTGTCATGTTCTATTGGTCAAGCAATCATAATCCATAATGACTCAAGAAGGGACACAGACCTCCCACATCTAGAAGGAAGGAGGGTCAGAAATTTGGAGGCCATATTTTAAATCCATTACACCAAGGTGCCACATAATGACTATAGTTAAATATTACCTGCACACTTTCATTAGCTTCTATTTAAGCCCTTGCTATCTGATAAGAGAGTGAAGGGATCTGTATATTCACCTTGACTACAATCTCAGTATTATGAATAAACCATTCTTTGCTGGCATGTGTGATCTTGGCATCCAATTTGTTTTCACTCTTTACAAATACAAATGGTAACATTGCATTTTGAAATCATTCATGATACAATCAACCTAAAAGCTCTCTGTAGACAGGGACTTTATCATACTACAGTGCCTCAAACATAATACCCATTTAGTGATATTGAAAATTGATATATGCCAACTTGGCCCTACACAATTGTCAGATTCTTCTGGTAAATATTGATTGCATCAATATTTGGTAAAATGATAAGAGATAAGTAGAAGCTATGACTTCTTCCCCTACCTCACCATTAGGTGGTAAGTGTAGTGAAAGTAAATACCAGGCCAAATTCTTCCACATAGAAATATTTATTAGCAAGCAAGTTTCAAAATAGTCATACAAACTATATTCTTATGTATTTGAGGAAGTCCTTGCTCTCTACCTTTTAGGCATACCAACAAGCTTTACAATAATAGTTGAATACAAAAATTAACAAAACTTCTAATTAGATCAGGTGACACAGTCTTGATTAAATAGGGAGGCACAGAATCAAAATTCTAGACCTAGAACATATTCTAAAGATATTCTGGGTTTTGTTGGATCCTTCAGTTTTGTTCCTTCAAGGACAGAGATGCCTATGTAATCTTCTTTTAGTCAGATATATATATACCTTGCACACCATCATTCATGTACACCCCAGAAATTATGTCCAACATCCCTTGCACTCATCACTGAACCCTCTGGTGCAGATTTAAATAGGAACATTTCAAGTGTTCTGGATCTGGATCCCTGAGTAGAGAATTGCAAGGTCATAGTGGTGTGCTAGAGCTGGCTTATACTGGCTATGAGTCAATTGTGTACATCACTTCCCAACACTGCATTCCGTGACCTCACACTGATTGCTTGAAACTGGCTAAGGTGAGAATAGTTGCACAACAGAAATCAGTAAACAATACAAATCAGGACTCTGTCCCTCCCTGGAGCTGTGTTGCCAGCACATTACTGTAACTGACCAACCCTATGGTATGAATTAAAGTTAATTTACACCATACCATTTATATGGAGTATTTGAAAGTAGCTTACTAATAACATAATAAGCAAATATTAGTTGCTTATATTAATTATTGCATACAGTTCTTATATTTAAATAAATGCCTAGGGGTGTTTATGTGTATGTGTTGAGTGAGTCGTTTGTCCAATCTCATCAGTCATCATATTCCAGAAGTTTTCAGTGATATCATATTTAATAGAATATAAAAACTGAGTAGAATAGAAATTGAACAACAGGGGTAAATTAAATGATAATATAAGATCTTTTATAAGATTATCTACTCATATGGTGCCTGGGTGGCTCAGTCGTTAAGTGTCTGCCTTCAGCTCAGGTCATGATCCCAGGGTCCTGGGATCGAGCCCCGCATCGGGCTCCCTGCTCCACGGGAAACCTGCTTCTCCCTCTCCCACTCCCCCTGTTTGTGTTCCCTCTCTCACTGTGTCTCTCTCTGTCAAATAAATAAATAAAATCTTTTTTAAAAAAAAAAGATTATCTGCTCATATTTAAGACTGATATAAAATAGAATGACATATTAATCCAATTTTAATTTTATTTTCATTGAAAATTCTGATCTAATCTGAGGCATGGCCCATTTATGTGCAGTATGAAGGGAAAGACCAGAGTTCATCTCTACTTTAACACATACCAACTGCATGACTTCAGACAAGTCATTTCTGAAATTCAATTTTCTTATCTGTAAAATGGGAATGACAAAGATGAGATCATTCATGTGAAAACATTTGCAACTTGTACAATGCTACAAAACTGGTTATTTTTTTTTAAAGATTATTTATTTATTTATTTATTTGAGAGAGAGCACAAGTGGGGGGTGGGACAAAGGGAGAGGGAGAAACAGACTCCCTACTGAGCAGGGAGCCTGATAAAATATTTTTTTAAAAACTTTTCTCTCCAAAATAAAGACTACTAAGATTAACTTCTCCAGGTTCTCTGAGGTTACAAACAGAGACTGATTTTAAAATTGTCATCAGGAACATACATTTGGACACACTGAACGTCATTATCTTCTCTGGGTGCATACGAGATGCTCTAGCTGAGGCTCACTGCCTTCAGAACTGGCTTAGGCTGTACAGTTCACTGCCTGTCACAGTTCATTGTAGTGTTCCCTAGATCTTCACAGTTTTCTTCCCTTTTGCTTCTTTAATATAAAACATCCTCCCCACTGCATCCCCCCCAACTCTCTCAAGAGAGAGAGAAAAAAAAAAAAGACCCTGAAGTATCTGCTTAAATCCAATCTCCAATTTCATTAAACACACCTCCACTCTACCATACCTAATAGGTGCTGGGGCTTTATATGTATTATCCCATTTAGCCCTCTTCAAAATATTCCCTTTTTAAAGATTAAAAAAAAAAAAAACTAACTAAGCTTCAGAAAGTTTAGGGACTTGCCTAAGACTCACAAAGCTCAGAGGTGGTATAGTCAGATTTCTAATCCAAGTCTGTCTGGGTTTGAAGACAAAATTCTTATTTTCCTTCTTAATAATCCCTCTAGCAAGCTCGCAGGGGAATTTTTAGACTCTCAGAAATTAGTCAATATTTTTAAAGATCTTCTAGGCCATGCAACAGTTTGATAGTTGAATTCCCTATTTTCCATTAGAATAATCAGCACTTGATTTAAAACTGTATGTCTGACACCTAAAATGGACCTTTGTTAAGAGCATGACTTTTTTTTTTTTTAAGATTTATTTATTTATTTGAGAAAGAGAGCACGCAGTGGGGAGGGGCAGAGGGTGAGGGAGAGAGTCTTAAGCAGACTCCATGCTGAGCGTCACTGGATCTCAAGACCCTGAGATTACGACCTGAGCCAAAACCAAGAGTTGGATGCTTAACCAACTGTGCCATCCAGGCGCCCCAAGAGCATGACTTTCTACCTTTGAACTCCTAGGTTGTATCTCAGTGCCTGGTAAAGGGGGTGTTTTAATAAATATTTATTCTTGAATGAAGAATGGTTCCAAATGGCTGTGCATCTACACCCAACTAAGTACTTCCAGTGACAGGGAAGTCACCATTGCCACAGGAAACCATTGCCTTCAAGATCTCCTCATGTCAAAATACATGCATGATGCAATAAAAAGAAGAAGAAGAAGAAGAGAAAGAAAAGAAAAGGCAAAGAAAAGAAAAGAAAAAAGAAAAGAAAGGAAAAAGATAAAACATAAAGAAAGAGAGGTTCTTTATGGAATAGATTTAACTACTTGAAGCAGACTATTTCCAAATGAGCTGCAATGGCCAGGAAACTGAGCAAAGACAGACATACTGCCTTCTTCATGCCTACGCTGAGCAAACTGCATTGCACTCTATACCAAAGGGACATTTTATCAATAAGGGTATAAAAAGATTCAGAAGAATCCACTGATATCAGTAAATGTAGTGCTTTGATTCAATGGTCCATTTGCAAAAATAAAGTTAACTATGAAAAACATGAGTCAGGTTTGAAAGAGATGAAAATAATGCATATAGGTCAAAAAAATAAGCAAAGTTGAAATAAAGATGATTTAAAGTTTAGAGTTCTTAACCACAATGAGATATCACCTCAAAAAATAGTTTAGAATTCTTTTTTTGAATAATATTTTATATTTTTAAAGTTTTCAGAGTTCAGGGATATGTTCATGGAATACCTCTCAACAGATGTTCCTATAAACCATTGCACAGATAAAATCTTTACAATAAGGTATTTTAAACGCATTTAAACATAGGTTTTTTATAGTATCTAGTTATAAATCACTTTAAAAACCAGGTACCCCATGATATATCTACTTTATAAGTTCCGATTTCCTTTTATGGTATTTTGTAAACTATGGTAAAAAGCATTTTTCTGTCTTCTAGCAAAATTACCAAGCCAAATAATTTAGACATGAATTCCAGGTAATATATTATTATTTTATTAAACTCACTGTGCATTGAAATAAATTCCTAAACACTGCTTTGTATTCTGATACTTCATTGTGTGATTATAAGTAATCTTTTTAATTTCTGGCCTCCTTTAATAGATTTAAATGTATTATTGTACAAACAAGACAACAAAAATCCAGAGAAGGCTAGTGGCTTTTACGGCATCTCGCAGCTGGACCACCACGGAGTCAAGGGTAGCAGGGACTTCTTGAGGTCACACCAGTCTCTCCTGACTTAACAGACTGAACTCTGCTTTTCATTATTTAAATGTCACACATTTAAATTCTTAGTCCATAAGTATAAATTAGAAAAGGGGCACCTTTGTCTTTGGTATATGTCAGAATGAAGAGAAACTGAGGTGGAAAAGAAACCTGTTCAGCTTCCCTTCCTGGGTTTCCCTAAAATCTGAAGAAACATTTCAACTTAATCTTTCTAATTATGGCAGATGGTCTCTTTGTGCTTTTTGTACAAGGCAGTATGTCTGTAAGAATTTATAAGAGCCACTGAGTGAGGCAACAGCCCAACTGTGAACCCCTAAAACCAAATGCACCAGGAGAAGGGGCCAAAGAAAACTCTTTGGGCTCAGCACAAAAACCTTCCAAGGACTGCTTCTGTCTCAAAAAAACCCACTCTTCTTCCTGCCTCAGGTCCTTTACATATGCTATTCTTTTTCTAAGACTGCTCTTGTCCATCTCTTTTCACTTGTTTTTTCCCCCAAGGTCTCAGATACCACATCTCAGACACTACTTCCTTGAGGCAGAATAAAGTCAACTTTTCCTGTTTGGGATCCCTCTGTAGTTCCAATTACAATTACAGTTAAGTTGTTAATTTTGTGACTATTAATATCTGCTTCCCTCATTAAGTATTGAGCTATAGATTAAGAACTACTCTTGCTTGTTTGCTACCCCATTCCCACCACTTTGCCTAGGGCTTGATACATAGATGGTGCTAAATAAGTTCATCTGTTCAATAAATTCTATTGAGTACTGACCACACTCTAGCCATTGTGCTGGACACTGGAGATAGAGTACTAAATTAACCATCCTAAAGCTCACATTCTAGTAAAGAAGAAACTCAAAAACAAATAAACAAACATCTATTTAAGGAGTGCTATGAAGGAAATAAATAGTATGCCAAGAAAGAAAATACTAGGGTTTGGGGTGTCTAGGTGGCTCATTCAGTTAATCATCTGCCTTTGGCTCAGTCATGATGCCAGGGTCCTGGGATCGAGCCCCGCGTCGGGCTTCTTGCTCAGCGGGGAGCCAGCTTCTCCTTCTCCCTCTGCCTGCTTCTCCCTCTCCCTCTGCCTGCCACTCCCCCTGCTTGTTCTCTCCTTCTCTCTCTCTCTGTCAAATAAATAAAATAAAATCTTAAAAAAAAATACTAAGGCTCAAAGAAGTGGAGATGAAGCTATCTTGGACATGGGGTCACAGGGTCATAGAAGGCACATCTAGAGTCAACATTCAAGCTGAGACCTGCAAGGATGAGAAGCCAGCATTGCAAAGTTCTAAAAATGAGTTTTCATGCAAAGGGAACAGCAAGGGAAATGACCATGTGGCAAGACAACGTGGTGTATTCAAGAAACAGAAAGATGTCAGTGTACCGGATAGAGTGAGTAAGGAAGAAAGTGGCCCAAAATGAAGTTGCAGAAATAGGCAAGGTTGGATCATTCAGAGCCTTTCAGGCCATAGTGAGGAGTTAGGATTTTATTCTAAGGGCAATGAAAAGACATTGAATGATTATAAGCAGGGGTTTGACATGCTCTGATTTAACTTTTGTTTTTAGAATGTGATTAGACTTAGGTTTTGACTTTGGTTGCTGAGTGGATAATGTGGTCTAAAGAGACAAAAGTGAAAGTTGTGAGACCAATTTGCTAGTTTTCATATAAATCCAGACAAGAGACAATGACAGCTTAGATTACACTAGTGACAACAATCATGGAAATAAGTGAATGTATTTTATATCTGTTTTGGAAATAGAATCAGTAATCACAGTGGTTACTGTTGGATTGAATATGTGGAGTGAAAGAAAGAAAGTAAGGATAACGCTTGGGTTTCTGGCTTGACCAACTAGGTAGAGTGCAGGATAATTCACTGAGATGGGTGTAGAGTGGAACAGGAAGAGGTTGGGGAAACTCAAAAGTTCCATTATGTAAATGTTCAAGTTTGAGATATCAATTAGTCTCTCCTGGTATACATTTGTTGATATAAATATTTGTTAAATCAATAAATGTAGTTCTCCTTTCACTTAGGATGCAGAAGCTACAAAAGAATATCACTATCACCCAAAGTTGATAATCTATACTCTTTGTTTTTTTAAGTCCAAATACTCATAATGTTTAAATTCCAGGTACTGACAGGCTGATAGCGAAAGATTTCTTTGGGCAGAGTATGAGCTGAACAATTCTAGCCTTCCCGAGTCTAGGAGCCCTTTTCCTACTAAATTTTGATTTGAAGTTAATGTGGTTTTCAAAAGGGACACATTCTACTTTCTTACATTTGTTAAAATACATCTCTGTATGTGTATATATATAAAGCTTATATCATTATCATTGCTTTATTTAACAAAATCTTTACTGAGGACTTATTATGTGCTGCTCCTCTCAGTCCAAGCTACCATCATTTCCCATAGGAGTATACCATAAGAGTGGTTTCTCTACTTATACTCTCATACCTTCCTAATTCATTTTCCTCACATATGCTAGGTAATCTTTTTAAGTTCTAAGATTACCAAGATTTGGACACATTTGCTTCATGTACCTATACCTCCTAACCTAGCCTTTGAAGTATTTTAAAGCGAATCCCAGATATCATCATTTCACGTATATATTTTATTATGTATTTCTAAAAAATGGATCTTTTTACATAATTATAAGGCTATTATCCCTCTTACACAATTATCAATAATTCTGTGGTATCATCTAGTTAACTAGTCCACATTCAAAATTTCCCACTCATTTAAGAAATATCTTGTTACCATTGGCTTGTTTGAAGCAAGAGAAAAACAAGGTCTACAAATTACCTTGTGTTGTATTTCTTGGTTTTCTAACTATTGAGTACTCTCTCCTTTTATTTATATTTCCATATCATTGACTTGCTGTAGAAGCTGGGTCAGTTGTCTTATAGAATATCCTAAAACAATGTGGTTTTCTGGATTTGTCTGTTTTCAATAATCTATACTCTTAAATAATCTACATTGCCTTAGAAAAGATCAAATAATCTATAAAATAATCATTCTTGAGTTCATCAGTGAGCTAAGGCTGCAATGCAATCAGGTGAACTGAATTTCAAAGGGTAAAAGACTGCTCAAAGGAAACATGGGACACCCAATGTTTCACCCTGGATGGAACATAGGAGGAAAAGAAGATGGCCATAGGAGCAGGTAAGAAGTACACAACTGAAATTTTTCCACATTCTTCAAAGACAAATGTAGACTAGTGTGAAAGTGTAGAATCCCCAGGGGCCACAGGCATAAGGGTGTCTATGCCCACACACCGGTTACTCTCCACAGGCCTCCACCAGATATTCACAAGAAAGATTGGGTGCAGATAGGAAACTGGAAAGTCCTCTTGGTAGCACAGATGTGCAGGGCCTGCTGGAGTTTAAAAGTGGAACAGGAATATCTACAGAATCTCACCTCACATTGGGCTCTGCATGAGTATAGGATGTTGAGCAGCTGCCACTACCCACAGCCCAGAATCCCCTTGATAAGAAGCAAAATCTGTCTGCTCTTGGGGGTAGTGGAAAGAACCTGTTCATATCCCAAATATCACCATGATTGTACATGAAATAAAATGCATCTGGCATAGAGGGAGAGTCAGGAAACCCTGTCATGTTTCTATTCCCAGGCAAAAGTTGGCTGCTTCTGAGGAAGAAGTGCCCAAGAACTTGCTTACACCCAAGATCTTATACTGCTAACAAAGCAGGGGTCTGCTACTGCCCGGGGAGGATCAGGAAGCTCATTAAAAGGCAGAGGGGATCACATCTTCTTTATCCATTCATCTGTTGAAGGGCATCTTGGCTCTTTCCACAGTTTGGCTATTGCGGACATGGCTGCTATGAACATTGGGGTGCAAATGGATAAAGAAGATGTGGTCCATATACACAATGAAATATTACTCAGCAATCAGAAAGGATGAATACCCAACTTTTACATCAACATGGATGGGACTGGAGGAGATTATGCTAAGTGAAAGAAGTCAAGCAGAGAAAGTCAATTATCATATGGTTTCACTTATTTGTGGAACATAAGGAATAGCATGGAGGACATTTGGAGAGGGAAGGGAAAAATGAAGGGGGGGATATCAGGAGGGAGAGATGAACCATGAGAGACTATGGACTCTGAGAAACAAACTGAGGATTTTAGAGGGGAAGGGGGTGGGGGGATGGGTTAGCCTGGTGATGGGTATTAAGGAGGGCATGTACTGCATGGAGCACTGGGTGTTATATGAAAACAATGAATCGTGGATCACTACATCAGATACAACATACTAATGATGTATGGTGACTAACATAACATAATAAAATAAAATTTAAAAAAGAAAAAGGCAGAGGGGAGGGGAAATGCAGGACACATAACTGCACTGAGGGGAAGGCAAAGATAGCTTGTTTGGCAGAGAGGTGGGAGTGACCAAAAAGCCTGACAAGTGAGGTTCAGTAGCAAAAGGTCTGCCTAAGACTGAGGCCAAAGCAGGAGAAGTAAGAACCCTCAGCCTCAGCATGAGCCTTGCACAAAATAAGAAGCAACAGAAGTCTAAGGCTAGAAGAAAAACCAGAACACGGAGAGAAATCCCCTTTGTGGCAAAGGCACTTAGGGATTGCTGAAAGTTGAGGATGGAGATGGAACATTTAGAAAATCACTCTAGAATTCCAGGCCTCACACCAACAACAAGGTAGCAGCAGTCCAACACTGGAGAAATTTTAAAAGCCTAGAGTTCACTACAGGTGACAACAACACATCAACAATAACAGCAAATCCAAACCCAGCTCCTCTACTGACTAGATAGCCTCAATTCTCCAAAGACTAATGACCTAACAGAAAAAGAGGCATATCCAGTTTTGGGCACAAATATTACTTGGTTCCAGTCACTAATGTTCTTTTATATATATTATCTGGTATGTAATCAAAATTGTGATTAACATAAAAAGCAAGAACAAAATGACCCACTGTCAAGAGATAAAACAGACTCTGAATTTGGCCCAGATATTGAAACCAAAAGATAGGAACTTTAAAATAACTGTAATTCATATGTTAAGGGGCTTAGTAGAAAAAGTGTAATACATGAATGAATAGATGGGAAAATTAAACAGAGAGATGTACTCACTTCCTAGTGGTGCTATGAAAAATTACCACAAATTGGGTGACTTAAAATAAGAGAAAATTAGTCTTACACAGTTCTGGAGGCCTAAAATCTGATGGTAGACTTTTAGTCAAGCTATACAATCCAGGAGATGATGGAACATCTTTAAACAAAACAGTTAACAGAATTATATATTCAGCAAAAAATAGCTTTAAAAGTAAAGAAGAAATAAAGGCTTTCTCAGACAAACAAAAGCTGAGAGAATTCATTGCTTGCAAACCTGCACTATAAGAAATGTTAAAAGAAGTTCTTTAGGCAAGAGAAATATGGCACCAGGTAGAAAACTTAATCTATATAAAAGAATAAAGAGCACTAGAATTGGTAAAAATACAGTTAAATGTAAAAGACATTTTTCTTATTTTGAATTTCTTTAAAATATAATTGACTTTTTTTAATGCACCTGCACCCCAATGTTCATAGCAGCAATGTCAACAATAGCCAAACTATGGAAGGAGCTGAGATGCCCTTCAACAGATGAATGGATAAAGAAGATGTGGTCCATATATACAATGGAATATTACTCAGCCATCAGAATGGATGAATACCCAACTTTTGCATCAATATGGATGGAACTGGAGAAGATTATGCTAAGTGAAAGAAGTCAAGCAGAGAAAGTCAATTATCATATGGTTTCACTTATTTGTGGAACATAAGGAATAGCATGGAGGACATTAGGAGAAGGGAAAAATGAAGGGGGAGAAATCGGAGGGGGAGAAGAACCAAGAGAGACTCTGGACTCTGAGAAACAAACTGAGGGTTTTAGAGGGGAGGGGACTGAGGTGATGGGTTAACCCGGTGATGGGTATTCAGGAGGGCACATATTGCATGGAGCACTGGGTGTTATACACAAACAATGAATCATGGAACACTACATCAAAAACTAATGATGTACTGTATGGTGACTAACATAATAAAATAAAATAATAAATAAAAATAAAAAATAAAAGTATTCTGTCTTGATTATGGCAGTGGGTACATAACTATATTGTTTTTCAAAATTCATATAGAACTATACACCTATACAAGGTAAACTTTAGTGTATGTACCTCATCACTTAAAAAAAATAAAAAGGATTGTGCTGAGTGAAAAAGCTAGATACAAAAGACTGAATATTATATGATTCCATTATATGATGTGCTAGAAAAGTCAAACCACAGGTAGAGAAAACAGATCAGTAGTTGTTAGAGGTTTGGTGTAAGAAGATTAGCTGCAAAAGACCATGTGATGATGATGAATTTATCCTTATTTTGCTTGTATATTTTGGCTCTGTATTTTGGTAGAGGTTACACGATTTTATACATTTTTCAAAACACATCAACTGTACACTTAATAAAGCTGAATTTTTATTATGCAAATTATACCTCAATAAATGAATGCCACATACCATCCATTCATTCTATTGATTCAATAATCATCATTGATTTAATATCTTATAATGTGTAAAACACTGTACTAGGGATACAGGAAAACATAAGTAAATAAGGAAGAATCACCTGCAGAAGTTTTACGGGGAAGTGCTCCTGAGAGTAACACTTGCGAAGCACTGAAGGAAGCGAGATTGAATGAGGGGGCCACACAGTCCCAAAAAAAGGCCTCTGCCAATCCCATGGGGAATTCTGGAGATGGATGGGCCTACAAAGTGGTTCCAATTAAAGCAAAGGGGTTAAGCCTTTGTACCCCTGCATTGGCCAGTCCTTGAATGCGAGCTGCCCCCTGGGAGGAAGACAGTTCCCAACGAGGGACACAGCTATGAGCTGTCAAAAGCCAATATTCCCAGCATCTAAAAAATGAATGACTTGATCCTAAAGAGGGGCTGGGTCTCTGGATGGTACAGCAAGCATTCTCTATAAAATTTAACAACCTAATGGGGACATTGACATGTATATGACTAGTTAGACTCTGAAGAAGAATGAGATTAGGGTTTTAATAGTAGCAACAGAAAGTGTGTTGTGGGAGTCAGAGAACTCACAGCTTGGTTCTAGCCAGGGGCAATGGGATCCAATGGTGTGTCATTGGGACAACTTTAATTTATCTATATAAATTAGCACATAAAGTGGTATTGGGGGCTGGGAAGCAACCTCAGGGCTAATCTCTAGAGAATTTTTCATCTGGGCTCCCTTGTCCTTTGGTTGCCACTGATTTGGCCAATATCAGGGAGTAGAGGAAGCTGAGTTTGGGGTATTCATTCCCTGCTCCCTCCTTGCCTCGTAGTAATTTTGACAGAAGCTGTGTTTCTTCACAGCCACTGCTCTTGAACAGCTGTTTCTCCTTGTGCATGGCTTTAGCTCTCACTGAGCTGCAATAACACCATTTCCTCACCTTGTCCTTTCAGGCCTCAAAGTAGTACCCGTTTCCTGCTGTTGCTAGTCCCTAGGTGCCTCACTATCCTTTGTTGATTCCCTTAACTTGGATCTGAAATAGTCCCTTTATAAATCAGTTCAACTCTTCTGAGTATGTCGGGTTTCCTGCCAGGACCCCCTAAGTCATTCCACTCTTGCTTGCTTAAAGTCTATTTCTGCTTTCTCATTCCTCTTTAACTTTTGGGACCTATCAGCCAATTAATTTGAAGATCTCTCTGATGATATTTTTGCCTCATTTTTGAATTGGATTATTTATCCTACAGGAATTTAAAAGACGTGAGGGCTAATGTATTTAATAACCTAATTTGCATTGTTCTCCAACCCATACCCACGGGCCCATGCTCTTCCTTCTGCCTTCAGTACCTGCCTCCTCCTGCCCATCCTACAAGACCTACTATAGGGTTAGCTCTTCTACAGAGCCTTCTCTGACATGTCCCTCCAAACATCAGCAGATTTAAGTGTTTTCTCCCCTTTGCTAACATAACTCACTACAGATTCCTTTATCATAACACTTATCACACTGCTCTGTTTACACACACAGCTCTCCACTAGACTATAAATTCCCACAAGATTGTATCCTGTTAATTTTTCTGTTCCTATGACCTAACACACACCTGGTACACAGTAGTTGCTCAATAAGTTTACAATGAATGAGTTAGAGAAAGAAGCTACATTCTTCTATAACAGTTCTAGATATAATCCAGGTACACTGTAGATTTAAGGCCACCATTAATCAATAAATCCATGGGTTGTCAGGGTTAGATAACAGGAGGAGCATTCTCTAATCCCACTTGGAAACATGCATTTCCAGTTTTCCAGTTTCATTGGCTCATTCACACTCCTTAATGTTAGCTTTCCAACAAAGGACTACAGAAACCCAGTTTACACAGTTGAAGACCAAGAATCTCCAATACATACATGGCCATGGTCAGATCCCCTAGACTAGGCAGAATTACAACAAATTAAAAGAAGGCATTCTTTTTTCTAGATTTTCCAAACTGGAAACTTAAGAAAAGGCAGTGAAATTGCATACCCTTGTACCATTTGCCCTCTCAACCTTTTTGCATAAACTAACTTTGGAATCTTAAGGTTTCAAGATAGATCTTGAAAATTAGACATCTCTATGAGGATGCTATTTAAAAGAGTTTTCCAAGGTTATCTTTTGGGAGGCTTAAGTTTATGTGCTTTCAGCTTCTACTGAAACCTCAGTCAATCTGCTGTTTTCTACTCCATATGGTCTGGCAAGTAATTCCTCCCTTTTCCACTGCAGGGAGTTAACCCCACAGCAGAAACAGTGAGTCACAAGGACAAGAACCAAATGATGTAGACGACCCCATCACAACCACTCAAGCTGGTGTAAACATTTGAATATGGCATGGAGATTAGACATAATATGGTGCTCCTTCTTCCCAGACCTGAGTCATCTTCCTCTATGGATCAAATATAACAGCAGTCAGTTTTTAAATGAATTTCTCAGAGTAATGGCATATATTCTGTCTATTGTTTATAGGGAAATTTATATTACAGAAGATGTTGATATAACTACAAAAAGAAAAAAATGCTTTCTTATCTCCAATACTCCCTATTAACTTGTTGGGCTCTAGCCACCCTGCACTAGTTAGTTATTCATTTAAAGCTCTTAATTGTGACATTAGTATCCTTTCACATACAGATGATTTATGCCAAGAAAATTCTCCTAAACCAGAAAATGACTAGAAACTGGTCTAGAGAAATGCAATAATAGTCAAATTTATATGATCTATAAGAGGGAGTAGGAGATTTCTTTATGGTATAACGGCACTGAAATTAAGCTGAACTCAAGAAACTGAGTGAAGAGGGATGATACAGCGTGAGGAACCCTGCTTAGCACCTTCTTTTTAGTTTTGTATCTCATTTAATCCTTATAGCCTCCATGGATTGTTGATATGATTAACTCCATTTTACAAATAAGAAAACTGATTCAGATTTAGAAGGGTAAGGAACCAGACCTTACTCTACTTAACTCCATGAACCCTTCAGTTAATAGGATTAGTGGCCAGGGTGGGAGGGTTTCTGCTCCAAACAAATATTTATCTGTTCATTGCAGTGCTGCCCTGCCCCACTCAGACATGTATTATACTTTTTCATTTCAGTGCCTTTGCTTCTTCCTTCCCTGAAAACTTCCTCCTCACTGTCCAATCCACTAATCTAGATTTCAAATCTAAACTCTAATTCCATTCCTTCCAAGAAGCTTTCTCAGCTCATGCTGTGCATAGGGACTATACTCTTACTAAATTCCTGTAGCCTTTTCTCTTTCCTTGGATCACATGGCATTTGTCATATTTTGCCAGGTAGCTATTTTCCCAACTTCATGTCTTCTTTCCATCTGGTTCATAAGCAACCCAAGATCAGACACTTAATCTTAACATTCCCTACTATTCTTAAAAATAATTCTGAGCACCCAGTTGAATAACAAGCATTTAGGAATACAGAAATGAATAGTTTATGGAAGAAACATTTAAAAATATGTCTTGTGTATGTCCTATCACTATTTATTGCCTACCCTCTACATATTTACATTGTGTTACAAGAACAATTCTCATTTGCCATAGAAAAAGCCAATCTATTTGCCAAAGTAGGAAAATAACTAAATTCTTCTATAAGAGTTTTCAACAGCTACCGTTGAAACAAGCAAACAAACAAAAAAGCATAAATCACTATGACCTGAGCTAACTGGGTTAGTCTATATTGTACACAGGCTATCCTTACATAACTGTTAACATTTTTTCTTGTGAGAGAATTTACCTTTATAAAAAGGAGTTGAGAGGCAAAGGCCACTTGCTGGAGGTCCCACAAGCCCCTTGGATGGCCCTGTATTCAGAGCACAAGACCAAGAAAAAGTGATAGGGTTAAGGAAGGTAGTCAGAAACACTCAAGGTATCAACTGAACTCCAAAGTGAGGAGAACAATAAACTCAGAGAAAACCCAGGCCAAACAAACCGCTTCACTGAAAAATCCACCCCTTCAAGGGAATTGCCCACTCTTGGGAATTGTGAATTTTTTCTTTCTTTCTTTTGTCATGCTACATGATTAAGTCCTCTAGTTAATGAGAAAAACATTTGACTTACTTATGTTCAATAAATTCCCATGAAAAAGATGGAAATTGGAAACATTTTCAAGCTGACAAACATTTAAAAAAATTCAAAAGCATCCATCAAGCCACCCTGCCCCAAATGGAGGTATTTAGCACCATCTTGGCAACCTAAGCCATATGCCCTGCCCTTCCACTCAGCAAGAAGCATCTAAAAAACCACAGGAAGCTCATCCCAGGCTCCTTGAGCAACATTCCTCCTTCTCGGATAAGGCCCAACCCAGGCTAGGATGGAGCCTTAGAACCAGCAGATGTCCCAGACGCAGAACTCGGAATGTAACCACATATTTTCTTTGGTCATTAACTTATTTTTACTATTAAAGCATCCTTAAAAAAATTAGGACCAAAAGAAGAGGATTAAAAGGAAATAACCACCCATAATTATACCTTCTTAAGCTAACAAATATTAACAGAACTCGACTTTCTCCCCCAAAACCTTCCCCATCTCTCAACCATGCTCATCTCATTGACTGGCATTACCATCCACCAATTGGCTAGATAGGCCACAAATCTAGTCATCAGACTTTATGTCTCTCTATATCCAATTAATCAGCATTTTTCTAATAACTTTCATATTTATAAAATTTCAACTTCTTTCAAATTTAGTGGAGTTAATATTTTGTACGTATTAAACCAACGTTCTTTTTTGTTGCTCTTTCCATTATTCTTGTTTCCTGACAGTCATTTAACTCTTATAGCCACAGAGAATTCCCCCTACATCAAAGAGAATATTGTGACTCAAAGGAAGTGTCAACAAGATGGGGAAAAAAAGCCTACTTCTCCAGCCCCTAATGGATTATGGAGGAGGGGGTGAAGACAGGGGAAGCACGTAGTGTAAGAAAAAAATAAACCCCTATGGTTGTAAGCCATCAGGATTTGGGAATGCTTTTTTACAACAACACTACCCAGGCTATCCTGACTGACATACTAAGTTATACCAAACCCAGAAAGCCCTGATAAGCAGACTCATGCTATTTCTAGAGTCACCTAGAGCCACTCAGAGCTGACAATCTCTCTGCCTTTTCTTTTCCTTCTACAGAGGTAGCACAATACTCAGACCATTCATGAGAATTTATAGAATGGGTATGGCTCCATACTCCAATATCCAATAGTTATGGCTCCACACTCCAATATCCAGAGCCTTTCTCAAGGCTCATGTGGATCTTAGATAATAACTCAAGGTCCAAGTCTCACCACTGCCAGGAATCTGGTTCAATCCTGGTTCAAGAGTCTGTGCTCTTAGTCACTAAGCTATGATGCCACTCAAGTAGGAGACACTGAATATAAATTACAAGTTGACTAGAGACTGCTGTAAACCTTCTAAGAAACTTAGGGTCCAAAGGGATTTTGAGGGCCACCCCCTGATAATATCTCATCAGCAGATCATCCAACCTGTGCTAAACACCTCCACCAATGGGAAACTCACCACTTCTCAAGGCAACTCATTGAATGAATATAATTATTAGAAAGTTCTTGGTTGTATCAAGATAAAATCTATTTTTTTTTAATATTTTATTTATTTGAGAGAGAGTGAACACAAGCAGGGGGTGAGGCAGAGGGAGATGGTCATGCAGGCTGTATCCCAGGACCCTGAGATCACGATCTAAGCTGAAGTCAGATGCTTAACTCACTGAGCCACCCAGGTGCCCCAAGACAAAATCTATTTCTTTATAGCATCTACCTATTGATTTTAATTCTATGCTTTGGAGTATGTAGTATGAAGCTAAGTTCTCATTCTCATGTCTGCCTTTCAAATATATGAAGACATGTCCCAACAGATCATTTTCTTCTCTTCTTCCATTTTGCTCTTCTCAATTCTTTATTCAATTGTCACACATGCAGCAGAGTTAAGAGTCATCACCAGCTTCATCACTGTTCCCTGAACGCACTCTAATTTATCTGTAACTTACTGTCACTTTTATTTTGTGGCAAAATACAGCATAGTTCCAAAACAGTATAGAAAACATATGTATAATCTTAAAAACTAGAATAAAAATGAGCATCTGCGTATCCACCACTCAACTTTAGAAATATGGCATTACAAGTGGTTTTCAAGCCTTCCTATCCATCTCCTTGATTGCAGCCCTCTTCCCCCTACCCAAGGTAACCACTAGTCTGTATTTTCTGTTCAGCATTTCCATGCTTTTTTTCATCATGCATTTACCAATCATGTATCCCTAAACAATATATTTTTAATTTTGTTTTAAAAAATATTTTATAAATGGAGCCATAATCTATATGTTCTTATTTCACTCAACTTTATGCTATTGAGATTCATCCATTTAAGTTCATTTCTTTCATTAAGTTCATAAAGTTCATTTTATATCTTTCATAGCCAAACTTTCCCATATTTTTTTAATTAATGAATAAAATTTTATATTCACTCTATTACATGGAATCTACCCAATCTCTTCCACCTCAGAAAACATCTCTTGCTGAATAAGAAAAATTTTAAATTATTACAGGGATACTGTCCATACTGTAATCCCTGGATTGTCCTCTAGAATCCCTTTCAACACGGAAGTCCCAAGTTTTGAAGGAACTGCTGAGAAAGAGCTATGCCATGATTTAAACCATGATTTAAACCACACACTTAAAAGAATAATCCCTTATTTAAAAAAAGAAGAAGAAGAAGTTGGGGCACCTGGGTGGCTCAGTCGGTTAAGCATCTGCCTTCAGCTCAGGTCAGGATCCCAGGGTCCTGGGATTGAGCCCCACATCGGGTTCCCCGATCAGCAGAAAGCCTGCTTCTCTCTCTCCCTCTGCTGCTCCCCCTGCTTGTGCACTCGCTCACTCTCTCTCTCTGTCAAATACGCAAATAAAATCTTAAAAAAATAAGTCAGGTGCCTAATAAATTTAAAGCTGATTAAAATTAAGTTCAAAAGGAAACAATAATTGTATTTTATTTGTCACAGATAAAGTTACACATTTAATTTGTCTCAGCAAAGGGATTTCTCTAATTATCAACATTTTCAAGTGGTTTTAAATTAGCACAGAAGGTCATTTTACCAAAATAAAGAATTCTCTATTAATATAAAGGATATTTTCAGTTAGTAAAAGACCACAACTCTGACATATATAGAAGCAACCCTAAATTTCTAGACTGAGAGAATGTGGATACCTTTAAAACCAATGTTTAATCCTATATCTTTCTCTCTCTCTCTCTCTCTCACAAACACTGACTCATTCCTGGAACTCATATATATATATGAGGTACCCTTTAAAAATCAGAATTATTGGGGCGCCTGGGTGGCTCAGATGGTTAAGCGTCTGCCTTCGGCTCAGGTCATGATCCCAGGGTCCTGGGATCGAGTCCCGCATCGGGCTCCCTGCTAGGTGGGGAGCCTGCTTCTCCCTCTGCCTCTGCCTCTCTCTCTCTCTGACTCTCATGAATAAATAAATAAAACATTTTAAAAATAAATAAATAAATATCAGAATTATTAGTATATAGGAAAAGAGTTTAATTTTCTCTCTTTTCCCTTCCAGTCTTCTGGTTGAGGTGTTAAAAGCAGAATAAACACCAAAAGGCAAATAAAAAAGTGGAGAGAGGAGTAAAGATTTCGGTTAATACCTGTGATTATCCATGCACTCTCTCATCACACGCTGACTAGACATAATATGGAGAGGTCAATAAATAATAACCACTAGCCAGTAAAATCAAAGGAATCACTCAAACATTTTCAAGTAAAAGAATCCCATAATTTTAAACCAAGAGGCCCCTCCTATACTTGGAGAATAAACTCTGATAAGCATACTTACCTCACTACTGTATTTGTTAAAAAGCAAGGCTAGTATATAGCAGGAGGCATGTTAAAAAACCACTATCCTGTTCTATTAAGAATAACTTCTCTGCCATCTCTGTTCACTTTTACTTAAGATTTATTTTTTTTTTTATTTGAGAAGAAAAGAAAGCACCCAAGTGGGAGGAGGTAAGAAGGAGAGAGAGAATCTCAAGCAGACTCCCCACTAAGCATGGAGTCCAATGTGGGGCTCAATCTCACAACCCTGAAATCATGACCTGAGCTGAAATCAAGAGTCAGATGCTTAACTGACTGACCCACCCAGTCACTCCTGTTTACTTTTTCAATTACTAAAGACACATAACATATTCAACTTTGAATACAAAGACACCAACTTATCTGGATTTTTATTTTACCATCAACTCCTTGATGGGAACTGACTTTTGAAATGTAGAAAGAAGACATTTTAGTCAGAAAAATTAACTGCAGTAACACACCACCCCAAAAGTCTCATTGGCTTGCACAAACAAAACAAAACAAAAATCAAAAACCTTATTGTGACTCAGTACTTGAAAGGGAGCTCCTATCACTTGGGTCAATGGGGCCTTTCCTCCTTTGCTCCTGGAGTCCATTATATAATGGAGACTCTTTCATTTGGCCTTCTTGGTCAACAGGGAAAAGAAATGAGAGCTGGAGATTTTTCATGTGGCCCCTGCTAAGCTTCATCTCAGAAGTGACACATGTCATTTCTACCCATAACCCACTGGCCATAATTAGCCACATGACTCAACCCAACTAGAGTATCCAAATCTAGACTTTATAATTAGCATGGTAGAAAACTACCAATCTCTAATTTTTTTCACCTCCTTCCCCTACCATAGAAACACCAATGAAAATCAATGAGAAATGCAAAGTTTCAATAGTCCTAGAAACAAGCAGTATTCATATATGATCTGAATTCTATGAAAAATTCTACCAGCCAAATGGCAGAAAAATCTATAAACATTTGCAAAGTCATATAGACAAAAATATATTAGAACAAATCCATCTACCCAGACCAGGCTTTTAACCTCTAAAGCTTGACTTCGTTGATTCAGAGCTACTTTCAAAGGCAAGCTGGGATGTTTTATTCCCTTCCCAATTAGTACTGCTACCATTTTCTGCAGTGTTATTCAACTGGGAGTAGAGATAGATGGGAAGAGCTCTATGGGCTGACATTTCTGAACTCTACATCTCTTAATGAGACAAGCTAGTGGGACAAGGAAATATATTTTAACACAATCAGAATCCATATGAAATAAAAGATAGGCACACACTAGAAAATAAGTAAGGAGCTATGAATATCAGCTAGTCTTCCAGCTTAAGATACAAGGATTCTAGTAGGAAGCAGGTAGGAAGTTATGAAAATCAAGAGGATGCAACAACTTTTTACAACTGGCATTGTCCTACCAAGTCTGGGATGTGAACAATAATCTACTTGTGATTAGGAAAAGAGAGGTACTTATTGAAGGAAGAGAGCGGAATAGTTTTGGTCATCCTAGAAAGCAGCTCCAATGTAACACTAAAACCTAGTTACCAACATTAGCAGAAAGTTTAGTACTTGTCCCCTGGGGATCCCATTTCCTGAGTCTAAGAACTCCCCAGAATAACTCATTTTATAGACCAGTCTTGCCTACTCTACCTTGATTCTGATGCCAGAAATTAGATGTGTCTCCTTGAAGATGGAAAATTTGCCATCTTTTCCAAACTCTAGTTGAGAGGTGGGGACTCCTTCCTCTGCCCAGACCCCACTCATGAAAGGGAGGTTTTACCTCAAGGCCACTGAGAATACTGTGACCCCAGTTTCCCTTTCCCTGGCTTATGATGTGGAATCCCACATCAGCAGGGGAAAGCCAAGGAGACCTGGGGATACTGCCCCCTCTCCACTAAGGGCTTAGCTCCTAAAGTGGGAGTGTCACTCAGAGAAGTGTGCCCCCAGCACCAAACCTGTAGCTCAGAGATTTTGCCCACAGGGAGAAGCTCAGAGATTTTGCTCACAGGGAGAAGCAGTTCCCCCAAAGGAACTGACTTCATTTCAAACAGAGCACGAAGAAGTTCAGGTCTAAAGGCACTCTCAAAAACAATCAAGGTGTAGTGAAAGACAATTGGTATGAAATTGATACTCACTGGAGATATAGGTTAAACTATAAACTGGATGGTTTGCTGAAGAGAACAGTGAAAGAGACAGCTGGGAGAGGCCTTCCTGGTGTCAAAGATATATCAAACACTGACTTCAGAAACTATCCTTTCAAAAAAGCCCAAATTTTATTGGATCAGTTTTTAAAGCAATCTGTATCCCAAGGCATCATTGAAAGCAACAGAGCAATTAGCCAGCAATTGGTAGAGCTTAAGAGCTGGCTGTGACCAGAGAAAATATATAGACAAAAAAGTCCTGCCAAATTCATTGCCTTCCCAGGGTAACTGTGGGCATACCCAAGCTTCCCCTCTGAGGAGCAACATCAGACGCTTCATATTGTAGGGGAAGAAACAGATTTCACTAAAATAAGACAGTCCATAAACAAGTAAAAAAGCAAATAATAATAACGAGGGCTAGAGGGTGGGAACTAATACTCAGAATTGTTACAATAAATTATCTAAAATGTTCAGTTTCCAACAAAAAAAAAATATGAGATAAGCAAAGAAACAGGAAAGAATGACTCATACACTGAAAAAAAAGTCTTTAAAGTAGCCATTATAAATATTTTCAAATAACTAATGGATACTACGATTACAAAGTAAAGGAAGGTATGTGACAGTGTCAACATAGAGAAAATATCAATAAGGAGATACAAATTATTTTTTAAATGAAAATTCTGGTTTTAAAAAGCACAACAAATAAAATAAATAATTCACCAGAGGGGCTTAATAGAGGATTTGAATTGGAAGAAGAAAGAATCAGCAAACATAAAGATAGATTAATTGTGATTATGCAATCCAAAGAACATAGAGAGAGGATGGAAAAAACAGAGACTTAGAGAAATATGGGACGCCATTGGACAAAACAAAATACATGTAACAGGAGAACCAGGAAAACAAAAGAGAGAGAAAAATAGAAAAAATATTCAAAAAAGTAGTAGCTGAAAAGGTCCCAAGTTTATTGAAAACATTGATCTACATGTTCAGGAAGCTCAATGAGCTCCAAGTGGGATAAATACAAGACTATCCACAAAAACATACATGATAGTAAAAACGCTAAGAGCCAAAGATTAAGAGAAAATTTTGAATTCAGCAAAAGAAAAATAACTCATCACTTGCAAGGGAACTACAATAACATTCATAGCTAACTTCTCGGCAGAATCGATTGAGGCTAGAAAGCAGCAGGATAACATACTCAGAGTGCACAAAGATAAAACTACCAACCACGTATTTTATATTCAACAAACATAAGGCAAAATAAAGACATTTCTCAATAAATAAAAACAGAGTTTGTTGCTAGCAGACCCATCTTATCAAAAATATTGAAAGAAATTCAAGCTGTAAGCAAGTGGTTCCTACCAGTTATCTGAGTCTATATGAAAAAACAAAAAGCACTCAGTGAAGGTAACTATGTAATTATAAAAGACAGCATATTTTTTCTCCTTTCTTCTCTTAGTTGATTTTAAAAACAACATGTATACAATGTATTGTTGAGTCCATAACATATGGAAATGTAATGATTTCCCAATAACAAAACAAAGGAGATGAGTGGGAGTACAGTTGCATTGGGATAAGGAAATGATGTCAGATGGTAACTCAGATCCACAGAAACAAATGAAGAGAACCAGAAATGATAAATAAAAAGCTAATATAACTAAAGATATATATAGCTATATAGAGATATATATGGATATATATAACTAAACTTGTTCTCAATATATATATACTATAAAAATGTACTTGTTCTCTCTCATATTAGAATATATACACACACATACTTGCTCTCAGCTTCTTTAAAAAACATAAAAGTATATAGAGTAATAATTATAACAACATATTGTTGGGTTTGCAACATTTATAGATATAATATGTATACGAATAATGTCACAAAAAAGGGAAACAGGAAGTAGAGGTACAGAGAAATAGCATTTCTATATTTCACTGGAATTAAGTTAGTATAAATCTCAAGCTGATTCTGATAAATTACAATGTATATAGTAATCATTAGAGCAATCACGAAGGAAGTAACTCAAAAATATATAGTGAATCATATGACTTTTCCCCTGACCCTTCAGGTTGGGCTTATTGTTGTTTCTTCCCTCTGTCCTTTGAAGTTGACGTTGTCTGGTTACCTGCACTTTTCCCTCACTTAGTTATAGCACCTCAAGGACAGGGACAATGATGTAAGTACCTTTATATCCTCTGCAACAAGCATAATGCTTGGCACAGAGTAAAAACCCAATACATGTTTGAGGGGCAGAGCAAGATGGCGGAGGAGTAGGAGACCTGGATTTCGTCTCCTCTCAGGAATTCAGCTGGATAGGGATCAAACCATTCTGAACACCTACAAACTCAACAGGAGATCGAAGAAAAGAATAGCAACAACTCTCTGAACAGAAAAGCGACCACTTTCTGGAAGGTAGGACGTGCGGAGAAGTGAATCCGAGGTGATATTCGGGAGGATAGACGGC
>NC_138373.1:142379032-142407163 GCF_054177405.1 Leptonychotes weddellii | reverse complement strand
TACTGTTGAATCACAGATCTGTACCTCTGAAGGAAATAATACATTATATGTTAAAAAAAAGAAAAAGAAGAAGATAGCAGGAGGGGAAGAATGAAGGGGGCGAAATCGGAGGGGGAGACGAACCATGAGAGACGATGGACTCTGAAAAACAAACTGAGGGTTCTAGAGGAGAGGTGGGTGGGAGGATAGGTTAGCCTGGTGACGGGTATTAAAGAGGGCACGTTCTGCATGGAGCACTGGGTGTTATGCACAAACAATGAATCATGAACACTACATCAAAAACTAATGATGTAATGTATGGTGATTAACGTAACAATAAAAATTAAAAAAAAAAAAAGACTGTGTAGGGGTTCTTTGGTCCTAGTCACCCATAGGCAGTCTTGCCACTAATTTATCACTGTCTCCCTAGCTTACTTCTCCCAGAACTAGTACAGAAGTCTCTTGTAAAGCCCACAAATTCTATAATCCCAACTTTTATTTTTTAGCAGATGATTCTATTTCCCTTTTTTTACCAAGAGGATTGAAACCATTCAACATAAGCATTCTCTTCGAATCCTGTCATTTTAGTCTCTAAGTTGTGAAGAAGATTGAGACCCTCTAGGATCTATGTCACAGATCAGGACATTGCCTCACCTTTAAGGCTGCATATCTGGGCTCCTACTTCTTTACAATGAGAACATTTTTGCTCCTTACATTCATGTAGAATATCTGTTCTTTGCTGAATTGGAAATCGATGCCTTGGTTGTATTGCCCTTCACCTTGCACCTCCCCATCATCTGCTCCTTCAGACCAAGAACTCTTTCTGAAAATCTTGAGATAAATACTTCCAAGTGTAGAAAACTCCCAATTTTTTGGCTCTGGCTACTAGATTAAAAGCATCAACAGTCCATATGCACTACCATTATGTAATACATAGGAAAGAGACCAAGGCACTAGAACTTAGTTAAAATCATTCCACAAACTAGGCCCATGCTGGAACTACACCTCAAATTTCTTACTCTTTCACCTACTTGCAAACATCCTTGTTCACAGCCACTTTCTTGATGTGCACCTTTCTTATGAGGTCTCTAATCACATTCTAGTTCTTCTAAAGCCACGAGAATATTTCAGAAATAGTATTTTCTATAATGTGTTCCTGCTCACTATCATATATTCACCCAGATGTCCCCTGGTCACATCTATCCCATGATAGTTAGGTGAAATGGGTTTGAGTCTCCACTTCCAGTCTGTAGAAATCCAAAGTTCTCTCCAAGATTTCTACAAATCCCCAAGGCTTATGTTTTTATGATCTCTTCTGCTCAGTTCTACATTATATTAATCCAGAATTAAATCCAGCTTCTTCATTCATTGCCATAGAAAGGCCTCTATTCACACAAAATATAGATTTTCCTGAATATATAGGGAACACAAGGAAGGACCACAGCCTACACCACAGAGCAAATAGCTTAGAACTCCATATCAACCATCCCTCTTCTCCAGAGTCCTTTCTGGCGATCTCGCCACTGGGGATTCCTCTGTTCCCCCTCAACATACTCAGCACCTAACTTCATGTCTTTCTATAAACTCCCCTCTATTGTTACTCCCCACCCTCTCCAGAAAACCCAGACCCCAGAGGTTTCACTGTCTACCTCCAAGGTGTTTTTCCAGACAAGTACTGTTTCTACCCTAAGAGGAATTTTGATGCAAGTTGTTAGGTTAAGATCCATTTTGGTTTCTGGAAATCGTTTATTAATTGTAGTCTTGCTTTCCTTTGTTTCTTGAATGAGGAAACTGAGGCTCAGGGATTTTAAGTGCCTTGCTTACTTTAGCTCTTAGAACAGTGTTTATACAGACTACCTGATTCAGAATCACTGGGTGGTTAGATTTTTTTTTTAATGCTGAATTTGGGGCTCCACCTTTGATCAACTGAACAAGACTCTCAAATAATTTTTAGGCACACAAAATCTCTGCCTTAGACTTATAACTTAAGGATGGGGGGGACCACTAAAAGTTGCTATAAATTTAATTTAAATCTAAGCTGTAAGAATGACAATTTGGATTCATTTAGCACCCAAAAAGATTTTAGACAACTTTGACACAGGACAAAGTAAATACTAGAGTCATTTTGGTGGAAAGAACACCAGACTAGCAGTCAAGGCTAATTGTGTGACCTTGAGCAAGTTACTTAACATCTCTGGCCTCTGGTTCCTAGGGGAAAATACTGCTTTCCCTACTTAACTCCAAGGACTAGGAGAAGGATAAAATGAGATCACGTTCGTGAAAACACTTGTGGGAGGAGGGGAAAATAAATAGCTCTCTACAACTACTAGGTATTATTTCAAAGTCCTGCTTGGGCCTGGAAAATATCAATCTTCTGCATGTTACCAGTATGCTAGTAAGGCAGCCTGTGGAGTTTTTCAAGAAGCTAGTAGGATCCAAGTTAGGCAGCTCATTGCTCAGGCTGAGTAGCCAGAGAGGGGAATTCTTGATTCAGAGCAGCATCTGTTAGTGATTACAGTTTCAGAGGCATGTGCCTGAACTGAAGGCAATGCTACAGAATTGGTCATAGCAGCAGTCCCAGTGGTAAAACAGATTCCATCTTTAAAGTGGATATGAAAGGTAAACATGAAAGCATTATGCTACAATCACATGGAGTAAAACGGTGCTTGTTTAACACCCCCCACAACATATTCACAAACACACAAAGGAAAACAACAACAGGCAAAGGGTTATGCGAAAGAAAGCCTGAGGAAACAATTACCACCATCAAACTCAGAACAGCTCACTTGCACTCTGCTAATTGCACAATATATTTGCAGAGTGGGCCTCTTTGGCATCCATTCCCTGACATGTTCTTCCTTCAAAACTCAAGTTTGTTCAATTTGGATCCTTGGCAGAAAAAAAAATCCCTCATCCAAAAATCACTATGAATTCTGTCAGAGATCTGACTATAGTTAAAGTAAGCAAATTTATTATAACTCAGAAGATATGATGAACTTGGAACAAAGACCAAAGATCTGGGCCCAGTGTGGAAAAGAGTGATCCTAGGATTTCCAGGTGGGCCAGGTGAGTGAGAAGTTCTGAACATGACTGGGGTAGAAGAAAGGTGGAGGCAGAATGAGGATTTTATTAGAGCTTTTTTGTGAAAGTGCATTTTCTACCTATAAAAGGGGATGTTTGTATGTGCTCAAGTTGAACTTAGAAAGCCTAGAGAAGAGTCTCTTTAAAAATTTAAAGAAAAAGTCAAGACTAGAAGTTTAATGTAGGTCAGAATTTACTCATGAAGCTGTAAATTTCAGCTGACTGTACATGAGTCAAAAACATGATATCCCACACCAGGGGAGAATCCTGGTTTTAATGGGGAATACCTAGAAGATACTCAGAAAGTCAGCAACTCAAATGGCCTGGCTGGTTTAAGTTCCATTTTTCTAGAAGCACTTGAAGAGAAAGCAGGGAGAGCTATGCCTATGCCCAAAGCAAGTGGCCAGTAGGAGAAAAGAGAGGCAACTCTGACTATATGATGCATGTATCCAAGGATGATCTTAGCACAAGAAACCTGCTCCAGTAAAGCAGAGCACCGGTCCTGTGGGCCACATTCACTATGGCCAGAGGAGGAACAGAGGAGATGAACTATAGTCATTTCTATTTGGTTAGAAGTTTGTTTGTTTGCCTTCTTGTTTGTTAACCATATGGAAATGAATGGTCACCTCATAAACTAAATCTAGCCACAAATCCCTTAAATCCATCTTTTTTTTTAACATAATGTATTATTTGTTTCAGGAGTACAGGTTTGTGATTCATCAGTCTTACACAATTCACAGCGCTCACCATAGCACATACCCTCCCCAATGTCCATCACATCTTACAGAAACTACTTTTTAGGGCATGAAACAGACGAAGAAAATAAAATTGTGGGGTGTAGCAGAAACATCATTTAACTAGGAGTGAAGAGGCCTGGGTTCTAGTCCCAGTTTTTTCAATTACTGGCTGAGGTGGCATTTCAAGACCTCTCTAAGTATCTACTGGAAGCCTGCAGTAAGGGGACAGTGTCGGGTGGGGGGAGGTGGAAAGATGATCTCCAAGGTCCTTTCCAGTGAAAACAGTCTATGATTCCAGTTAGCATATAATATAATTGAGGAAGTCTGAAAGGTTATATATCAAAACATGACTAGAGGATACCTCAGGGGAATGGGATTAGGGCAGGAGTAGAGAGACAAAAGAAAACAATTGGAGAACACTTTCAGTGGGGAAAAAATGCAAAGGCAGGAGGGATTTGTAAGTGAAATATTAAACAAGAAAAGTTTCAGTTAGCATAAAATAGAGAAAGTCTGGAAAGCCATATATCAAAACATTACTAGTAGTCAGAGTCTAAGCATGAAGCAGAAAGAGCAAAGGGACTTGGGAGAGCCAACAGTATGAATATTTTATTTGCCCTCTCTCTCTCCTGCCCTCGTTGGAAAGGCCATGGTAGAGCCACTAGATACCACTCAATTCCTTCTAACTGCTCTTTGACCTTTGGGCCCAAGCCTCCATGCCCAGTGACAGGGGGAAGGACATACATAGTTGAGGTTGCCTGGGAAGGTGCTCTGCAGCCTCCTGTACAATATACCATCTGATTTTCTGGCACAATTTGAAGAAAGCTGAGCTTGTCTTTCATCCTATACTGATACTGCTATTTTCCCTGAAGATTTTAGCATCATTACTGTGGCTTCTTATGTCATCCTAGTTCCTCTCTTTGTCCCCATAAGCTTCAGGGTCTACAAGTCTATCATGTAAGCTGTACAAAAGTCAAAAGAAGGCCATGCAATCAAACTGTTTTCAGAAGTTTTCCATAGTTATGAGTGACCCTGTCAACAGGGTCCCAAAATTCATCATGTGTCTGTTTCTGGTGGAAAATCTTGTTGTCTTCATGTAGCTGATGACTTTTGTTGGTGCAGTTCATTGGAACTGCCCTTCTGATCTTTATCAAACTGTAAATTTGCAGGGTTCCAGTGAAATGTACAAACCCCAGATTAATTACTCTGTTGTGTCATGGGGATCAAACCAAGTCAGTTGTTGACAGACCCAAGCAAAACTCTCTGGCATTCCAAAGAGAAAAGCAGAATAAGTCCTTGGAAATAAAAAATTAAACCATTGCTAAATCACCACTGAAGGCTTTTAACTTTATGCTTATACTATGAAGGATATGTCCAGTGTCTATTTCCAAACTTAAAATCTGACATTTTCTTACCTCAGTACCAAGCTCCAGAATGTGTTAAATTGAAAAGCAATGGATAGCTTCAAAACTAAAAGATAAGAAAAGACTCAAGTAAGATAACCAAAACCTCTAAAGGTGGTGGAGCTATTGCCTGTGGCTTGAAAAGGCAAAGGGTAAAGACAAACATAAGAATGAAAAAACACACCTCCCCAGTTCTTCTAATACCCAACTATCAGTTTTCAACCAGTTTCTAACCATAGTTTTGCCCTTATTTAAGGAATTATGATTACCAAAAAAAATTATTGGGGGTAGGAGTGGAATAATGGCTATATAGTTAACTTTTCTGTAATCCTTGTTTTGTTTTGTTTCTTTATTAGAGAGAGTGTGTGGTGGGGAGGGAGGGCTAGAGGGCAAGGGAGAGAGAGAGAGTCACAAGCAGACTCCATGCTGAGCACAGAGCCCGACTCCGGGCTTGATCCCACAACTGGTGAGATCACGACCTTGCTGAAACCAGTAGTCTGATGCTCAACCCACTGAGCCACCCATGCACCCCTGTAATCTTTGTTTTTATTCTCCTCTGATCTCATCTTCTATTCCATGAAATGGAATAAACAGGTTGGCTCACTGAGGTGACTACTACTCCTTTTGCCATTTCTCCTTAAGAAATGAAAAGCTTCACCGTGGGAAGGTGGTTTATGTTTTATTTTCTCTGGATATGAGTTCAAACTTAAGTATGAGAATGGTGTTTCTCACCTTCTTCCCCACCTACCTCAAGCTTAACAGACAAGGCTGTGATTTTCTTATGAAATTAAATGTTTGTAATTCTCATAAAAATAGTATTAGTAATTGCCTCTGGGTAAGTGGACATGCAAACAGGTCACTGAAAGTTATTTGAGTGGGTATATATTAGTAAGTAATTATAGTAGGATGATTCGTAATTTGGAAAAAGCCCTAAACATGATTCATAGATAAGAATTTCTGGATGTTATGTCCCTAATAAAAGGAAAATACCTAAAAAGTGAGATTCATGTTCTGCTACATTTTAAAACCACTTAAAAGTTGGTTTAAATGTTATCCCTGTGAACTGCAAGGAAAAAAGGCTTTTATTTGGCCCAATTATTACCTCCTAGTTACCAAATTATTACTACCTGGTTAGCAGAACTGACAGGGGCAATGCCTCAGTTAGTCCGTACTGGAACTGAGCCATTTTCCCAATAACCCAAGTCTCTGATGTTTTTCTGGAATGAAAAAAAATACCATGAAAAGATGTAGAAAAATGGTGGAGTAAGTGGTTTAAGTATTAAATAAGCAAATATCTTATTCATAGCCTCTTAGATATGATGATGCTCTTATACCTCATTTAAAACTTCATTACCTTGAAAGCCCAAAGGGTGAGAATAAATAAAAAAGACAAGATGAGCTTTCTAGGCCACAGCAAAGCTAATTCTGAGTCTAATGTATCAAATGTGGTTGATTAAAAGGAGAAGTAATTTTAAAATATTAATCCCGGGGTGCCTGGGTGGCTCAGTTGTTAAGCGTCTGCCTTCGGCTCAGATCCTGATCCCAGGGTCCTGGGATCGAGCCCCACATCAGGCTCCCTGCTCGGCGGGAAGCCTGCTTCTCCCTCTCCCACTCCCCTGCTTGTGTTCCCCTCTCCCTATGTATCTCTCTGTCAAATAAATAAAAAAAAAAATCTTTAAAATATTAATCCCTAAGCTTATCAGGTCCAGAATAACAATTAAATAAACGTTCTGATAACACTAAAAGGAGGAATATCATGAAGCCCATGTAGCTGACTGCTGTCCTTATCTAACTCTGTTTTCCTTTTCACAGGGTCACAGAACCCACAGAGGCAGAAACTAATGGCCTTCTTCTGGAGCCTAATTATTTGTTCTCAGAAACTCAAACCACTTCACTATACCCAAGCAGGCCAGAAAGTTTGCAGGTAGAGCTGAGCCAGAGAGTCTGGTTTGGTTACATGAGCCAAAACATGAGTCGACCCATTTGAGCTGACTAGACACAGGCAAAGGAAAATACAAAACTTCATATACGTGTGTGTGTACGTGTTGGTCTGTGCCATGTTTGTGCGAATGGTCACTGGGGCTGACAGGGAGTAATGACAGAGTATTTTCACTGGCTTGTCTTTTCCTTGGCTCATCTTTACTGCTAGAGGCAGAGAAGCAGTGCTAGATCTTGGCTCACTTTAATTTGCCTACCTCATTTCTTGACAAGCAGGAATAGAAAGTGCAGTGGTGTTTATTTCTGCAACTGATAAAAGTCTTCGAGAGTTTCCCCACCCCCACTAAAGCATCCTTCTTCTAAACCCAGATATGCTTCCAAGATTTTGTGTAGCATTGAGGTAAGAGAGGAAGTTATTATTCATTTATTCAAAAAATGTTTGACCTGCCATTTACATGAAACTGTGCTAGGCACTGTAAAAAATAAACAAATAAAAAAACAAAGCATAACACACAAAGTTTTAAAAATAATTGTAGGGTAAGAAAATATTTGTTAATAATGCAGAGTTCCTTTTCTTTTTTTTTCATTATGTTATGTTAGTCACCATACAGTACATCATTAGGTTTGTGGTTTTTTGTTTTTTTTTTTGCCTATTAACATCTTGATTTCTTTTTTTTATTATGTTAATCACCATACGATACATCATTAGTTTTTGATGTAGTGTTCCATGATTCATTGTTTGTTTGTAACACCCAGTACTCCATGTAGAATGTGCCCTCTTTAATACCCGTCACCCAGCTAACCCATCCACCCATCCCCTCCCCTCTAAAACCCTCTGTTTCTGGGGGTCCATAGTCTCTCATGGTTCAGTGTCACCAGAGTTCCTTTTCAAAAAGCATGATACGGGGCGCCTGGGTGGCTCAGATGGTTAAGCGTCTGCCTTCGGCTCAGGTCATGATCCCAGCGTCCTGGGATCGAGTCCCACATCGGGCTCCCTGCTCCTTGGGAGCCTGCTTCTCCCTCTGCCTCTCTGTCTCTCATGAATAAATAAATAAAATCTTTAAAAAAAAAAAAAGCATGATACGAATCTCTCTTACAATATAGATTGGTCTAGATATAAGTATATATGAGTATAGGTATGATATGGTTAAACAGATAAGAAGACAGGTATAGATAACTAACTCTCCCTGCTATGTAAGGATTTTCTTTCTGCATCACATTTTAGAAGTTTCTACACATGCAGGTCTGGCCCTGGACAAAACAGTGAAGTGGGTGACCTTCACCTTCAGGGCTTCCCAACATTCCTATAGCTTTTCTGTCCTTTCAGGGTCCATTTCACTCATGATGACTCTAGCTGCCAAGAGTCCTCTACTCAATGGCCCACTATGGTCCTTGCAAATTCTTTCTTCCCAGTTCCACTTTCCCAAGTCTGGAGTTCTCTGAGGATGACCATTCCGAAACACCAATTTTGGTAGATTACCAGCAGGCAGCATGGTGTGCAAGTTGTAAGGAATGGTCCTGAATTGAGTTAGACAATTTTGTGGAATCCTGACTCAAATACTTACCAGTTCTGTGATCTTGAATAGCTTACTGGACTTCATGTCTCAGTTTCCTTTTAGGTAAGATTGGATAAAGGAGGATGGTGGCTAATAGCATATGTCATCTAATCTATGATGCCTTCTCTCATCAGTTTCACCATGATTTTACACGCCACTAGGATAGAAAAGAATGTTCTAAATTATGCATGTAAGATGCTGTTGATTGTAAGATACATCCAGATTTCAGAGTGTTAAAATGTGAAAAAAGGTACATCCTAAAAGTGATTAAATATAATAGTATCCACCTCATAAGTTTATTCTCAGTATTAACTAAGGTAACCAATATAGAGTGCTTAGCACAATGCCAGGCACAAATTAAGCACTTGAATGTTAGCTAATATTACTAATGAGTTTCTCCAGCCAGACATACTTTATCTTAACAAGAGTTCTTTAAATACGACACCTTAACATACAAAGAGTCACTGGGGGCAGAGTATGAGGGCTTAGAGCCAATGAAAACATACCTTATGGGTGGCTTAGACTTTTCAATGTTCTTATTCAGGTTACATATCCTGAAAGTTATTTGTAGGATTGCTCCTACTCAAAACCTAGTGACACAAATCTGGGATCAGAACTTCTATCACAGTTTAGATAGATTTATCTCCATATTAAACAATCAAACCTTTTAAAGGCTTTCAAAATTAGCTGAAGTTTATAACCAACCCCACTCCCCCCACCCAAAAAAAATTGCTTTCCTGGCTTTCTAGTTTTCTCATGCTCTTTAAACCTGAAAATTTATTCAAAGCACCAAAATCATTTATCTTTGGTATTCTAATTTTTGTCATTTGATGTGTTAAGTTCAAAATATGTTAAAAGACAAAACAGGAAAGAACACCTTTTCACCACCAGAAGACTTAGTTATCATTCAGATGAGTGACGCTATAGAACAAGAATATTTTAGCAAGCACTTTGAATGACATAAATGTTCTATATTTAGAAATCTAATTCTGTCACCTTTATGTTAAATTTAACATAAAATCTAAGGATGGCACTCATCCAGAAGTCAGACATGATATACATAACAAATGTAATACCCACAGAATGTACAGTAAAGCATCATTATTTTATGTCTTCAGTTTAGTCTGAAGCCTGATAACTTGTTTATGTTGGCATGCCTGTCTTTTAAGTAGTATACTAACTCTATTGATGTGATTTTCTAAAGATTTGACTACTAGTGCAACAGTTGACGATATGTTGCCACAATTACATAACTTCATGAAAACTTTCACCTCGCTTTTGCCAAAAATTTAGACAGTGTCTATTTATAACCAATCAACCATTTTTAGTGAGTCAGTCCGTTTTCATCTCTTCCATGAACGATATGCTATGATGTAAATTGGTTCATGAAATTGACTAAAACCCTTTATATACATTTGCCAAAGATAAGTAGGTCAATTTTTTTAGACCCAAGACCGAGTGACACTCCACTAACATCTATCTATCTTCTGAGGCAGAACTTAGGAACAGCCACACCTGAAGACAGTTATTCCAATTTGCAACCTAGAATACAAAACTGTACTCATTCTACACTCAGCACTTCCCTCTGCTGACTTCCTTTTCATGCACTCACATGGAGCATCTGTTTATACTCCAGGCTCTCCTGTTAAACAGTATACTTCCTTTAAGACATAAATTGTACCTTATTCATCTTGGTACATTCCTTTACCTATCCTTCTTCCTTTCCACATTTCATACCCAATGGAACCTTAAGATTTGTTACATTAAACTATACATCTCCAACTTTCTGCAATTTGATTGTCCTTAAAAAAACACACCCATTAGTCTACACAAGTTCTTGAAATCAAAGGTTTAGAAAGACTTGACAATAAATCTATGTTTAAACTTCTCCTGGTAGAGGGAACCCTGGGTGGAGAAGAGAACATACCAAGTAGAACTATAATTAATTCAGAACAAACAGCTTTTACTAACTCATATTTTTTCTTGATACCCAGCTATTGGAAATTTGGAAAAGTCTCTACAAGGATTTTAATTATAATGCTTTTTCCAAGATAAGGTGGGTCTAGGAATGCTACTCAGAACATCCCTTGGACCACAGTCCTCAAAAGAGTTACGTCCTGGGGCACCTGGGTGCCTCAGTCATTAAGCGTCTGCCTTCGGCTCGGGTCATGATCCCAGAGTCCTGGGATCGAGCCCCACGTCGGACTCCCTTTTCCGTGGGGAGTCTGCTTCTCCCTCTGCCTGCCAATTGCCCTTGTTTGTGTTTCCTGTCTCGCTGTCTCTCTGTCTCTGTCAAATGAATAAATAAAATCTTAAAAAAAAAAAAAAAAGTTACGTCCTTAAGAAACTGGAGCAGTCTGCTCCCTGCTGGTAAGACTCAAGTTGATCAAGTAAATTAGAGAAATACCCTAGAAATTGACACTGGGATCAAGGAATTTGAAGAGACTTTAGAGGGACGCCTGGGTGGCTCAGTGGGTTAAGTGTCTGCCTTCAGCTCAGGTCATGACCCCAGGGTCCTGGGATTGAGTCCCGCATCAGGCTCCTTGCTCAGCAGGGAGCCTGCTTCTCCCTCTGCCTGTTGTTCCCCCTGCTTGTGCTCTGTCTCCCTCTCTCCAGCAAATAAATAAATAAAATCTTTTTTTAAAAAAAAAAAGAGACCTTAGAGATCATCTAATGATTCTAGTCAACACCCTCATTTTACAAATGAGGAATTTAAGCCCGAACCTAAGCTATATGACTTGACCAAGTTTAGAAAACTTATCAGAGGCAAAATCATAAAGAACGCAGGTACCTGAATTTCTAAAAATATTTTTATTGGGCTGAATTTTTAGATTTGACCAGGACACAAAATGATTGTTAAATTATCTCCAGGTCATTTTATATATGGCAAAAATAATACACTCTGCAGAGTTTGATGTCACAGAATAACATATCAATCCAGCGCCAAAAAATAGGCCATGCACATAAATCTACTCACAATAACAATGTTCACAGAGACATATCCTCAAATGCAGCACTACTTGTGCTGATCCTACTATAAAATATGTCTCAACCTCTTTTTCTCTCTGGTGCCACTTTGTTGAGGCCTCTATCACCTTTCTTGGGTCAAAGCAACAAGCTCTGAACTGCTCTCCCTGTTCTCAGCCTCTCAAGCTTTCTCTCTGCCGTAAGTTATCCAAAAAAAGCCTAGCTCTTTACATCATCCCTTGCTTTAAAAACCTTCATAAAATCCAAACACAAAAAAGCTTTCACAATCTGGCTTCAATAGCTACTCTTCACCCCCTGGCATCTGAGAATATCCAGTCTGAACTTGTCACACTTCTGAACACCTGACTTCCTACCTTGGCACATGACACTTCCTAAACTGGAATGATCTTCTGCCACCCTCACCCCCTAGTCCACCCTAACACTCTTCTTCACCTGCAAACTCATGATCTGTTCATATGCCAACTTCTTAGTGAAGCTTTCCTTAATTCCTCCATACGGTTACTCCATTCTAACAAATTTGTTTGGCTTAAAGAAAACAAGAGGCCATTGCAAGAGGTTAAACAGAAGGTGATAGTAATCAGACTTGTGGATTTAAAGGATCATTCTGGATGCTATGGGGAGCAAGAACAGATGCAGAGAGGGCGCCTGGGTGCCTCAGTTGGTTAAGCGACTGCCTTCGGCTCAGGTCATGATCCTGGAGTCCCAGGATCAAGTCCCGCCTCGGGCTCCCTGCTCAGCAGGGAGTCTGCTTCTCCCTCTGACCTTCCCCCCTCTCATGTGCTCTCTCTCTCTCTCATTCTCTCTCTCAAATAAATAAATAAAATCTTTTTTTAAAAAAAAGAACAGATGCAGAGAAACCACTTGGAAAGGTGATATCAGAGGTGACAGTGGCTTCAACTAGGGTGGACAATGGAAATAAGAGAAGTACGTCCACAGGATTTGGTGATGGATTAGATGAGAAGAATGAAGAGAAGAGGGGTATCATGGTATCATAAAAGACCTCCAAAGTTTCCAGCACAAGCAACTGAGCAGTAGGCCATGTCATTTACTAAAATGGATCTGGTTGTTTATTTTACTTGTATTTTGGTTTTTGTAGTTGGTGAAGGTGGCGTAGATCATGAATTTAGTTTTAGATGTTGAAGTGCCTATTTAACTTCCAGGCAGATTTACTGATATATGGGAGTTAGGGACCAAGGCCTAAATTTGAGATATAATTCTGGCAGCCATTAACATATAAATGAAAATTGTACATGAGACAGACTGAATCTGCTTGGGGAGACTACATAGAAAAGGAGAGGGCCTGGGATGTGTCTTGCTTTCTTTCTCCTTTCTTCCCAAGTCAAATTTTTTAAAGGGGTTATATATACCCACTTTCTCTACTTCATTTTTCTAAATTTTTTAAGTATATTTGACACACAGTGTTACATTAGTTTCAGGTGTACAACACAGTGATTTACCATCTCTGTATGTTCTTCTATGCTCAGCACAAGCATCGCTACCATCTGTCACCATACAACACTATTTACAGTATCACTATTATTCCCTATGCTGTGTCTTATTCCTGAGACTTATTCATTCCATAACTGTAAGCCTGTATCTCCCACTCCCCTGCACTCATTTTGTCCATCTATCCCCACCCCAGCCTTTACTTTAATACTATAAGTCCTTCCTTATTACTCATACAATCTGGCTCTGCTCTTCCTGCTCTATGAAAATTATTCCTAATTGGTTCCAAAGTCTCCTAGTTAGCAAAATCAATGGATTTTTTCAATCCCTGTTCTCCAGAATCTCTCTGAAGCATGAGATACTGCCAATCACTACCATTCCTTTTTTAAATTTTCTTATTGCGATTTTTTAAATTCCAGCATCATTAACATACAGTGTTAAATTAAATGTACAATATAGTGATTCAACAATTCTATACATTACTCAGTGCTCATTATGGTTAAGTATACTTTTAAATCCCCATCACCTATTTCACCCATTCCTCTACCCACCTCCCTTCTGGTAAATATCAGTTTATTCTCTATAGTTAAGAGTCTGTTTTTTGGTTTGTCTTTCTTTTTTATTTTATTTGTTTTGTTTCTTAAATTCCACATATGAGTGAAATTGTATGGTATTTGCCTTTCTCTGACTTATTTCACTTAGTATTATACCATCTGGATTAATCTATGTTGTTCCAAATGGCAAGATTTCATTATTTTTATGGCTGAGTAATATTCCATTATATATACATACCATTTCTCTTCTTTATCTATTCATTTATTGATGGACACACTTGGGCTGCTTCCATAATTTGGCTATTGTAAATAATGCTGCAGTTAACATAGGGGTGCATGTATCTTCAAATTAGTGTTTTTGTATTCTTTGGGTAAATATCCAGTAGTGGAATTACTGTATAATATGGTAATTCTATTTTTAATTTTTTGAGGAAACTTTATACTGTTTTCCACAGTGGCTGCACCAGTTTACATTCTCACCAACAGTGCACAAGAGTCCCTTTGTCTCTACATCCTTGCCAACACTTATTGTTTCTTATGTTTCTTTATTTTAGCCATTCTGACAGGTGTGAAGTGATATCTTATTGTGGTTTTGATTTGCATTTCCCTGATGGTGAGTGATGTTGAGCATCTTCTTTAAAGAAGGGAAATGTCTTTTCATGCCTTCTGCCCATTTTTTAATTGGATTTTTGGGGCTTTTTTGTGTTAGGTTATATAAGTTCTTCATATATTTTGGATACTAACCACTTATCAGATGTCATTTGCAAATATCTTGTCCCTTTCAGTCGGTTTCTTTCAGTTTTGTTCATTGTTTCCTTTGCTGTGCAGAACTTTTTATTTTGATGTAGTCCCAATAGTTCGTTTCTTTTGTTTCCCTTGCCTCAGAAGACCTATCTAGAAAAATGTTGCTATGGCTGATGTAGAGAAATTACTACCTGTGCTCTCTTCTAGGATTTTTATGGTTTTGGGTCTCACATTTAGGTCTTTAATCCATTTTGAGTTTATTTTTGTGTGAGAAAGTGGTCCAGTTTCATTCTTTTACATGTAGCTGTCCAATTTTCCCAACACCATTTGTGAAGACTATTTCCCATTGCATATTCTTGACTCCTTTGTCAGTGGTTAATTGACCATATAATAGGGTTTATTTCTGGTCTCTCTACTCTGTTCCATTGTTCTCTGTGTCTATTTTTTTGCCAGTACCATGCTGTTTTGATTACTATAGCTTTGTAGTATGTCTTGATATCTGGGATTGTGATCCCTCCAGTTTTATTCTTCTTTTTCAAGATTGCTTTGGTTTTTCAGGGTCTTTTGTGGTTCCATACACATTTTAAGATTATTTGTTCTAGTTCTGTGAAAATTGCTGTTGGTATTTTGTTAGGGATTGCATTAAATCTATAGATTGCTTTGGGTAGTGTGGAATTGTTTTCTCAATCTCAAAAAATTTATTTAAAAAATGAATTATAGATTATAAAAGTAACGCATACATGCAAATAACTTAAGCAAAAAAGATGTGTTACACAGAACCTAAAAATATTTGTTTGGTATACTTCTTTTTTTAAAATTTTTATTTAAATTTGATTTTTTATTTAAAATCAATTAATTAACATGAAGTGTATTATTAGTTTCAGAGGTATAGTTTAGTGATTCATCAGCTGCATATAACATCCAGTGCTCATTACATCAAGTGCCCTCCTTAATACCTATCAGCCCAGTTACCCCATCCTCCCACCCATCTCCTCTCCAGCAACCCTCAGTTTCTTTCCTATAGTTAAGAGTCTCTTATGGTTTGTCTCCCTCTCTGATATCATCTTATTTTATTTTTCCATCACTTCCCCTATCTTCATCTGTTTTGTTTCTTAAATTTCACATGTATTTGTCTTTCATTGACTGACTTAATTTCACTTAGCATAATACCCTCTAGTTCCATCCACATCATTGCAAATGGACATTTTAACAATATTTGTTCTTCCAATCCAGGAACATGGAATATATTTCCATATGTCTGTGTCATCTACAATTTCTTTCATCAGTATTTTATAGTTTTTAGAAGACAGGTCTTTCACCTCCTTGGTTAAGTTTATTCCTAGGTGTTTTATTATTTCTTGTGCCATTGTAACTAGGACTGTTTTCTTCATTTCTCTTTCTGCTACTTATTAGTGTATAGAAATATAATGGATTTCTGTGTATTGATTTTGTATCCTGTGACCTTACTGAATTTATTTATCATTTATCAGTTCAAGTAGTTTTTTGGTGGAGTCTTTAGGGCTTTTTGTAGAGTATCATGTCATCTGCAAATAGTGAAAGTTTTACTTCTTCCTTATCAATTTGGATGTCTTTTCTTTTTCTTGTCTGATTGCTGTGGTTAGGACTTCCAATGCTATGTTGCAGAAAAATGGTGAGAGTGCACATCCTTGTCTTTTTCCTGACCTTAGATGAAAAGCTCTCAGTTTTTCACCATTGAATATAATATTAGCTGTGGGTTTTTATATATGGCCTTTATTATGTTGAGGTATATTCCCTCTAAACCTACTTTGTTGAGGCTTTTTTAAAAATTTTTTAAAGATTTTATTTATTTATTTGAGAGAGAGTGACAGCAAGAGAGCAAGCACAAGTGGGATGAAGGGTAGAGGGAGAAGCAGACCCTCTGCTGAGCAGAGAGCCCGATGTGGGGGTCGATCTCAGGACCCTGGGATCATGACCTGAGCTAAAGGCAGTCACTTAACTGACTGAGCCACCCAGACGCCCCTTGTTGAGGCTTTTCATCATGAATGGCTGCCGTACTTTGTCAAATGCTTTTTCTGCATCTATTGAAATGATCATATGGTTTTATCCTTTCTCTTATTGACGTGATGTATCACATTGATTGACTGCAAATATTGAACTGCCCTTGCACTCTAGAATAAATCCCACTTGATTGTGGTCGATGATTTTTTTAATGTATTGTTGGATTCTATTTCCTAATATTTTGTTAAGCATCTATGGTCATCAGAGATATTGGTCTGTAGTTCTTTTTCTGGTCTGGTCTTTATCTGGTTTTGGTATCAGGGTACTAACCTTATCTGGTTTTGGTATCAGGGTAATTACTTAAAACTCTTTACATTTTTTTTTTTTTGCTTCTGTCATTCTACCATATTCTCATTTTCTTCTCTGCTTTCTGTCTCCTCTGCTCTCTTTTCTCCACCTTTCATCACCTAAGTGTGGGTGTATCCTACAGCTCATATCTCAGATATTTGTTCTTCCATTCTTAAGTCCTTTGGTGATCTTAACTATCTCTCCAAGTTCAACTCTTCAACTATTACTTACATATGGATAATCCCAAAATCATTATTACTAGTCCTGACCTTTTACTTTCTCTCTCTCTAATAAAATTGAGTCCTGCATTTCCAACTACATGTCATCACCTCAAGAGCAATTCACCTAAAACAAAAAATATTTTCTCTCCCTAGCTCTAAGCAAATTGATTATAAGATTTTTCATTTATGATAATGCTCTGCAAACATTCTCCTCCCTGATACACATGTCTCAAATCATACATTAAAGCAAAAGATATCTCTTAAGTTGTTCCTCACTTCCCACATCTAATAACCTCAAAGTTATACTGATTGCTCATTCTCCTCCTAACATTTTTTTCTTTCCATTACTGTAGCCACTACTGTACACTAGACTTTATTTTTCAGGTAAGTGAAAAAGTTTTCTAGGGGTGCCTGGGTGGCTCAGTCATTAAGTGTCCGCCTTTGGCTCAGGTCATGATCCCAGAATCGAGCCCCGCATCAAGTTCCTACTCAGAGGGAAGCCTGCTTCTCCCTCTCCCACTCCCCCTGCTTGTGTTCCCTCTCTCACTGTCTCTCTCTCTGTCAAATAAATAAATAAAATCTTAAGAAAAAGTTTTCTAATCAATTGTTCTGTCTTCAACCACTCCCTTTTCCATCTATCCTACCAGTTACTACCAGTGTTATCTCTCTAAACCATTACTTGACCATTTCATTCCCCATCTCAGAAACTTAGAACAGCTACTTGTAACTACAGGATAAAGTCTAGACTCCTTAGCTTAGTCTTCCAAAATGTGGTTTGATTCTATCTTTCAAGCTCTAATTCTCACTACTCTCCTAAGTTAACTCTGTCCCCCATAAAATTTGTGCTTTTTCCAATCTGATACATCTATCCCTCACATCTCAAACAGCTTGCTTATTCTTATCCAAATCCATATATCCTTCGATGGTGAACACAAATCTCACATCCTCCATGAAATCCTCTGACCATCTCCATCTGGAAATGATAATTTCCTTATTTGGAACTGATTGTCCCTGCCACTTAGTTGACATTTAACACTCAAGTTTATTTCATTTCCTCAACCATTGGTTCACTCCTTAAATATAGGACTCTACACAGAGTATTTATTTGTTGACCATTAATAGCTTCGATAAATATTCTAAGAATCAAATTTAAATTCCAAGTTATTGAAGAATGTTATACTCCTATATTTCCACTGTTAACTATAATCATTATGGCATCATTATTAGTTCAGAAAATTGTTCTAAGAAATCTCCAAAATTTGGAAAGTTAACTAGATGTATTTACATTCTAAGAAACAGGCTTGCTTCCTGTAGTTCTAAAGTACAAAGAGAAAGAAGAAAAGGAGTTACTGATGTCACTAAAGCATAATATTTAAAACAATATTTTAACAAAAATGCAAAAAAGAAAAATTTCAAGTTGCACCAAATATCATTAACCACAGTTCATTGGCTTGTGATTCATTCCAGATTTCATGTGAATTAGTTCAGATTTCACGGCAACATGATTCCCTGTAATAGCAGAAATAATCACTTAAAAGGATGGTAAATTCTTAATATAATGGAAATTAAATAACTACATATATTCTCAAGTAAGTAAACCATCCATTTTGATAAAAATATGGACACTTTGGGGGAATATTTATGCTGTTTGCTAACCAGAACCCTGTCAGTTAGTCACTTCAGTCATGTCTCTACCTAAATAAGAAAATGCATACTTTATTAAATTCTCAGTATCTCTGAGTACTATGAGGCCCCAAATCTTTCTAAAATCCTTTGAGATTGTGAGTTTCAAAACTTCAGCAAGCCTCTGTGGTTCTTTGCCCCTTCTCTACCACATCTGCAGAGCCTGAGGCTTGACCTCATTTTGTTCTGCAGTATTTGATAACTGAACAATTGTAAACGAGGTGAGATAATCCATTGGGTATGTTTAGAAATCAACTCAAGTTTTCTAAATTATTTCAGAATGAATCCTTTTTGTATTTGTTTGGTTCTAATATGTTTTCATTGTTGATTATAGACTGGTCCATAAGATTTTTGAGGATAATGTTTTTTTTCTATGTTGTATACCCCTGCCCAGAATATATTCTCCTGTGCCAGATATAATGAAGCCCATGAAGCTACTCAAGGAATAGTCATTAAACTGAGTTCTTATCCCTGGAACAAATAAATGGTATCCAAGGAGGATAGGGTCTAAATTATTGGGCTCTCTTTGAAATGGAAACTTTGTTTCAGAAGTCAACTAGGTAAAGAACTACAGTTGTTCTCCTGGGATGACTTTTGAAATGAAAGCTAACCATGAGGGAGATCACTATGGACAGGCCTTCACCCTGTTGGATTTAATCACCTATGAAAGATCTTTCCCTGTTGTGCACATCAGGAGGCTTATAAATTGGATGCAGACAACTCAATCGCTTTCAAAAGTCAGCTCTCTCTGAAGGAATTGGAAAGAATGGTTTCATAATTCCTATAGTGAGAGGAGTTGCCACAGTAAAATAGCAGCAGTTGGGGTTAGGTAGGCCCTCTTTCCCATGCAGATTCCCCAGTAAGTGTTTTTGTTTCTTGGTTTTGTTAAAATAAGATCCAAGTTATGGTTTCGTAATTTCCCCATCACTGGCCTGAAATGAAGTTACTACAGCCCTTAAGCTGGAATGACTCCGCTAGCTGCCCCACAAAGCTTTGTCCAGGATTCAAACCAAACTGAGTGTTTGAGGGTTTGGTTGTTTTGAGTTTTCTAAACTTCAAGCTTAAATTTTCATGAACCTTCCTGCACTTCCTGATCTTTTCTGGGAGAGAGAGTGGAAAAACTGAACTCTTTAGTGCCAGTGTTAGAAGCAGTGTAACTAACTGCATGGAGAAAAGATAGGCCTAGACAGGAATATTGCAAGAGGGTCAACTCTGGAACTTTTTTTTTTTCTCTCTGAAAACTTCTCTTAAATTCTGTTCTCCTAATACTTACCACTTAATTAAAACATTAAGTGGCAAAACTGGAGTGCAATGTTCCTAAAAACCATAGCACAATGAGAAAAGCCAGCAATTTTAGTTCAGAATTGAAATAAAATAGCTATTACCTGTTATAACAATAATAACTAAGTATTAAACAAACATGACAACATCCTCAAAGCCATCTTAGGAAAGAACTGGTTGGAAGAAAGAGGAATGTCCAGATCTAAGTGGTTTTTTTATTATTTAAAAATCTTTTGTTTATTTATGACTCTCTGAATATTATTTTTTATTTAGGATGCAACTTTTTTTCATTAAGTTCAATTAGCCAACATATAGTACATCATTAGTTTTTGATGGGCTTGGAAAATTCATTTAATTCTACAGATCCATGGGAACAGAGTAGAATTGTAGGAGGAAAAGAAGTTCAAGCAGTAAAGGAAATAAAAGATATAAAACTTCATAGCAGAGCTACTTGGTGTGGTGAAGACAATGTAAGCCATGGATCAGACATAAAATCAAAAACTATGTCATTCTCAATAAGTGTACTGCAGTCTACTGGCTTGGATGGATGGCCAGCTCAGAAAACAACTCTTATCAATGAGAGCTTCAGAGTTCCATATTGATGGTCTATGTCAAGAGGGAGCTTCAAGGAACACTGATGAAATCAAGGATGAAAAGAACAACTGTAACCACAGTATCATGAGCACTGTCTAATTTCTTCATCACTGTGATGGATTATTTGCTCATACAGAAATCCACAGTGGTTATATGTGAAGTCAAATGCATCTGAAGTTGCTTGGCATGAACTTTTGCTTAATAAACAAACACCATATTGACCCAGCCAGAGCCTTTTTCTTAGGAAACATAAAGAGAATCATTTGTCAGCAAGCCAAATTCTGAATGGGATTCTTTACAAGCCCTGCTGAATATCCTTATCTTAGAAGTACTAGGGCCTAGGCCTCCTCACTTCTCCTGATAGAACCCCATAACTAGGGACGCCTGGGGGGCTCAGTTGGTTAAGCATCTGCCTTCGACGCGGGTCATGATCCCAGGGTCCCTGGGATCGAGTCCCACATCAGGCTCCTTGCTCAGCAAGGAACCTGCTTCTCCCTCTGCCTGCCGCTCCCCCTGCTTGTGAGCTCTTTCTCTCTCTGACAAATAAGTAAAATCTTAAAAAAAAAAAAGAAAAGAAAAGAAACCCATAACCAAACATATTTGGACATCTCTTTAAAGAGCTTAATGAAGGCAAGGCTGATATATCTAATTCAGATTCTTAATCTGTCTCTCACTACCAAAATCTAGAGATAAAAAATACTTTTATTCAAATCTTTATAAATATCATCCTGAGCAATCACAACTATCCATAATTACACTCTGAAGGAAAGCATGTTCAAACAAAACTGACCACAGGGCAATTATCAGGTGTGGGGAGTTCTAGGGTCATGACAAAGGGGAAACTGCTTGCTAGTCACAGACAAAACAGGAATGTTAAAAAATCAAGGAAGTAGATCAAATTATGCATTGGTGCAGGGGGGAGGGCAGTCTCAATCTGGAGCTGTGAAATCAGTTAAGAATCAATAACAGGATGGCCAGAAAAAAAATTAACTATGTGAGTTACAAACCATTGTTTTAAAAGCTATTCCTCCATCAAAGCATATTTCCCATATGAATCCTGATATAATTAAAGCAGATAGGGTGAGTTGTTTTGTTTTTAGTTCATTATTTTTTCTTAACAAGGTTTAATATAGAAAATTCAGAATATAGATAAACACAAAGAAAATACATGTGTTTTAACTACCTATAATCCTCCTACCCAGAAATAACATTATTGATATTTTGGTTATAATCTTTGACATACACACACACACACACACAAACACACACACACACACAGTGTTTTTAAAAGGTATCTTAAAATGGCTTTGTAAATTTTTTCATTAAATATTTAATAACATCTTTGCATGTACACAAACATATACCTACATCATCATCCTTAGTGACCACAAGGTATAGCTGTACCATAATTTGTTTAGCCAGCTCCCTATTTATGGTAATTTAAAGTTTCTAATTTTTCAAAAAGCATTTTTACACATACCTCTTGGCATATTTCCTGATTATTCCCCTAAAAAGGATTTCTAGATGTAGAATTCCTTGGTAAAAGATACATATTTTGGCACAGATTTCCAAATTACTTCCCAGAAATGTTTTCTCAATATATACCTCCACTAGAGCATATGAGAGTCCTCATTTACCTACCTCTTCATGAATCCTAGCTTTTATCATTATTCTAAATCATTGCCAATCTAATAGGAAAAGTATAGGAACTTACTGGAGTTTAACTTGCATTATTTCTTTATTAGTGGAATGACTTGGGTTTTTTGCAATTTTGCTGTTTTACCATACAGAAACCAGATTTAAATATTTACAAGGTTTAGATATATTCCAATAGTATACCTTTGGGATTACATATAAGTCATTTCCTACCATAAGATTATCTGGCCATTTTCTCATGTTTTATTCTGGTCCTTTTATGGTTTGGTTTTACACAATTTAAACATTTACTTATACCTCAACTGCATTTTTCTTTAAGGACTAATAGAGTCCCAACTTTACTTTTCTCCATATGTTTAGCCCATTTTCTCAACACCAGTCTTTGAATAAACAACTTTTACTCATTGATTTGAAGGCAGTCTTTAGCTTATACTGAAGTCTAATAAATATTTGGGTATATTTGTTTCCATTAAGTTCACTTATCTATTTCTGGTTCTGTATATACCACACTATTTTAATTCTTAGGTTTAAAAAAGCAAATTGTATTATCTGGAGGTATGGTCCTACTAAGAATTCTTTTCCTCAAAATGTACAGGCCATTTTCTCAGGTGATCATTTTTTTTAATTATGGTTTTAATTAGCACTATGTTAAAAATTTTTTAATAATCTGGGGAAAATTGATATTTTTATAAGCTGTCTCTATTTGTTCAAGTCTTCTCTTAAATTTCAAAGTGAAATTTTTGTCTTTTGTGTTTTCAAAATTTGTCTTTAATTTTAAGCCTTCTTAAAGTATTCTATAGGTAGAATATATATTCTAGATATTCTATTTTATCACTCTGATAAATGGGGTCTTATTTTCCATAGAAATATTCCCAGTATATAGATGTATCAGGGGTCCCCAAGACCACCCTCAAGCTCAATGATTCACTAGGACTCCTATATGGGACTTAGAAGCTGTTACACTCATGGTTATGGTTTATTACAGTGAAAGAATAAAAAGGGGTAAAAGGAAAAGCATATAGGGCACAATTCGGAGGAAACCAGGCTCAAGATTTCAGATGTCCCCTCCCAGTGGAATCACATGGGACACACTTAATTTGTCCAGTAACAATGTGTGACAACTTATGCAAAATGTTGCCAGCCAGTGAGGTTCTCCCAAGCTTGAATGCCCTGGGTTTTTTAATTGGGGGTCATTCATGTAGATATATAGCACTTGGATTATAAACATCAGTTACCAAAGCTCCAGATCCCAGAAGCAAACCTTAAATCACATTGTTAGCATAAACTATTTGGATAAACTGGTACAACATGGTTCAAGGCCTTAGGCGTGAAACACACACACACACACACACACACACACTCTTATTAGAAAGAACATTTCAAGACCTCATCTCCCAGGGGCCAGTCAAAGGCCAGTCCTCATTGGCTCTAGCTATCATACTGAACATACTTGTTTCCAATTCGTTTTTTTTTTTTTTATTTATTTTTGTAACCTTTCTAGTTAAACACTCATATCATCTGTGAACAAAGGTAATTTTGTCTCCTCCACTCTGGTAAATATATTGTTTGTTATTAATGCATTTGTTGGAATTTCCAGAACAATGATGAATAACAGTGATAACAGTGAGCATTAAGTCTTATTCTGACAACAGTGGAAATGTTGTAAGGCCAGTTATTTTATTGGTGTTAGTATCTGACATATGTTCTTTTTCATGTTATTTTTAATTTATTAAATTGTTTTTATTTTTCATGAACAGCTGTGGAATTTAATCAAATGCTTGTGGCATCAGTTAAAATAATCATATCTAAGATACTCAAGAAAATAAAATGTGAGCTAAAAATATTATATCCAGCAAAACTGATCTTCACTGATAAAGGATACAAATGATTTAACAACATGCAAAAACTCAGGGAATATTGTTCCTATGAGCCCTTACTGAGGAACCTACCAGAGAAGTAGCTTCATACAACCAAAATGACTACAGAGACATCAATGTAAGTCTAGTGATGAGCATTAAATATATAAATATTATATTTATAAAATAAACGAGTGCTTAAAACAGAAGACAGTATGTAATGGTTATATGCTCGGATAATGGTCAACTCTTGCACAACTTCAAAAAATGGAGTGGACATATGCAAAAAACAAACAAACAAAAAACACCTTTTGAAAACGTTCCTCAGTATATTGGTAGTGGAAGTATTAATAAATATTTTGAGATTGTGTATTTAATCTAGGACAAAATTAATGAGTAATTATGAGGTATTCTAATATCCCTTGTGTCCTTGAGAACTAGGATTTTCAGTGGGAGGGAAAAAGTAGATACAGATATAACACAAAAGAGATTGAGTTAAAAATCACTATAGGGGAATTTGAACTGAAAGCACAAGTATGAATTCATCAGATATTTTATGTAGTATACTGTTTTTATTTGCTATATCCTCTCAAGAGGCTTAGAAAAAATGACCAACTTGGTAGCAATGAAATCTCTGCTACCAGGAAATCTCTGCATTGAAATTCCAACTCTTATTTCAAGACTTATTGAAGAAATGACAATTTCAGGTCTAGCAAAAGAAACATATGAGATGAACCTGGAACACGGTCATACTAGATAGCAATAAATCTCTCACAGACTCAGGAGTCCATGTAAAGAGGCTCCCCCTGGCCAAAGATGGGACAAATTGAGCTGTAAGTTGGGTAATAATCTCAAGTGACTGAAACACAGCAAATATGTTTAAATCCATGAGTTCGTATTGATACTTAAGGAAAAAAAAGTAAATGATCACCTTTTGAGAATGAGAGGGATACAATTCATTATTCTGAACACTGTAAATAAGCGGAAAAATTAAGCATCTGTCTTGCATTTCTCATATACACTGTACTACCAAGAAACAAAATATTAGATCAAGGGGGAACATCTCTTATAAAAGTATTTCAAATAATAAATGAAAAGAATGATAAAACTAGAATTTCACCATTTTTAGCCCCCAATTAAGCATCAATACCTGATAATAACATTTATGTGCCTCTTGATTAAACAAATCAAAAACATCACTTATACACTTGCTGAAGGGACCAAATGTGAGTTTTAAGTTTCTGGATCCTACTACCAATTTTCATGAAACAAGGAGGGCAGAGAAATATGTTGAACTCCACCATGAGTATATAATTTAGCAAAATCCTGACTGGGAAATTCTACAGGTCAAATATCTTGGGCTAATCAACAGATAAGCTGTGAAAAAAAGAAAAAGATGGAGGGGAAACCTATATATTAAAAAGAGACTTATAAGACCCCAGTTGGTTGTTTTTTTTTTTAATTAGCAAGACTAAATTATGGTGTCTAGGCATGCACACTTGAGTATTCAAAGTACAGAGAAATTCAAAGAATTCATTACTATAAAAATAACAGTAATGGTTATTTGGGGGGTGTTAACTAGGAGGTAGAGATTGAGATTAGGCACACAGAGGCTTGTTGGGTGTATGGAAAAATTTTATTTCTTCTCTTGAGTGCTGATTATTTTATCTTGTAGTAACTCATTAAGCTATACATTTGTGTGAGTTTTTCTGGGGTTTATTTTTTGTGTTATTTTACAATAAAATGGCCAAAAAGTCCACTAAATATTTGTTAACTGGTCAAATATGAATAGCCTTATTAAAATAAGTCCTTTGCAAATGTTGCTGTCATATTTTATTTATTTTTTAAGTTTTTATTTAAATTCTAGTTAGTTAACATATAGTGTAATACTGGTTTCAGGAGTAGAATTTAGTGATTCATCACTTACATATGACACCCAGTGCTAATCACAAGTACCCTCCTTAATACTCATCACCCATTTAGCCCATCCCTGCCCACTTCCCCTCCAGCAACCCTCAGTTTGTTCTCTATAGTTAAGAGTTTGTTATGATTTGCCTCCCTTTTTCCCCCTCCCCATATGTTCATCTGTTCTGTTTTTTTAAATTCCACATATAAGTGAAATCATATGATATTTGTCTTTCTGACATATTTCACTTAGTATAATACACTCTAGCTCCACCCATGTTGTTGCAAATGTCAAGATATCATTCGTTTTGATGGCTGAGTAATAGTCCATTGTGTGTGTGTGTGTGTGTGTGTGTGTGCGCGCGCGCACGCGTGCGCGCGTGCCACATCTTCTTTATCCATTCACCAGTCAATGGACATTTGGGCTCTTTCCACAGTTTGGATATTGTTGATAATGCTGCTATATTGGGGTGCCTGTGCCCGTCCAGTCAGTTTTTTTTTTCCTTTGGGTAAATACCCAGCAGAGCAATTGCTGGATTATAGGGTAGTTCTATTTTTAACTTTTTGAGGATCCTCCATACTGTTTTCCAGAGTGGCTGCACCAGTTTGCATTCCCACCAAGAGTGTTAAGAGGGTTTCCCTTTCTCTGTATCCTGGCCAACATCTGCTGTTTGCTATGTTGTTAATTTTAGCCATTCTGACAGGTGTGATGTGATATCTCATCGTGGTTTTGATTTGTATTTCCCTGATGATGAGTGATGTTGAGCATCTTTTCATGTGTCTGTTAGCCATCTGCATGTCTTCTTTGGAAAAATGTTTATTCATGTCTTCTGCCCATTTCTTAACTAGATTATTTGGGGTTTTTGAGTGTTGAGTTTGATAAGTTCCTATAGATTTTGGATATCAACCCTTTATCAGATGTGTCATTTGCAAATATCTTCTCCCATTCCATTGGTTGCCTTTTAGTTTTGTTTAGATTGTTTCCTTCCCTGTGCAGAAGTTTTTATCTTAATGAAGTCCCAATAGTTCATTTTTGCTTTTGTTTCCCTTGCCTCTGGAGATGTGTCTAGTAAGAAGTTGCTACAGCCAAGGTCAAAGAGGTTAGTGCCTGTGTTCTCCTCTAGGATTTCAATGGTTTTCTGTCTCACATTTAGGTCTTTCATCCATTTTGAATTTATTTTTGTGTATGGTATAAGAAAGTGGTCCAGTTTCATTCTTCTTCATGCTGCTGTCCAGTTTTACCAACACCATTTGTTGAAGAGACTGTCTTTTTTCCATTGCATATTCTTTCCTGCTTTGTTGAACATTAGTTGTAGTTCCATTTCTGGGTTTTCTATTTTGTTCCACTGATCTATGTGTCTGTTTTTGTGCCAGTACCATACTGTCTTGATGACTACAGCTTTGAAATATAGCTTGAAGTCTGGAATTGTGATGCTTCGAACTTTGCTTTTCTTTTTCAACATTGCTCTGGCTATTTGGGATCTTTTCTGGTTCCATACACATTTTAGGATTGTTTGTTCCAACTCTGTGAAAAATGTTGGTGTTATTTTAATAGGGATTGCGTTAAATGTGTAGATTGCCTTGGGTAGTATAGACATTTTAACAAATTTGTTCTTCCAATTCATGAGCATGAAATGTTTTTCCATTTCTTTGTGTCATCTTCAATTTCTTTCATAAGTGTTCTTTAATTTTCAGAGTACAGATCTTTTACCTCTTTGGTTAGGTTTATTCCTAGGTATCTTACGGTTTTTGGTGTTGCTATCATATTTTAAAATGAGAAAACTTAACTATATAAAGAAGTAATTCCAGTTTCCATGATGACATCCTTCATCAAGTAGCAAGTAGCATTAATTATTCACACTAGTGTAACATTATCCTGTATTAATAAGGAAACCACATGACGAACTTCTACCAAAGAAAGATAAGTCAATGTGACTATTTTCACTAAGATTTACTGGATGCCAACTAGGGAAAGAGCCAAGATGTCCATCAACAGATGAATGGATAAAGAAGATGTGGTATATATATACAATGGAATATTATGCAGCCATCAAAAAACCCCGAAATCTTGCCATTTGCAACAGTGTGGATGGAACTAGAGGGTATTATGCTAAGCGAAATAAGTCAACCAGAGAAAGACATGTATCATATGATCTCACTGATACGAGGAATTCTTAATCTCAG
>NC_138373.1:142253197-142378532 GCF_054177405.1 Leptonychotes weddellii | reverse complement strand
CATTATATGTTAAAAAAAGAAGGTAGTAGGAAGGGAAAAATGAAGGGGGGAAATCGGAGGGGGAGACAAACCATGAGAGACTATGGACTCTGAGAAACAAACTGAGGGTTCTATAGGGGAGGGGGGTGGGGGGATGGGCTAGCCTGGTGATGGGTATTAAAGAGGGCACATATTGAATGGAGCACTGGGTGTTATACACAAACAATGAATCATGGAACACTACATCAAAAACTAATGATGTAATGTATGGTGATTAACATAACATAATAAAATTTTTTAAAAAGCAAAAAAAATGTATATTACTATAATACTAAAATAATAGCATACCTTGACATTGAAAATTTCTATCTTATAATTTATTACATTTACCTCAAATTGTTTTTCTGAGAGCTTTGAAAATGATTGAAGATGAAAGTTATGTGATACAAAAAGACTTGGGTGGTATTGTAAAAGTAATTGATCTAAAGACCCACATACTTTAGGGTCACGTACTCTTTAAAATAAGAAACAAAACAGTGCAATTAAACACACAAAGTCAGTATAAGTGTGATTCAGAACTTTCTAAATAGCCATTTTCTGTTTCACTCCTATTAAGACAAAATAAGGAATGTCCAGTACTCACTGTGGTCCAATCACTGATTTTTGATCAATCAAATTAATAACCCTCTCTTTACTGGGAATGTAGCACTACAAGAGTAGTCAGAATTGAGTCACTTGTGGAGAAAAGAGCTTAAAATTTCCATCCCCTGTAGTAAAACTCTTGTTATTTGTAAATATGCATGTAATTGACTAGCTGCCCCTGTTTGCATGGCATATTAAAACCTTAAATATTTTAATTTTACCTGACTTGAAGAACAAGGAAATTGAAGGAGGGTTATTTATCATTGATATCTTTCAGGTGCTCAAATGCATGGTACATCATTATCCCAAAGTTCATAATTTCCATTAAGGTTCACTCTCGGTGTTGTACATTCTGTGTGTTTGACAAATGTGTAATTAACTCACCCCTCAACTTTACTGCCCACAAATATTTTACAGTTATTCAAATTTTTCAGATTTATGCTAATTCTATTTAAAAAATTGAAATTTCTCCAGGATTCCTGGTTATAATTTTTAATTCTTATATTTTGTACCTATGTACCTTGAATTTGTACCTATCAAATTCAAGCTTGCTCATTGGCCTTTTGTTATGTCTCTTGCACTCCTTTCTTTCCTAATTTAACACCCTGTTCATAGTTTTTATCAATAACCACCTATATTGTTGCAAGAGACTTTTTGTTGTTACTGATATTGTTCATAAAAATTGTACACCAGTATTAACTAAATTCCAAAATTTATTCAGAAAAAAAAGAAATAACTGAGTAGTTACATTGAAGGTATTTTTTTTCTTTTTGTAAAAGATTATATATGAGTTTTCTCTTCCCTGCCCTGTACAAAAATCATTTTTTATCAGTTATGACTTATTAATTCCAATTATACACACATAGAATACTAAAGAGATTACTAAGATGGCTCCTATAATTACAAAGACATTCCACTTATAAAATCTGCTGTTGACACACAGCTGGAAGAAATAATAAATTGGATAGCAGACTCAAGATTGAAAAGATGTCAGAAAGCTAGAACCATAAGTAGAAAACAATAAGATGCAAATGAGTGAGGGTAAACAAAGTCCCGTATTTAAGTTCAAAATATCAGTTACAGATGAGGGTGAGGAAAACCTGACTTAAAAGCAACATATGAAAAAGACCTAGAGATTTTCATTGATCATGAACCTGACTGCAGCCAACAATGTGATATCTGGCTAAAAAGATCAGCACAAAAAGACAATGATGTGATGGAAAAGGCAGCAGATTTGCAGTTAAAAGACCTGCGTTCTAATACTGGCCTTATCACTTATAAACTAAATGATTTTGGGTAAACCTCTGAACCTCTCTCACTTATCCACACATAAATGGGAATAATATTTATCTCACAGAACTGTTAGAATTAAATAAAGTTAAAAATTTGAAAGGGCTATATATGTTCTAGAGATCCATGTAGATACCATGCAATTAATTAATGTAATAATATCTCTGAAAACAGTTTTTCTGTAGAGTAAGAAATCTGTTAAATTAGATTCCTCAGGACCAGGCCAGCTCTAAAATTATTCTAGGAATGCAACTCAAAAACTGAACTTATAATCAGCATCTTCATTTTAGTTATTAAAACAATACAAGCTACACTGGCTTTTATTTATAACTTAACAGAGATTGCTTTTCCTTTGTTCATAAAAGTTGAATTTTTCGCACAGGATTAGTGGCTACATAGAACCGAGATTACTTCCTGTTGCAAATCTTCCAAATCTCTCTGTGTATTTGATTTGGAATCACAAACAAGCAAAACAATTCCCTCTTGAAAGTGCTTTTGAAGTACTAAACAACTAAGAATAATGTCCAGATTCATACATGACTCTTAAAATCATTTTACGTTCAAGTCACATGAGAGAAAAGGATTGAACATTTTCCTTTGTAGAGTGATTTCCCCCCTTTGGAAAGATTTCTATCCACAGTAAAACTGCAATGAACTTCAAACTTGCCAAGAATTGGAAAAGTCCTTTTGCCACAAGCTCTTTTTAAATTGGAATTATTAGTAGGTTCCCAGTTTGAGGAAAATAGTACTTCACATAGGAAAGCCTGACTCCAGTTAAATTAAAACAAATGAGTCAAAATACTGTAAAGTCACAGTCTTTCCTGGAGTTAGCTACATTAATAAGATAATGAAAGTGCTAAGCCCCATTAGGCTGATAAATATATCAAGTTTGAAAAAGGAGATTATTCTCAACATACTTATTAAATATGGAACTGAAAATAAATATTCTAAATTTATCTTTTCATTCTTACATTATTATCTTTTCAAAAGAACAGATTTGCTACCCTTCATAGTATATGGATTGTAAATACATCAAATAATCCATTTCTTCATCAGTGAAATTTCATTTATTTTGTTAAATAGCAGAAAGATAATTTTTTCAACCTAAATGTAGCATTACTCTTTTTATGACTCTTCACTATAATTACTATGCCTTTATTTACTCTTTGTAAACAGCATAAAGTCTTTGAAGTCTTATACCTGAATACAAATCCTTGCTCTTTTACTTACTAACTATAAGATCTAGAAAATGATGCCTTCTAGAATTGAACAAGGATTAATTGGGATGAAGGATATAAAATGTCTAATATAACACTTGACACTTAGTAGGTACTCAATAAATACCAACTTCATTATTTCAGCCCAATGAATTCAACTTTAGTTCAGTCTAATAAAAACATCCCATATCCACTATAATGAAAAAAGCTGCTCACTCTCTTAAAGTCTTTGCTAAATGTCACCTTCTCAGAGACCTCTACTGAGCATCCTATCTAAAACCAAAACACACACACACAGGAACATACTGTCCTAACTCCCTTCCCCAGCTTTATTTCACTCCACAGCACCTTCTAATGTTCCACATAATTCACTTGTTCATTTTGTTCATTATTTGCCTCTCCCAACTAAAATGTAAGCTCCACGAGCAAAACCCTTAGTTTGGCAACTGGTGGTGACCTGCTCCAGCCTTCCTGTGGCCCTCCCCTCCTTACTGGACTTGCACTGGCCTCTTCCTCTAGGCTCAAGGGCTGACTATTTATGGCGAGGGTTATGGGGAATAGAGTGTGCACACCTCTTGGTGGAGTATCCCTAAGGGTGTGGAACAGAACAAGGGTTGAAAGGGGGTGTAGGGATGGGCCAAGGACTTCTGTTTAAATTCTTGTACCCCAGCCCCACAAATACCTGGGGAAGACTTGTCCAAGAGGGCAGGCGTTTTTGCCTGTTTTGTTCACTGATGTATCTCCAGTGCCTAGGACATAGCCCAGGAGGCATTTGATACATATTTGCTGAATGAATGAATTAAGTAAAATTTTAAGACTATAACAGATATATGCAAGAGGAAGGTATGAGGGAACACAGACATGAGTAAGCAAAGGCTTGGAGGAAGAAAAAGATTTACAGAATGGATTCTACTCTTTAATAGAGAGAAAGAAAACCATATGATACAGAAATGAGAGAAGTAGACTGGCAAAGAACAGCTAAATCACCCCGAGGACAAAAGCTTTGAGACAGAAAAACATGTACAAAGTAAACTCTACTCTGTTCAACAGAGTGGTGAAACCATTTGGTAAAGAACAAGAGAGATGCATATACACAGAGAAAACCTAAATCACATTTACGTACTGAGAATCATGCAGCTGAATCCTTAAGCCCCATTATATCTACTGGCCCTTTAAAGTTCTTAAATAGTCCATCTTTCTCAGGTTCTCATACATATATCCTTACAATAAGCCCTACAAAAAATAAGTGTTCCTTAAAACCACAAAAGCCATATTTTCCTTAAACTTGACCCACACTATTTATTCACTTATTTTGTACAACTACCCAATATATAGTCTATACGAGTGATATAATCTAATACTTTCATCAGGTTATTTGCTCCGCCTGGAAGTCTCTCTTCCATTCTCTCTGCCTATTTAAATCTTATTCTCATCTCACACAGAGCACCATTTCCTCTACTCATTGGTCTCCCATTATTCCTTTTGTAGGTATCTCTAATCTACCAGAACTGCAACTGTTTTAATATGCTAGCCACATGTCGTTCATCAATTAAAATTAAATAAAATTAAAAATCCACTGCCTCAGTTGCAATGGCCACATTTCAAATGCTTGTGTGTTAGCACACAGAACATTTCCATAGAAAGTTCTACTGGAGAGCACTATTCTAGAACAAAGCTTTATCATCTATACCCTGTGGCACTTTTTTTTTTAAAGATTTTATTTATTTGAGATAAAGCAAGAGCACACACACGAGCCGGGGGGTGGGGGGTGTGCAGAGGGAGAGGGAGAAGCAGACTTGCCGCTGAGCAGGGAGCCTGATGTGGGGCTCAATCCCAGGACCCTGGGATCATGACCTGAGTCGAAGGCAGATGCTTAACCAACCGAGCCACCCAGGTGCCCCACACTGTGGCACTTTTATGTGCTGCAAATGGATTCTCAAAGGACTCTGGGACATTTTTTGTTTGCTGGGTCTGTAATATTGGAACGCATATGCAACTTTATATTAGTAAAAAAGACCTCACATCTGTTCCCCATGTCTTCTACCACCTGATGTAAAAGAACCAATTAAGCTTTGGAAAAAAATTACAATCATTATATCCTCTAGAGATACCATTTCTTTCCTATTTTCTCCTCTCATTCTGGGACTCTAATTAGGCACATGTTAGACTTTTTCTAATTTTTCTAATGACCCATCTTCAAGTCCAGGTTTGCCACCTAATGCTCTGTCCAGTTTACTATTAAGCTCATGTAATGAGTTCTTAATTTCAGATAAGTTTTTACAGTTCTGGAATATCTATACAGTTTTACAGATTTTAATTCTCTGCTGGAATTCCCCAATTTTTCATCCATTTTGCCTGTCTTCTCCTATAATTACTTTTACATGTTGAAAAATTTTTAATTCCTCATCAGCTAATTCAAATACCTGGATTTTTGTAAGTCTGCCACTATTATTGGTTTTCTATCTTAATTAAAAGACAAATCTTCCTATCTCTTTTCATGTCCAGTATATTTTATTTCATGCTGGACACTGTGTATAAAGAAACTGTAGAGGCTCCAGATGAAGAACCCTCTTCTATCTAGAAGGGTTTCCTTTGTTTCTATTAAGCAGACAGCAAAGGGCTGATAACCTCAATGCAGTCAGGGACTGAGCTGACTAAGAGCTAGGTTGCACTTGTCATCAATTACATTTTGACTTCTGGTTTTTATCTCTTCCTTGGGAATGACCCTCCCAGGCTTTCAGTCAAGAACTTTGTGGATTTCTATCGTCTCGGACCTAAAAGTCTGGAGGATTCAGTCTGCCCTTCAGAGGTTTTTACATTATGCTCTTTGGCCTCCCATCTTACTTCATTTCCGAATATGACAAATATGTGAAAGGAGACAGCCATGTGTTGAAGGCAGATCCCACTCCTCAAGCAGAGCCTTGTATTCTAGCTATCTCAAGAGCATAGGTGATTTTAGTTTACCAAATTGAAGCTTCTTAGCCTCCCACTCAGTTTCAAAATCCAGCATATGTGCAATAGGTAAAAATAACTGTGAATTCAGGGCTCCTAAAGTTTCCAAATTGTTGCCAGCACCTCAAGATACCCACAATATTTGTTGGTTCCTCTTTCCCTCAGTTAGAGGACTTTCACGTGGGCCAGCATCAATCCTTGGCTCATACCTAAAACTGGTAAATAATCCCAGAGAAGAAAGCAGCCGATAATAAGCTGCTCACCTCAGGACTTTACCCCCCTCCGATTTTTAGTTTACTTAAACTGCTTTGCTTACACAGCTTTCTTATGTCTTTAAAATATATTCTCACCTATTTATCTGCTTTTTATTTTGTTATTATAGCAGAAATGGTATTCTGCCATGACCTACTATATCCTAGTTCAACACAGAAGCCTCCACGTCTGTGAGTGATTTCTTGATTCTGTTCCCTCCTTATCTGAGAGCATTTTATTTTCTCCTCAGTTACATTTTGAAGGCTGCATACTTTCTGTTAGTCCTCATTTTTCAGTAGCCTGAGGAGTGGTGGAGGCAGAAGTAGCGTTCAGCCAAGGAAAGAGTTTGAAAATATTTCTGGGTTCTACACTCTCTCCTAAGAGTTTATTATACATTATATGTACTATAAGAAGGTTTACTCCCGGGGCGCCTGGGTGGCTCAGTTGGTTAAGCGACTGCCTTCGGCTCAGGTCATGATCCTGGAGTCCCTGGATGGAGTCCCGCATCGGGCTCCCTGCTTGGCAAGGAGTCTGCTTCTCCCTCTGACCCTCCCCCCTCTCATGTGCTCTCTCTCATTCTCTCTCTCTCAAATAAATAAATAAAATCTTTAAAAAAAAAAAAAAAGAAGGTTTACTCCCTCTACTTAGCCACTATATCTCATTCAAATGGAAGGGGATCATTTGGATAACTTCCCCATTTCATTATGTGACATTGGAGGCTTCATTTGTGTAAGTGTATAAGTTCCAGGGTTCATTTTTCACATTTAAGCCACATTACTATCTAATTGCCAATTCTACTATTTCTCTGACAAGGGGAAAAAAAAAAAGAATACACACACTTAGGTGGCTCCTCAGTTTGGGAAGTATTAGTGATAATTCTCAGGATTTGTCAACTCACTAGTACAGTATCCAGGGACTGGGGCTATATTAAGTCACTAAGTCATGCTGTGCCTCTTCCCTCCGAAATCTTTTCTTTCCTTGGCCATCATTTTTGAAGTTATTGTATCTAATTGCATTATTCTTCATTGTTTGTTTTTGGTGAATGTTTTTGCTAGTTGTTACTATTTTATAGACATTTTAAGGGGAGAGAAATTCTATGAGTTAAGCTCAATCTACCACTTTAATTTGGATATACTCAGAGTTTTCTAAGACTCTAAACATTAAACTTGGATATCTAATTAAGAATTTTCTAACACCATAAGCATTGGATTGCCTGACTGCTTACAAAGGTACCAGAGTTATAGCCAGTCCATTTTTCACACTACCTGAGCCCTAATTTTCACTGTCCCAGCTACACCATGTTTTAAAGATCCAGTATTTTCCTGATCAGTTCACTTAAGTTACTTAATTAGTTAATCCTGATTATTCTATGTATAATTGTATGTATATGGGCAAAAACATTAGACTCAGAATAAAGAAAAGACCTGTACATGTGACTTTCCAGTTGTGCCCAATGTGCAAACTGAAAGGAATAAACCTAATTAATTTATAGGGATATAAGGAGGTATCTTCTTGAAAATCTTTTAAGAAAGAGGTATGAGACAATAGCCAAACTATGGAAACAGCCTAGATGTCCATCAACAGATGAATGGATAAAGAAGATGTATATATATATATATATATATATATATACACACACACACACACACACACACACACACACACATACAATGGAATATTATGCAGCCATCAAAAAATGAAATCTTGACATTTGCAACGATGTGATGGAGCTAGAGAGTATTATGCTAAGCGAAATAAGTCTATCAGAGAAAGACAAGTATCATATGACCTCACTGATATGAGGAATTTGAGAAACAAGACAGAGGATCATAGGGGAAGGGAGAGAAAAATGAAACAAGATGAACCAGAGAGGGAAACAAACCATAAGAGACTCTTAATCTCAGGAAACAAACTGAGGGTTGCTCAAGTGGAGGGGGGTAGGAGGGATGGGGTGGCTGGGTGATGGACATTGCGGAGGGTATGTGCTATGGTGAGTGCTGTGAATTGTGTAAGCCTGATGAATCACAGACCTGTACCCCTGAAACAAATAATACATTATATGTTAATTTAAAAAAATTAAAAAAAGAAAGAGGTATGAGGATACTTGTATAAACTGCTTGGAATGGGGGGTGTGGGGAATGGGATGTAAACATTCTCTAAAGGTTCCTATCAAAACCATGAAGGTTCCGGAAGAACCTTCTGATTTCTATCACAAGGGAGTTTATTTGACCATCATGGACAAATTTCCTAATAATCAATAGTAGGAAATAAAACTCGAGGACTTAAAATGAATATGGTTTTACAAGATTTTGTGATCAGAGGGGTATCTGTTTTTATTTATAAATGAGAAACTAAAATCTAAGAAAAGTTAATTTGCCCCATATAATAATGACATGGATACTTCACAATTACCATCTACAACATCAAAATTCTAAGTTCCCTAATATTTTCTTTTTTTTTTTTTAAAGATTTTATTTATTTTTTGACAGAGAGAGAGCAAGAGAGGGAACACAAGCAAGGGGAGTGGGAGAGGGAGAAGCAGGCTTCCCGCTGAGCAGGGAGCCCGACGCGGGGCTCGATCCCAGGACCCTGGGATCATGACCTGAGCTGAAGGCAGTCGCTTAACGACTGAGCCACCCAGGTGCCCCTCCCTAATATTTTCTATTTTTGAAGTGCTCTTTCCAAGACACTATTTCAAGTGTAGATCATATAATCTTTCCATGACTAAAAAAAGAACTATATGCAAAAAGAGCAAAAGTAACCAGATAATAAGACAAAAAGCTGTTAAACTACTTTTCCATAGTTATTTAGTAGTAAGTATTAGTAACATTCTTTGTTATTCCAACAAAATACTTTAGCTGACTATGGTTCAGCTGTATACCTGGCTAAACCAATTATTTTCACACTTTGCTTTTATAAAGACCACTATACAGTAAAATACAATCATAAACACAAATTCCTTCCTCTCTCTATTGCCATTTTAGTGTCAGAGCCAAGTAGACTAAGCCAGCTCCACTATTAGGTAACGGAAGCAATGTAATTATAATCTCATTAGTATTTAACCATGGCTTTGCACACTGGCATAAAACATTTCATCGTAGTTATGAGATCTTGGATAAGGTGTTTTCTCAGGATTTTGGTCTCCACATCTATAAATGAGACTGTATTAGACAATCTCTCCTCTACTTCCCAAAACTTTCTAAATTAGTCTATACATTTTACAGTAATTAGCTGACTCTTAGTAGTTTCTAAAAAAAAAAAAACAACCTTCTTATTCTTCAAATAGACTTTTTCATTTTGATTTACTTAATTCTAACAAAATACCCCAATGATCTTTTTAAATTTAAATTCAATTAATTAACATATAATGTATTATTAGTTTCAGAAGGTAGAGTTCAGTGATCCATCAGTTGCATATAACACCCAGTGCTCATTACATCATGTGCCCTCCTTAATGCCCATCACCCCATTACCCTATTCTCCCATCCCCCTCGCCTCCAGCAACCCTCAGTTTATTTCCTATGGTTAAGAGTCTCTTATGTTTGTCTCCCTCTCTGATTACGTCTTGTTTTACTTTTCTCTCCCTTCCTCTATGCTCCTCTGTTTTGTTTCTTAAATTCCACACATGAGTGAAATAATATGATAATTGTCTTTCTCTCATTGATTTATTTCACTTAGCATAAGACCCTCTAGTTCAAACTATGAAAAGATCCCAGATGTCCATCAACAGATGAATGGATAAAGAAGATGTGGTATATATATACGATGGAATATTACTCAGCCATCAAGAAAAAAATGAAATCTTGCCATTTGCAATGACATGGATGGAACTAGAGGGTATTATCCCAATGATCTTTAAATGAAAATATTAAAGTTTGTCAGTATCCATAGCAGGGAAAAAAATTAAAGAATTTACACATTACATTTCTGGTTATAATAAAGTCCAAAGAATGGATTTTTTTTAAAAAGATCTTATGCCTTGACTATAAGTACTTATGTAATATAACAAAGGATTAACAAATTTTACTCATAGAAAAATTGTATAAAACACTTTGATGTATTCCACAGGTATTAAGTACTGACAACTAAAAATAACCAAAAGAAAGACAAGACTTATTAATATAAACTAAATGGGTTTTAGATATAAAACAGATGATAACTAAGAGTTCTGCTAATTGGGACTAACTTTCCAAATGGGAATATAAAGAGCATACAAAATAGAGTTCTCAAAGTTGTATCAAGATGAATAACTGTTTGATAATTTAAGGTAATTGTAAATTTTACATGAAAATTTTGTTGAACAAATGAATGAATTTCCAACCATAGAAGAGTATCTACATCTAGCACATAGTAGATGCTCAATAAATGTATGCCGAATGAGTTAAGACCAAGTTTCTTTTTGAAAAATAAGACCAAGAAAATTTTAAACACTTAAAAAACATATTATTGGCTCCTTACAGGCACAAATGTTTGAAATGAGGACAGGAAAACTTAGTTCAAATCAAGTAAAGATATAAAAATATAAAGAATAGCTCTAGTCAATAAACAATGTGAAATGTTCTTCTTGTCTTAATCTACAATTAATGATATTCTGCCATAATGTTTTCAGACAGGAACAAAATGGAATTTATATAGTCTCTCAAGATTCACTTTAAAATGTGAGAAATGTAAATGTGAAAATCATGTCTTATTTTCCCCTTCATTCACTGAATAGATATTTATTGAACACTTACAATAGCAAGTGCTTATTCCTTTCCTTATTTTAGGTCCAGCAAATGGAATAAGCCAAAGACTAATTAGCCAAGATTGTATAAAAGGAAAGTTTCTATATGTCAGTGTCATAACTCATTTTCCATTTAATTCCTATTGTTCCATGTACAATGTATATTTATAATATCCAGTTCAGGTTTCTATATTTCTTCTATAAATAAAACCATTTTTATCATTTTTATGACAGTACTTTAAACTATACCTTATTTTTTTTCTCTTGCATTGACTTATGGATGCGTTCTCTTAGGGGTTTCACTGATGAATTATTCACTTGTGTGGGAGATCTAAGTCCAAAAAAAGCAAAAATGTATAAACAAGAGTAGCTTCTTAACTTGTTTTTGCCCCTCCCTTACCCAAAAGCAGTAATAAAATAAAAAGACAACTAAATCTAGGTGTTTATAATACTGCATAAAAGTGTCAGAGTTACTACTGAGAGTTCTAAATATTAATAATTTGCTAAGTTAATTAATTCAGTCACTACATATTTGAGTTTCTAATATATGTAAGGCACTGTGCAAGATATTATGAAGGATAGAAAGTAGATTCATTCACTGCCCTGAATTCAGGCATCCTGAAGCCTAAGGAAATAAGATATCCACACAACTAAAATTTAAAATAAAAAAGGACAAGTGCTGTAGCAGGGGAATTCAATACAGTTTAGAAATAGGACGGTCAAAGAAGGTACAATGGAGAAAGACACTGGAGCTTTGGAGCCAGACAAACCTGGATTCCTCAATAAATTCCTTTCTGGTTTAACAGAGCCAGAGTCATAACCTCTTTAACTCAAAAGACTGTTATATAAGAATAAAGGAGAGTCTATTCTAAGAACCACTAGTTTATAACCTTACATTGACTCATATTCATACACTACATTGTCCTTAATTTTATCATTTTAATGCAGACCACGAAAAAAATTCACTTTATCATGAATTGGCACTTGTGTGCACAATGACAATTGCAAATGCTAAGGTAACTGTAAACAATTGAAATATCTTTGGCCACAGGTTGAGAAAAATACTTCTTTAAAATGGATGTAGGGATTGATTTTGTTTAATAAAATTCTATAAACACAAAATAACTTTCTCTTTAAAAAATGGTAGAATTGAATCTGAGAGAAAATTTAACCATTTATGTTTTACCTAAAAAGCAAACTTTGTTAAACAGAAGGTAAAAGAAGAAAAAACAAAGATTCATTTTCTTTCCACTTTTTTCATAAATCATTGATAAAATAAATTTTTGTTGTTAGGAAAATATTTGAACACTTTTGAAGTAGAACATGGGTGAATTACATCATGCCCAAATATAAAAGCATAATCATTGAAAGCTGGTGAAGAGATTTAAATAAATTGGAGGACAACACTGTATGACAAACCATTGCAAAGTTTCGCTTCAAAGAGAAAAATAGAAGAGAGCAACAAGTAGGATGACTTTGTAAAGTTTCTCCACAATGTACTAAATAAGATTTAAAATTGTTGTTCTAAAACTTTACATGTTTCTATAAATGAATGTTTATTAATGCAAAATATCACCAACCTACTCAATGTTTGACCTAGTTGTTGTTAAAACTGGAACGTATCAGTATCTTGCACAGAATACCAAAACTACTTTGGTAAGTATTTTTCTTCATAAAAGGAAGAATCAACAGATGTCAATTCCAATGTAAGTCTGGTGTATATGCTCTCTCCTGTTCTCATGAAGAGCAGCACAATACTTGGAGGACAGACCTGAAGTTTTGGAGCACAACACTTTTGCTACTTGCTAACTGTACTCTCTTAGGCAAATTACTTAATCTCTGTCTCTCAAGTGTCTAATTTTTTACTTATGAAGTGGGGCTATTACTGAAAGATGTTATGAGGGCTGAGATAATATAAGTGAAAGCAGTCACCAAAGTTTTTGACATACACAGCAAAGGAAATAAATATTTCCAAAGCAAAAAACAAGCACAAAAAAAGAAAAACAAAAATACTGGTCATATTCTCACAAAATACTGTTTTTATAAAAAACTTTCCCATATCCAAATGTTCAATCTCCCTTTAACTTTTGTTTTCTCTCTTCACACTTTCTGTAGTCTCCAAGTTTCTTACCATAATGTATTTCTTTTTAATCAATGAGGTGGTTTTTTTTTAATTCCCTTTATAGACTAGAGTTAACATTCACATACATATCACTTCCACATTACTTACCTAAAAAGTGTAAGAATAGAAGTTCCATTATGATGAATTGTGTTTTCATCGTCATATAAAAGCTCTGCTTTGTTTTTGGTAGGCATACTGGCTGCTTCTTCATCCAAAAGAACTAGTAAAGTTTTCACAGCATCTCTGCCACAGTATGCAGTGCCATGGTTTATGGCATAAGATTTTGGCTAGAACAAAAAATACTACTAAGTAAATGTAACAATCACCAAAGTTGGGGCAATCAGCCATTCTTTTCCATTTCTTGTGCTGCTGTTCTCCTCCTCCTGTTTTGTTTAAGTTATAAAAAATCAACCATGCGAAATGGCTTTAAGGCATGAAATATTTCTCCCTCAAGTCATACTAAAATCAATCTTATCACTTTCCCAAAGCACAAAAAAATACATAAAATAGTATCATCACAAAAAGATATTGATTCTGGTCAAGATAACATCTAGCTTTAAGTCAGAAAATTTAGTAACTATTTAACTATGTGACCCTAGCTAGCCTCATGACTTAGCCTCCCTGTGTATTTTTTCTTTCTTATATACCAAAGAGAGATGGGGTTCTGTTGATGTGAATACCAACCCCATAGATGGTTGTAAAAATCTACTCAAATGCAGGCACCTGGGTAGCTGTCGGTTAGGCATCTGCCTTTGGCTCGGGTAATGATCCCAGGGTCCTAGGATTGAGCCCCACATCAGGGTCCCTGCTCGGTGGGGAGTCTGCCTCTCCCTCTCCATCTGCCTCTCCCCCAGCTCATGCTCTCTCTCACTCTCTCTCTAGTAAATAAATAAAATCTTAAAAAAAAAAAGATCTATTCAAATGCAATAATTAAAAATGAGTTGACATTCATTCATTCAGTAATCCATTGATAAGTACACACCAAGTCCTAAGCACAGTGTTTGAAGCTAAGGTTACAAAGGTAAAAACCACTGCCTCAAGGAACCCATAGTCCCCTTGATAAAATAAGTAAGTAACCAACAACTGCATTACAAAGTACTAAGTGTTATTTCTAACAGAATGTATACATGGTACAAGAGGAGCACACAAAGGTAGTGATCAATTTACTCTAGAATCAAGGATGGCTTCATGGAGGAGACACACAGGGGTGGGAGGGAACATGGCACTTTTAAGGACCAGGCTAACATGATATAGCTGAAGAACAGGGTAACAGAGAGGGAGTTATGTGAGATGAACCTGGGAAAGCTCTATAAATCCAGCAAAGAAATTATAAATCAGTCTGTAACGGAGTTAAAGTCTTTTGCTTTATTAATCAAGAACATAAATGATCCTATTTAGATTATTAAAAAATGATGGCAATGCATAAAAATACATTCCAGGGTAAGAATGTTATTAAGTCTGGAGACAGGACCACAAATTAAGAGACTGTAATAGTCCAGCTTGGAAATGAAGAAGGTAGTCGCAGTGAACTAAAATAGTAACTGCAGATAAAGAAAAAGCAGGTTAAAAGAGGAGAGCTAGAAAAACTTAGTGACTAGACAGAATAAGGGAAAATAGATGATAATATAATATTATATGCAGACACATGTAAGCACAAACTCTGAAGATATCTCTAGCTGGGTTTGATACCAACTTACCAGTAGTATGTACTGTATAATTCTGGGAAAGTTCCTTAACCTCACTGTGCTTCAGTTAAGTCACTGGTAAAATAGGGGTAATGATAGAATGATAGTGCCCAACCCATACAGTATGTTAGACATTGCACCTAAATATCGAAGTTTCTGGGACATCTGTTGTAGCTGTGCCACTTTCCTCAGCTTTCATCTGAGGTCTTTCACATGGTCTTAGCCTCCCTTCTCTACTGGACTGACCAAACTACTGTAGCGCTACACCAGAATTTTAACAAACTGCTTATCACAATAATGATTGCTATCACATTATATGCACTTATCACAATAGTAACGGCTTATCACAATATATGTGCTTAACATATACCCTTCATCAGTACCAGAGAAAAAGCCCATATTTTTTAATATTAACTTACTGAGAATTATTGGATAGTATTTTTCAAAGATTTCTGATTTGGTTGATACGTAAAATTAAGAACCAGGTTGCACCTTTATTTCTTGTGACAGGAAATGGCAGAGACTGGGGCTCTTAATTACCTGAGGTATGACAGTTTCTGATTTAGACTTATAGTAACAACCTGGTTGTCATTTGAGCCAAGCTAGTCACAGGAAGCGTTAACACACATGAACACATGGGGCAACAACCCAGAATCTCCCCTATGTCCCACCTTCCAATTAATCTGAAAACATGCATTGTTACAGAAAAATAACTAAAAATCGTTCCCAAGGACCGTGAAAATAGATGAATAATAGATGTATAATGATAAATAAAATAGATGTATAATAATAATAGATGAATAATAAAACATAAGCAAAAGTCTTTCTTCATACACTGATTATCACAATCACACCTAAGGAAAAGGGGCTTTTGTTTGCTTGAATTAAACTGCAACAAATGGATTATATAATACATACTGCCAAATTCTTTTTTAGAGATGAAAAGGTGGTAGATAATTTCTCCTATAATACTATAGTTATTGTACTGTATACAATGTTTGTACAAAAAAAAAAAAAGAAAGAGGTAAACATTCTAGGAATATATAGTTAAAAGATTTCTAAGTATAGGAGAAATTCCTAATGTTTGCAGTAGGCTGGTAATAGAGGTAGAAAACAACAGATTATAAAGATGAAAAAATTCTATTAAAGAAAAATAGGGCGCCTGGGTGGCTCAGTTGGTTAAGCGACTGCCTTCGGCTCAGGTCATGATCCTGGAGTACCAGGATCGAGTCCCGCATCGGGCTCCCTGCTCAGCGGGGAGTCCGCTTCTCCCTCTGACCCTCCCCCCTCTTGTGCTCTCTTTCATTCTCTCTCTCAAATAAATAAATAAAATCTTTAAAAAAAAAAAAAAGAAAAAGAAACTGAATAGAAACCATTTCTGTGGCTGTTCTACAGAGTACCTAGTACTGGGGCCAGAACCAGAGAAACCTTGCTCTTATTTCATATTTGAATAAGTGGCAAAAAATAATGGTTTCATAGGAATAATTATTGAAAAATATTTTAAGACACTTTAATAACCATCAAGAATTATAAATTTCGAGTGCTACAAGGGATGCTGCAGATTATCCAACACGCTACTTTAACAAATACAGACAATTTGGCCCAAAGATGTTATGATTTATTTCAAGTCAAACATAATCCTATATAATCCTATTGAGAAACTTAAATTTTCAATATCTCATAACACAGGAAAAACATTCTTCTGACTTAAGTAGCAATAGTAAAACATTTCTATAACAAGTAGAAGCGATAATGTTTTGTATAGAAGTATAATGAAAAATAAAAAGCTCATTACCCGTGCAGGACTGATGTCAGTGGTACTAACAGCTACTTCTCCTTGTTGAGAATTGATAATATTTTTAATCCTCAAATCCAAATCCTGAGTGACTTCCTCTACTGCTTTACAAAAAGGATCTCTGCTGTTCTGGCCTTTAATCAGTTGCATCTTTATCACTGAGAGTATCCGACCCCCTGCAGTGCTGAAAATAGAAATAAGATCACCTTTATAATAGCATTAGAAATGACAATATGCTTATAAGCTTGAAAATAAACTTCTCAAAGTTAATCAACACTTTTCAAAAAATATGACTTTGATCTTATAAATCAAACTAACACATTTAAGAAAAGAATGAGAACCATGAGCAACAAAATTAAAAAGTTTTTCTTAAAGCAAGTCATTTCAACAAAGTTACTTCTTCCCTGATTTGAAAGCTGAAGGGAAATATTTTAGTTATAGATGATACATAGTAAGTTTCAGGTGCAGTTATACACACATAATATACTTAAAATATGTACCTTTAGATACAAGGTAACAGAAACGCTACCTCTCATTGAATACCTAGAATCCTACATTACTTTAATCTTAAAATCATTTCAATAAGTATTATTATCCTTAAATCACAGATGAGAAAATTTTGTCTCAAAAAGGTTAAATAGCTTGTCCAAGAACACGAGCGTTCTGGGCTAGGAAGGAGGTGGTGAGGACTGACCTGAAACATAACACTGCATTCTAATATGAGAACTGTTATTAGGTGGAAGGGGAGATTAAGCTAGTTAATATTGATCTAAAGCAAACCAAAGACTGGACCAACTATGTCCAACAGACAAGTGTTCTAAAAAATCTGAGATCAATTATTTCTTTATACTAAGCCTGAACCTGAATGAATTTAGGTTGAAGTTCCTGCTCTAGAAGGCTGACCTAAAAAAATGTGAGAAATATATAGGAAGAAGGATTTTGATCTATTGCAAGGAAGAAATTAGAGGTATCCAACAATAGAAGAGGGCTCTTTTTTAAGGTCAGAAGATCTCCATCCCTAGAGGTATCCCTGGAAAGGCTGTGCAGTGCTGAATGAGAAGGTGGTATGGCCTGGCTATAAGGTCAGACTGCCTGAGCACAAAATAACAATTCCCCATCCCTCGCCTCCCCCACCGTCTACCTTGAGTATGCTATTTAACTTTTCTGTGACTTTTATAGTGGCATAAAGGAAATTATGAATTAGAGTTTTTATCCACATTGCCTTATTACCAGGTTTTATGTTTTGGGGAAGAAGCCAGGTTTCCTAACAAACACTGGAAATATGATTGTTCACATTCAAATAGTTGTTCCAAATAGAGAAGGAAAGTTAGAAGAATTGCAGAAACACTTAATGTATGATTAGACCAGTGTCTCCCAAATTTACCTGATTATCAGAATCATATTCAGCATCTGTTTAAAATATCAACTCCAGATCCCACCCTGTTGAATCACAAACGGCAGAGAAGGGTACTGAACAACTGCACTGTTTTAAAAATACCACAGGTGATTCTGACAACTACACAAGCTTGAGAAACATTTCATTAAAAGGAAGGAAGGAAGGAAGGAAGGAAGGAAGGAAGGAAGGAAGGAAGGGAGGGAGGGAGAGAGAGAGAGAGAGAGAGAGAGAAAGAAAGAAAGAAAGAAAGAAAGAAAGAAAGAAAGAAAGAAAGAAAGAAAGAAAGAAAGAAAGAAGAAAGAAAGAAAAAGAAACTTAAGGAGACTCCCATATGTTATCAACTCTAAATACAGCTGCTTTAGCCTTTCCTAACTCTTATTAAATTCTCAACTGACCAACCTTGACCCATAGGTAGGGACATCTCTACGTCCCTATTCAGCAGGAAAAAGCTACAGAAGATGAGACCTTCTGCCTCCAACAACCTTAAAGATTTAAGGGTCAAAGTTGTTCAGGGGGGAAATGATGAGGGAAACAGAGTCAGGAGAAATGTAGCTTAAATTAAATCTCCTTACAGCTTGCAGCCCACTGATACCTGACACATACAGAGTGTGACCTTCCTCAAGGAACTCATGGACACCTTAGTGCCATAATGTTTTATTAAAGACTAAAAGTAACCTTATCTTAACAGCAGCTAGCCCCTCAAAGTCCTAAAAGGCTTGCTTCCAAATTCCTTAGAGATTTGCACTATCCCTAACCACCACTAATTAAAAAATATATAATCAGTCACTCCTCACAATCCCAGGGCAGTTCTTTCTGCCCACGGGTCCTGTCCCCATGCTATAACAAAATCACCTTTTTGCACCAAAACAAAAAAAAAGAGAAGAAAGAAAAAGAAAGAAAGAAAGAAAGAAAGAAAGAAAGAAAGAAAGAAAGAAAGAAAGAAAGAAAGAAAGAAAGAAAGAGCTCCTTGAGAAAGGAACAATATATTTACTAATCTTTATACTACCAGTTTATACTTGGCACACAGAAGAAAGCATTGCTACGTTTGTTGAATAAATGACTACTATCACAGGCAACCATCTAAAGTTTTTAATAGTAAGACAAAAGATATATATTTTACTATGACTATATTCTTATTTGTAATACAAAAGTACTTAGGGGTTTTCCACTTACACTATGGCAGACTAAATAAATACTCTGGGGGAATATCTCACCAAGTTTGGCAGCAATAGGGGGAAATCTCTAATCTCTCCCCAAAAAAGGAAAAAACAAGAGCTGGAGTGGAAAGTTGGGAGCTGTTAAGTGGGAGGCAAGCAGAATGTATGGGTTTTCCTGAAGACAAAAATCTCTGATAGCACTTTGACCAGGACACAAAGCCCCGCGTGGGCGAGGGCAAGCAGAGAATTTCACCTTGAGTCTGAACCTTCTGACGGGGAAGGAACTACTATGGCTTTTATTAGATTTATTTTATGTATTTTATATTCTTGAAGCTTTTTTTTTTTAATTTCTATTTGGTGATGGCATAAAAATACAATTGCTTGTTGTTTATTGACCTTGTGTCCAGCAACACTATTAAACACTACTATTACTATTAAAAATTTGCCTTTACATTCCCGGAGTTTTCTACACATACAATCATATATCATCAAACAGAATTTTATTTTTTCCTTTTCAATTGTTATATCTCCTATTCTTTTTCTTGCCTTACTACACTGAATAGAACATCTGATATTGCACTGAAAAGAAATGATAAGAGCAGGAACTCTTATCTTGTTTTATCTTAAGTAGAATGCTAAAACATTTTACCATTAAGTACAGAAACCCTTTATCAGGTTAAAGCCTTTATTCTTAGTTCATTTTACACAGAGTGGACAGCCCTGTAGAGTGGGAATGTTCCAATAGACTCTTCACCTTAGACAGTCCTTGGGCTTTGTCCTTGCACTCAGACTTAGTGGCCCTAAGAACAGACCTTCCAAATCACCAAATACTCTCAAAATAAAAACTCATTTCCCTTCTTGACTTCCCTCTCTGGCTTTCTTCCCTCCCCTAGTTTTTGGCCTGTATTTTCACTACATATGCCTACTCATCAATGCATTCAAGAAGTATTTTAAAAATATGCTATCCAGCATTATTAACTATTCTCAGTGGAAGGGTCAACCAGGGGACCTAATCTGCCATATATGTGTAATCAGAAGTCTGAGTAAACTCTAAGAATTCTTTTATATATATATAGGCACTTTCTTTTTCAATGTTTTTTTTTCCTTGATTTTCAATCAAAAGCACAGAAAGTAATTGGATGAAATGAAGCCAAAATGAAAACACAACACTGTGTGCTTTTTCTGCAATCTAATGGAAGAGTTTTGGAAAAGATTCAAAAGGATAATAAAATATGAAAGAGTGTTATAATGTCAATTACAAGAACAAAAAAAAATGCTTTCAATGATATTAGGTAAAAGTCACCTTTGCCTCCTTTTCTCATTCCTTCTATAAGAACAAATACACTAAATATTAAAGATGATATGATTCCCTGACTGAATTATATTAGGAAGAAATTTAAAAGATTTGTGTTTCAGATACTTGCCAAGCTCAACATTTTGACCCTTGGCAAAATACCTCAAACACCAGTGCTACGACTAGTCTATTGCTATACATTCTCTACTAGGGGCAAATACTAGCTCTTCAAATATCTGCTCAGCAACATGGTGGCATAATCCAGACTCTTGCTTCTAGAGCCTGGAATCTCTGAAGTTTTAACTCAAATGACACCAGGACATTTGTGCTAGACCCTGGCATACAATGAATAAAATATTTTTAAGAGGTCACAACTGATCATGTGAGAAACTGAGATACTGAAGGTATAGAGGGAGTTTGAGTGGGTGGGTAAGGGAAAAAGAGTTATTCAGGAAGGCATCCCAGAAGATACATTATGAGTACCCTGGATAAACATTTATAGAAGAATTTAAGCGAAAAAGAGGTAAACTGCAGCTCCTGACTACCAAATGTATCACATTAGATCTCTGGGGCAGAAAGAGAAAAATAAAGCTAGTGAGGAAAACATAATTAAATCCCCAAGCCTGGGGGCACCTGGGTGGCTCAGTTAGTTAAGCGTCTGCCTTCAGCTCAGGTCATGATCCCGGGGTCCTGGGATTGAGCCCCCCATCAGGCTCCCACTCAGTGGGGAGTCTGATTATCCCTCTCCCTCTGCATCTCCCCCTGCTTGTGCTCTCTCTCTTTTTTCTCTCTCTCTCTCTGCCAAATAAATAAATAAATCTTTTTTTAAAAAATCCCCAAGCTTGTATTAAAGCATAGTGACTGAAAAAGAGCAATAAGCAATAATACAAATGATTGGTAATACTCTAGTGTAATTATTGAATATCTTTACTATATGGATTGGCTTTCCCCTACCATCTTCAAGAATTAGATAACTATTTGCTAAAACATATCTTTAAAAAATTAAGTATGATTAAAAGTGCTCCATAAGATATATCAAAAATGCTTCTAGAATATTTAAGATTTATTTATTTATTTGAGAGGGAGAGAGAGAGAGCACACATGGAGGAAGAAGGAGAAGCAAACTCCCCGCTGAGCAAGGAGCCTGATGCAGGACTCGATCCCAGGACACTGGGATCATGACCTGAGGCAAAGGCAGACACTTAACCTACTGAGCCACCCAGGCACCCCTGGAATATTTTTAAATGAGAAAAATGTAACAGTAAGATTTTGGACTGGATAATTTCAACTCGATTTAACATTCTATAAATATATAATATTTAGTCCAATAAATATAATTCAAGTGTACATTAAAAAGTTGTTTTCATAAACTTGAAATACATAATTTTAAGCATTTGAACAACAGAGAACTAACTAATTTATGTAACCTGAAACCCCTAATTTAAGATATTTTTCAGGAAACTATAGTATGCATTTTATGGTGGCACCTACTGGCAAAATGTAGAAATACAACCAAATTACAGGTAGGATGGCTTGATGAAAGTTGGCAGTGGGGAGGGAAGTGTGAGAATCAGTTCTTCTTTCATTTCTTCCCTATCTATTCCCCATCTTCCTTTTGATTCAAAGATTATTGTGATTCCCTACCACTTCCACTCTATTATAGTCAGTTTTAAGAGTTAAACACATTTTTATCTCTAAGTTTTAAGGTTGAGAGACAGAGGCCAGAGCAAGATAAAGGCAGGAATTAGAGCACATAGGATTTCTATATCATACTGAGGCTTCTGGAGTCTTATCCTGTACCTAATATGAAATCACTGAAGGATTTTAATCATGGGAGTAACATCTGCTGTTTTAGAAAGACCACCGGCAGCAGTAAGGACAACAGGATGGGGCAACTCAAGATTGGAGGCAGAAAGAACAACTCAAAGAGAAGTGAAGTTCAAGCAAGAAAGGATAAAAGTCTGAAAACAGGCTTTCCATTAAAAAATGGAAACAAGATTGTAGCTATAGGAATAGAGATGAGAACAAAGAACATCAAAAATGTTAAGAAGAATTCATGGATCTTGGTAACTGAAGGGACAGAGAAAGGAGAAAAAGGAGTTTAGGATATGTTCCAAATTTCTGGTTAGGTAGCTGGAGGAAGAGAGGCTTCATCAAGCTGGACACTTCAGGAGGAGAAGCAGATTTACAGGGAAAGATGAAGATTTGGTTTGGAACATATTAAGTTTTAGTTGCTTTGAGATCACAACATATAGTTAAATATGTTTTTGAAACTCAGGAAAGAGGTTTGAATCCCACTGAAATATAGATTTAGAATCTGCATATATGCAGTCCCAGAAGTAGGTGGAAAATAAGAGAACGAAATCTCAGAAGTAGAGGGAAAAGAGTTCTAAGAAAGAAAATGATCAAAATTAAGGACTCAAAAGAGACCAAAAATTCTACACCAACTAGATCACAAGTGATCTTTGGCAGAATAGCTTCAATAGAGTGGAAAAGTGAATTACTGTGAGTCAGTTAAGTACAGACAAGTAAATAAATATTGAGTGTCTACTCTGTGCCAGAAACTGTGCTAGGACTAGGGAATATTAGTGCAGAAAACCAATAAAACCCTCATAGACTTTACAGCCTGGGGAGAAATATATATTAAATAATTAGAAATTCAGAAATGGAATAAAGGATAGCATTTTTTTTTCAAGAATCCTAGCTATAAAAGGAAGAAGGTATTGACAAAAACAGGGAAATTGGTTTTTTGGTTTTTTCTTACAATCTTTATACACTGTGGCAAAAGTACTAATAGAAGTTGAAATTCTAAGACAAAATGAATAACCAATAAAACAATGTCCCAATAGGTTAGCCATATTATCCCCACTGTAGGAAATATCCTCCCTTCCCCCCATCTAGATTTCATTTCACACCCATTCTCCATGTCTGCCTAACTCCTGCAAGTTCATACTTCAAGATTAAGCTGAACTGTAACGCCTCCCCGGTAAGCATTCCTCACATTTTTATCCCTGGCTCCCACAAACTAAGTCAACTGTCCTTTTCTCTGTACATCCTTCTATTGTTGTATAAGTAGCATATATTTTTTTAGCTTTTAATAACTTTTTTAAAATTATGAAATGAATATATACTTAATATATACAGAAATCACCATAAAGATGAAATAAAGAGAAAAAGAAAGAAAGAAAGATTCCTCGGGTGGACTATTCAGACACCCACATGAACATACCCACTATTTAGACACCTACTTCTTTAGTGGTCTTCCCTAAAACATGGTAGCCTTCCCTCGAACATAGAGTAATTACTCATTGTGACAAGATAGGATATCGAAGATAACTCATTGATAAGTTAAAGAATTTAAGTCCATTCTCTCTTCCTAGATGCCTCTAAAATGTACTTCTATCCTGTAGATAATTTATCCCAACCAGAAATTCCTCCATAATTATAACAAACTACATTGGACTGAATATATGCATTTTTATCAGCTCCCTCCTAAAACTGCACTAAAAATGACAAAAAGGCAAGTGTTTTAAAATCCACAAAGAAAGAGAATGTTAGAGGAGACAATAACAGATGACAGCAGAGACATATAATGAAAGCATGGGAAAATGAAAAGCATATGCACATGTGGTAGCTGACTACTCAGAACAGAGAAAGCTAAAACATAAGTAACTGCTAAAAGGGACACCAATACGAAGCAACCCCAGAAATTCTCAGAAATCGAATTCAATACTGAAGGCTACAATAAAGACGGGGTTGCAAATGAGAAAGCTGGTTGACAGTCTACATCAGAAATACTTAGACACAAATCTCCTCTCCTTCTGCGCAGTCAGGCCAGTGCATTTCTCTCCCCTCAGCATGGAAAGCAAGAATACTCTGAAGAAACTAAGCCAGATCGGCTCTGGACCCCGAGGCAACAGGGACTGAAAACAGAGTGATAAAGTAAAAGTCTACATACTGGAACTGGGAGACTCAGCATCAACCCCTACCCTACCTCAAATTCCAGAATATTACTAGCTAGACTTACAGCTTTCTGAAAGGGACTAAAGGATGCCACTCTGGAAATTTTGGGGTAAGTCCCAAAGAAAAGACCTATAGTTACTGACATTTGGAGAATCCCCAACAAAAGAGCCAAATGGCTACCGTGCTATAATGAAATCCACTGTATAGAGCTACTAATCAGCTTTCTATGGTCTCATTCTTAAATATGATAAAAGGACTGTTCAGAATCACCACACATTTTAGAAATACCTCTAACATGAAAGAGGGCAAAACAAACAAAAACATTCAACTTAGATAAAACAAAGACCATCCAGGAAGCAGATAAAAATAATCTTAAATAATTTTAAATAAATGAAACATGATATAAGATCATATACAACCAAATGTGAGAATATGATAAAGATATTTGCCTCCTATTTTTCTCAGAAAGCCATGTGAGTAAAATAAGGGGTTTACCAATTAAAAATAAAGTCACAAGATCCAAAAAACAAGGCAGAGGCAAAGAAAATTCACCATTACCACTGTGAAACAGGCCTAACAAGCAAAAGTACATACTCAATGAAGAAGATAGAGGACTCTCCAGAAGGAATGTCTTCAAGGGCAAAAACCAGAACTGACAGATGATCTAATAATAAGAATATGTATGGTTTTATTGGAAAGCTCAAAAAAGAACCGATGATAAATATATAGGAAGTAAAGGAAAAGAGAAAAGTAGATAATTATTAAATCTAGGGAAAAAACAAAAATTTGTATAAGAAAGGAAGTACAATCACAGCATATCACATAGCTTAGGTGTAGGCAGTATTTACAGAGTCATAATAATATAAATTCTAAAATATAACTTAACCTGAAATTGTGGTATAACCATATTAGAAGGATGAAAGAAGAGAAGTTCCGTGTGTGTAACAAGAGAGGGAAGACAGACAAGGGGGGCTGGGAGGTTGGTGTGTGAGTAGCAAATCACCATCTTCCAGAGTAGGAAGTTAATAATGTCTCAAATGGAAAAAAATCAACAAATATCTGCATTAAAATTTCATTTAAATGAGGTAAATATAAAAACAAACACACAAAAAAATTTAAAGACCATCTGTAGAGGACTTCTTTACTATTTGACTTCAACAAAATATACCTATATTTGCTTTGCTATTAAGGAGGGCGTGTGTTGTGATGTGCCCTGGGTGTTATACGTAACTAATAAATCATTGAACACTACATCAAAAACTAATGATGTACTATACAGTGGCTAACTGAACATAATAAAAATAAATAAAAATAAATAAATAAAAATATTTTTAAAAATTATCTGCTATCTCAGAATAGCCAGCCAATACATTATTTGAAAGTTCAGAAGATGTCACTGATATTGGCTGTAAGACATATTCAAAACCCTCTTCCAAATTTACTTTCTTGTAATGGATATCCATAAAGACAGAGGATGCAATTCAGAATAAAATCCTGAGAAACAAATTCTTCTTGGAATCTTAAAATGAAAAGAGGTTTCATGAAATAAGATATAGTGATTAAGAGAATGGGTTCCAGGGTCAGAACTGAGTTCAGATTCCAGCTCTGCTACTTAAATAACAATGTGACTGGGGCGCCTGGGTGGCTCAGTCGGTTAAGCGACTGCCTTAGGCTCAGGTCATGATCCTGGAGTCCCGGGATCGAGTCCCACATCGGGCTCCCTGCTCGGCAGGGAGTCTGCTTCTCCCTCTGACCCTCCTCCCTCTCATGCTCTCTGTCTCTCATTCTCTCTCTCAAATAAATAAATAAAACCTTTAAAAAAAAAAAGAAAAAAAAAAAATAACAATGTGACTGAGGTAAATCACTTAGTCCCAGAACTTCAGTTTCTTACTCTCTAAATTGTGTATTTATACAGTACCTATAATGTAAGGTTGTTGTAAAAATCAAATGATAATCCCCATAAAGAGCCTGACCCATAAAAAGTGTTCAGTAAATACCAGCTGTTTGGTATGCCCAAACTGACAGTGATCTACCGTGATTGCTAACATATACAGCTCACTTCTGTACCAAAATTAATCACAAAATTACTAATCATCCAATATGCATATATTATAAATGGGAGTCTATCAGATAAGAAAGAATCTCTTACTTCCAATATCATATAAAAACAAATTCCAGATGAACCAAAGATTTACACCCAAGAAAATGGAAAAAAAATAGCAGGAAGTAGAATATAGATTTTATCATATCTTTGTCAATTCCTCATACCTTGGTATAGGTTTCCTGTAGTGCTAAATACAAATTTTAAAGAAATTATCTATTCAGTCATGCCCAGTCCTCCAAAATCTATTTCTTCCAGATAAAGACAAATAGCCCTCTTCTCTAGTCAAATTTCATGTGAACATGCCATTTGACTTTGGCAAAAATTTTAGAATCAAAGATAGGCAGAAATTTAGGGGAAAAAGTCATGAGATTATAATATAGTCATCTAGATATTTTGTTTCTTTTCCCTACTGTTGATGCTTAGTCATTTCAATAGCTCATATATTCACATCTACATTTGATTCTGTAAAGTTTTAAAGACAGGTTAATAACACATATTTGTAATTTATGAAAAGTCATTACCTTGGATTTGGTATTTCTCCAAGAATCTCATCTAATTTGTCAACAAAGTTAATAAAATTAGACAGTCCTTTTACATGTGCCCTTAAAGGATCAGATGGTGATGGTGCATATCCCTTCCCTCCAAGCTCTAGTGTTCTAATAAATGATGTGGCCACCTATGAATTAAAATAAATGACTTAGTTATGTTTAATGATTTAATAAGTTAAAAATAAAACGAAGCTGGGTACGTTTATATTATTTCTGGGTATACAGGTAAAGTAAGCACTTTTTATGATTCATGTCACTTTGATTCAAAAGCAAATAATTAAAGAAAGAAGATGCCATGTAAAATTCATGCCAACAAGGGTGATGGCAATGCAAGTGGAAACTGAGGAGCCAAGTGAGGTGACAAACTAAGGGCATAAGATTATATTCATAAGAGTACATCACTGACTATAAAATATTAGTGTATGGATATATTCTCATATCGATTGAACTGGAATTTTTAATATGAAACAAAGGGGTTTTTCAGTGTCACTGTGTTGATTTATTCAAGGGTGGGCAATAATTCAACTCTTCCAAGGTTTATCGTCTTTATTTATAAGCTCAACATTTAGACTAAATAAGCACAAAGCCCTATCTGGCTTTCACATTTTAGGATTATTTGATCATGTGTAGTTCAAAAGGCCTTGCCTTACAATGATAAAAATACATATAGGATAGCTACACTTAAGAGCATCTCCATCAAAGATGAAATGTTCTGAAGTGTATCCTAAGACAAATTCTATGAAATTTCAGTAATTTGGAAGAAACTTCCAAGATTAAATAACTTAGGAAACAACAGATTAAGTAACAACGTTAATTTAAGCAGATTTCTTAAATTTCTTAAATGGTAGGACTTCTCAGAGCTTTTGATATACAAATATTCATTACCTATATCCAATAAAGGTAGACACTATTTCCAAACTGTTTGCCCTTGGAAACATTTATTCAAGGAGCATTAACAGGGTCTTTTGCCTTTGGAAATATTTATTCAAGGAGAATTTAACAGAGATAGCACTCTATAGAACACATGTGGGAAAACACTGCTTTAGAGAAATTTTCCCTTGTCAAATTTGAAGAATATGGTAATAAATAAAAATACCATAGATTTTCAAATACAAAGGAAGAACATGTATTCATGTTGTTTTATCATAATTACAAGAATTCTATATTAAGGTACATGTATCCACTGTTCATAAGTCTTTAAAACATATTGAAAATGTAACATGTTCATACCAAAAAGATAGACATCTTTTTCTCTTGAGCGGCATGTTTCAAATCAGTGAAGGCTTCTCTTCCAAGTCCTCTATCAGGAATATTGAGAACATGAGCCAGAGCCAGGTCATTCTTTGAATTCACTAGCAGGCTTAAATATGAGTAGATAATTTTTCTTGCTAGTAACTGCACCTGTACAATAAAATATTATTTTCTTTATTGAAGTTGTTCTAAATCAATAATCTTTTCTTCATACACAGTAAAAATACTTATGACCATTCAATAACAATATCTCACTCAAATATATGGGAAAAGAGAGAACTGCCATACAACAAAAGATTGAGTTGGACAATTAACATATCCCTGCTCGTGAAACAAATGTGCCACTAGTAAGTATCTATGAGCAAATAACAACTACCATAATTGTTGAAAAATACCTCTTAGAAAATGATATAAAAGATAAAGTCCAAAGTCTGCATTTCTAATAAGGCTGGATCTCATTCCCTTGCACACATTTGTCACTAAATAACAAGGAGTAATGCAGCCCCCTAAAACTTAGGGAATGGGCCAACTGGCACTATTTGGTCCTATAACTATACAGGGCTGGAGATAAGGGCTAAAGTTAAATAGTTAAATTTGGGGGTAATTATTAGATACTGACTTTGACAATATCAAATAACCAAGTAAGTATTACAATGAAGATATTCAAGCAAATGTTAAGAAAATAATAACAAGTAATTGATGTTGACATTAACTGGACTAAAACAGAGTTATAGACTGTTCAAGCACAAGATAAATAATATTTGTGAGAATTTAATATGGGCATCTGTTCTTTCATATATACCGTACTTGTCTTTTATAGTCAAGGGCATTTTATAAACCAGGGCATTAATGATCTTATTCTTAAAATTACCTACTTACAGCTATTTAAGGTCTTGCAACTTCTAGTACTGGGGAAGTGATAGTGTGAACTCCCACAGGTAACTATAAAATATTAGTAAAATTTCAAAAACGTAACTACACTGGAAAGCATACACAAAGCAGACCCAAGGGGCGCCTGGGTGGCTCAGTTGGTTAAGCGACTGCCTTCGGCTCAGGTCATGATCCCAGAGTCCCGGGATTGAGTCCCACATCGGGCTCCCTGCTCAGTGGGGAGTCTGCTTCTCCCTCTGATCCTACACCCTCCTGTGCCCTCTCTCTCACTCTCTCTCTCAAATAAATAAAATAAAATCTTAAAAAAAAAAAAGCAGGGGCGCCTGGGTGGCTCAGTCAGTTAAGCGGCTGCGTTCGGCTCGGGTCATGATCCCAGGCTCCTGGGATCGAGTCCCACATCAGGCTCCCTGCTCTGCGGGGAGCCTACCTCTCCCTCTCCCTCTGCCTGCTTCTCTGCCTACTTGTGCTCTCTCTCTATCTCTCTGTCAAATAAATAAATAAATTCTTTAAAAAAAAAAAGCAGACCCAAGCTAGAGAAGAATTTAATTTTAAAAGAACTGCAACAAGAAGGGTTAAGAATAGCAAGTTTGTGGTTATTCAAGGTCCTAAACTTCCTGTAACAGTGGAGAAGTGATCATGTGAACCTCACGGATAACAAACATAAAATAGTAAGTAAGAAATTTTAAATACTATTTAAAGACACTCGAAAGTATCCAGAAGGTAGACAGGAGCTGGAGGAATATTTAACTTTAGCAGAACTGCAATAAGAAGGGAATGAATTAGGGGCGCATGGGTGGTTCAGTCAATTGAGCATCCAACTTTTGATTGCAGCTCAGGTCGTGATCTCAGGGTCATGAGTTCAAGCCCCACTTTGGGCTCCATGCTGGGCATGGAGGCTACTTTAAAAAAAAAAAAAAAAAGTATGAATTAAGTTTGTGGTTTACTGACCCAACTTTCATGACTATGAAATAGAAGTGACTATAATGGTGCCCTCAGAATCCAGCGCTGGGAAAGCAGCTAGAAATTTAAAGGGGAAAATCTTGGAAATAATTGAGAACACAAAGAGCCATAATCCATAGCTGACAGTGAAACTACCCAAGCATGGGAGAGACTCCAGGGAGGCCCATAAAAAAACAGGCAGAAATCAGAAAAAAATATATTCAAGAAAGATTGAGCTACGAGGAACCAGAGCTATGAGTTGGAAAGTTTGCTAAAATGAGTGCATTCCATAAATGTGTGTAGCTTAAGTCGCAGAAAGCTGAAGCTGGACAGGCTTGAAGTCTTAAGTGTATAGAGCCAAAACTTGTCAGAACAACTGGAAAATACAGGAAAATCCCTAGGAAAAAAGAATCCACAGAAAGAATGAGCTCCATACTTTCCCAAATCCTTGGCTTACTGCCACATTTGGCAGGCAGAAGAAAGATCTACAAAAGCCAACCTAAAAAAAAACAGCAAAGGGAAACCATAAGAATAGATATTCAAAAAGCTGCATACCAAGGAGACAAAATATGAAGTTGAAATCCAGGCAAGAAAACTGCCTACTAGAAAATTCAACTGTCTTCAGAAGAACATGACAAAACCCAGAATCACTAGAAAATATTATCTTTAATGTCCAGTTTTCGTCTAAAAATTACCAGACAGTTCAAAAAAAAAAAAACAAAAAGAAAATGTGTGACCCCTTTCTCAGGATAAAAAGCAGTGAATAAAAATTAACACCAAGTGGACCTAGATGTTAGATTTAGCAGACAAAACACTGAGGTCGCTGCTATAAATATATTCAAAGAACTCAAACAAAAAATATTCAATGAATTAAAAAAGTGTTATCAATGAATTAACAGGGAAAATGACAACAGAAAAGTAGACACTACAAAGTAAATTCTAAAAATGAAAGTACAATGACCAAAACAAAATTTGCTAGGTGGGCTCAACAACAACTTGGAGAAAGTGGAAGAAAGTATAAGTGAATTTGCACATATATAAATAGAAACTACCAAACCAGAAAAACAAAAGAAGAAAAAAAGAAAGAAAAATAAAACCGAAGAGCTCTATGGGACATGTACTTAGAATCCCTGCAGAAGAGTGAAAGAAGCAGAAAAAAGTATTTCATGAAATTATGGCCAAAAACATCCCAAATTTTGTGGAAGACATTAATTTATAGATCTAAGAAGCTACTCAAATAGGAAAAACACAAAGAATATCATTCCTGTATTATAATTAAACTCTGACAGCCAAAGACGAGAAAAAATCTTGAGAGTAACCAGAACAAAATGACATATTACATACTAAGGAAAAATGATAAAATTAATAATAGATCATCAAAAAATAAGCTAGAAGATCCTGGAACAACATATTAAATATGCTGGAAAATGACCTTAAATATTACTGTACAATCAAAATAATATAGTATTTATAAAGGGACACTCATATCAATGAAACAGAACAGAGACCACAAATATGGCCATTTGATTTTTGACATAGGTGCAAAAGAAACAATGGAGAAAGGACAATCTTTTCAATAGTTGGTATGGGAGCAATTGGTCAGCCATATCGGAAACAAATTAAACTCACCAAAACCTCACACTTTTTTCTTTTTTGAAAGATTTTACTTACTTATTTGAGAGAGAGAGAGAGAGAAAGAGAGCGAGTACGAGTGGGGGTAGGGGCAGAGGGACAAGCAGACTCCCTGCTGAGTGGGGAGCCCAATGTGGGGCTCAATCCCAGAACCCTGAGATTGTGACCCAAGCTAAAGGCAGTCACTTAACTGACTGAGCCACCCAGGTGCCCCAACCTCACACTTTTTATAAAAATTAACTCAAAGCGGATCATAGGTCTAAATGTACAATATATAAAACTGTAAAACTTTAAGAAGAAAACATAAGAAAAAATCTTTATGACTTGGAATTAGGCAGAGTTATTACATGTGACACCAAAAGCACAATCTATAATAGGAAAAAAGTGATAAATTGGATTTCATCAAAATTAAATTATTTTTATGGAATTCTCACCTTCTCAACTACTTCCACCCCATCTTCTTGGTCTGGAATCTTGTTTGTATCTAACTCTTAAATGTCGCTCCCATGCTATTTACCTGAAATCCTCTCCTTGCCTATTCCCTTAGAAAAATGAACACTACACCAAAAACTAATATATGCTGGCTAATTGAATATAATAATAAAAAAAATTAAATTTTAAAAAATTTAAAGGAAAAAAAAGAAAAATGGACTCCACAAATTCTAAACTGAATTCACTCTCAAAACATGAAATTCATTGAGTCCTTCAGTGACTGACAACTTAGCTAAAGACCACATAATTTATCATCTATAAACTCTAAGAAAATATTTTCCTAATTAAAATTAAAATGCTTTCATATTCTGTGTAATCACATTTTAAATAAAAAGCACAAAAGAGAGCTTTAAAAGGTAGCAAGAAAATTATAAATTATTAGGAAGTCTCTGAGACAATTAAGGAAGTCTCAAGTTCATAGACAAAAGTACTTTTAAAGGTAACATGCTTTTGGATTATTTAAATTTCTTATGAAAAACAATTCTTGAAACATGGGAGGCAGTCAGGGTCAATTTAAAAAAATTTTATTGGACAGGAAAAGGTTACCTTAAATACAGACTTGAAATTTAAGCAAAATTGATTTAAAAAAAAAAAAGCTTAAATATTAACCCTCTAAAATTTTTCTTAAATATTAAAAATATGAGACAGATGTTACCTTTGCAGAGAGGCTCCCTGATTTCCCAGTATAGAACAGTAACTCATGTACTCCTTTTCTTATCACCCTGATATACCTATGCATATCAGTCAATTATAATACCCTGCATAGGTCTTAACAGTTTCTAAATGATGTATCCTTAGGGCCTAAAAGACTGACTGGCATTATAGTAGGTAATCAATCCATTTTTGTTAATAGGTTCTCAATTAGTTTTTGTTCAATGATAAATGAAAAAAACTTAATACATGTATTTGGCCCTTTTAGAAATTTCAAAATGAAAACTATTGATAAAAACTTATTGAGATCAAATAAGCATTCACATATTTGTATTACATTGCCTTAAAAAGAAAATTACTTTAAGGTACAACTAAATTAAAATCATCTTTAAGATCCACCCTAAAATTTTATAACATAAGGCATAATATAGTTTTCTGCTTAGATTTCAAGTGTCCTTTTATCTTTACTTTGACTGTAAATCATAACACTTCATGTGAATCTATAATACAAAAGTTTCCATTTTAACTTCACAGTACAATAGTCTAAAACATATGAATCTCCTCTTTATCTTATCCCTTCACATTTCAAAAGAGTAAAACATTTTGTGAAAAATCAAAGGAGAGGAAAAAAAATGACATTCACATTGCAATCAGAAACTTTTTTACTCTTTCTGCATTTAATTTCATTCAATCCCTGTTTCACTGTGCTTCTGCTGTCCAAAAATAATGAGAATTTACCAAATGTATATATCTGATCCTTACTGGGTACAAACCAGGGCTTAAACCCCCACATCTACAACTTGCTCTTTAAGGCTAGCAAATTCTGCCCTTCTGATCTGTGATGCTAGACAAACATCAGGGAAAAACATCTTGGAGTCCTCACAGTTAGAGTGTTTCTTTTAACTCATGGCTGCAATTGGAAATCTATCTCTATCATTATGGTCATATAACATGGCAGTTATGGTTTCCCTGCTCTTGTATTTGCAAGTGTGTTTTAAAGAGGCTCTATGGAAAAGCATTCCACATAAATACAGTTATGATGTCCAGAAGCAAGGACCTAAATTGAAAAAATCCACAAGATTGAAGCTTTTACCAAGATACCAAAAATAAAGATAATGTTCTGTTTATTTATTTAATAAACTGATTCAATCCATACCACAAAGTATTTGCAATGTTTGTTTAGAAGTTGAACAATTTTATTTAAGCTTTCTGGCAATTCCAAGTTCCTTTTCCTATCCCTTAATTATTACTGAAATGCAGATATTCAATCTCAATTTGAAGAAAGTCAGTTTTTCTAGATTGAGATTAAGAATTTATACAGGTATTTTTTTTACTTTATTTGCCAAACACATAAATTCTTACATATAATGACCAAAAAAAAAAAAAAAGTTGGACTAGAACTAATATACCAGTAGAATTTTTTATTTAACTGATGATTTTTTTTTTTAAAGATTTTATTTAGTCATTTGACAGAGAGAGACACAGCGAGAGAGGGAACACAAGCAGGGGGAGTGGGAGAGGGAGAAGCAGGCTTCCCGAGGAGCAGGGAGCCCAACCTGGGGCTTGATCCCAGGACCCCGGGATCATGACCTGAGCCACCCAGGTGCCCCTTAACTGATGATTTTCTTTTAGGGCTTTTATTCCAATTTTCCCTTTTTTACTTCAGAATTTCTAAAGCAGTTTAGTACCTTAGGAAAAATAAAATAAGGAAACAAAAATATTGTTTCTCAAATTCATGCCATTTATCTAATTCATCTACTTGATGACTCTGGTGTGGCATTAGTAAGGTACATTTTGTGATCAAATATATATCTATGCACGACTTCAGCCCAAAAAGTCACTTTGGAATTTTAATAGAAATATATTTCCTTCCAAAAATACTTTGCAAAAAGAAAAATTAGAAGTCTGCAACTAACAGAAAAATAGTTGAGAGGATGGCTGCACTTTAATAGTCCTCATAAAATCTAATCTATTGGCTAACTAATAGGTAGAATACTCTTAGAAAAAGGAGGCAAGAGATAAAAGTAAAGGATTAACACAATGAAACTATCACTTTTTTTTAAATGAAAGAACTATATGCTTGCAATGAAGACCCATTAGTTTCTATATGTTATACTCTTTCTTCATGGATATCCATTTAAGATAACATTTTATATCTGTAAGCCAAAATTATAAACACCTAGGTATTTTACACATACAAATTAGTTCATTTCTCTTAATTAAAAGAAACAGTAACAATTATTGTTTCTTCCCTATAGAGCCTGTAAGATAAATCAGAGAGAAGAGATTTGTAAGTGATCTACTGTCTTGATATATGAATGCACCCCTTAAGTACCAATGAGAAAGACCAGGCATTTGGTAAACATTTTATCAATATTTGGGACAGGAGGGAAAAACAATGCAAGTGAAAAATTAACTTCAAGCAAGAGAAAAATAGTTACAAATCAATGAAAGGAATCATATCTGGGCAGAAAACATTCAAAGATGGACTTGGAATATTTTATTACACCAGAAAAAAGGGAAGTGCTCAGAAGTCTAGTAGGGCATGTAAAAAAGACACAGAAGCCAGCCTGAAGGGAATCTCTCCATTTTAGCATCAAAGATTAATGACGGTAATTAATTTTAAAACTGAACAAATAAAAATTCATGAGTCCATAGCAATAAATACATGCATAAAATAGGAAAGAAATAGAAAAAAAATCTAATTTGCATCCTATCTTATAAATAACTACCATCCTGACTCCTAAACTAGTAATGAAAGGGAAAGAATTAAGTCGTGACTGCCATTCTTAGGGAGCTACTTCCCTAAATAGCTTTATCTTATCAAGCTCCGCTTTACTGAGAAATGGCAGCTAATTAATGTAAAGACATGACAGAGTTAGAAACTCACCATTTTGTAAACACTAAAGAAATAACTGATTCAGACAAGGATCATGAACGTATGTGTAAAACCACTGGGTGAAAGGTTGCTGGGAAACAGGATATTTACACAGTGTCACCCCACAGATTTCTGCTCATAGCAAAGGGAAAACTACATCTTTATCCTAGAGAGATCTGGCAATTTGGGACAACTTGAGTTTGTGTCTCCTAATGTGATATTCACCATCAGTTATGAAGTATTTGTTATGAAACGTTAAATTTCAATCTAAGCAAGGTTTGCATAAAACTTCCAGTTTATTGGAAATAGAGGAACAAGATAAATAATACCAGGAGAAATTAAACAGATAAATAAGAAGAGAAAAAGACTGAGGAGAGTTCTTCTAAGAGATATAAAACCATTTGGGGGACAACTGGAGAAATCTGAATAGGGAAGACAGTAAGTGATATTAGGGAATACTTATATTGATATATATGACATATGTTTTCTTATATATGATAATGATATTATGATCATGCCTCTATTTTCAGGAAATGATATGCTGAAGAACTGTAGGGATTAAATGTCATGATGTCAGAAACTTAACTTTCAAATACAGGAGAAAAAATATTAGATGCAGATGTTCAAGCACGTTAGTAAGTCTAGGAAGTAGATGCACAGGTATTTAATTGAAGGCAGCGACAAATATATTTCTTAAAGTGCAATCTGTATGGCATGAGACTTATGGGAGAATCTGCCTTAGCAGTTTCCTTAAAAATGAAGAAGGTGATTCATCAAACTGAATGAAGAAGATGGATTTAGATATGTTGAATGTAATTTTACTGCTGTTTCTAATACTCCTAAATTTTTATCTTGTCAATAGTGATTTTATTTACCATAGAAACTTCCATAAACATTACCCCTATGGTTAGTAAGGGGTTACTATATTTAATTAGGTACCTAATAGCATAGCATTTAACCAAAGGTAAATTGTATTAGACCAAACCTGTGGTTTGTTTTCTGTGCTTTGTTTGCACAACGAACTCTATTAACACAATTTGTGATGCATCAGTTATCTACTGCAAAGGGTACAGAACAGAATTTTCAATGTACATATCTCCCCAAGAATCATTCATTTAAAACCGTAAGCAAATTCACCAAATACAAAGATTCAAAGAACTCTGGCAACCTAGACCTTCCAACTACTTTTCAGAGACTTAAGAGTGATACCTATTTTTGCACAGTGCCTGTTACCTTGGCCCAAAACCAGGAAGAAACTATCAGGCTCTCAGCAGTCTCTAATGTATTACTCTTTGCAAATATAGCTTTATTTAAACAAATTTAAAACTTCTAAAAATTAAAAAAAATAACTGTAATGTACAAATTAATGGTGATTTGAAGAGAATCATATCCTGCTTTAATTTACTCACAATTTTTCAGTACCTTTTCATTACCCTGGTTGTGTTTACTCATTGGTGATGTCGGTACATAAAGATCAGTTTCATCAGCTGCTACATACTCTCTCCCAGACAGAAAATCCCGTAGTTGACTCTGTAGAAAACATAGGAGGTTACTAATAATTAGGTGCTATGACAACTATAAAAAATATTTCACACCAAGCTGTATATAATGCCACTGATATTCCAGTATACAGTATTATTACCTGATCTTTGTTGGCAGTAAGTGTACATGGAATTAAATTTTCTAACAAAATGCTTGTTTCCAATGGCTGTACTCAAAGAGTTTACAAGTTTAGAGTTAAAAGATAAGCTTGGAAATTTAATCCGAGCCTTTTGTTTTTATAGAAAAAAACGAATGGCAAAGAAAAGGCTTACCTAAGGCATACAATAAATGCTTATCTTGGAATTATATATAAGTAAACTTAGTGTCCTAACAGCATAGTATTTCAAACACATTATTTGTTCTAAGGGATCTAAGGTTATATAGGTATTCACACACCCCATTCCGAATGAGTCAACCTGGAGGGAAGGTACAAATTGAATTAACAAAGCGTAATGAGAATGCAAACCACTTGTCCTCTCAGCCATTGCAAAATTATAACTAAAACAACTCACCAATATATACTTTTTTCTTTTTCTTTTCTTATTTTTTTTAATTTAAATTCAATTAGCCAACACCAATATATACTTCTTAAAAAGCAATAGCGTTTGCCACTATTCTACTAATATGATGAGCTGGAACTCAGAGCTAACAGTAAGAAAGAAAAAAACTAGAAAGACTAGGATTTTGTTGTTCATAACTTGAATATCAAAATTCAAGTTCACTAAAAAAAAGAATTTCCTTTTTTCTTAACAAGTTTTGGCTTTTACTCCTTTATTACAAAGGACAACTTAGATACCTATTTTCTAAATACTAGCCAGAAACATTTAATGACCACCGACTATATTACAGTGCAAATTTTCAATATTTAAAAAATTAATGTTATGAAATAATTCAGGGTCATTATCTTTAAATAGAAAAATCATTTTGGGAGAATTTGTGTTTGACAATCACTGTTTTTTTTTAATTTATTTTAAGTCCAGTAGAGTTAACATATAGTATTATATTAGTTTCAGGTATACTATATAGTGATTCAACACTTCTATACATTACCCTGTGCTCATCACAAGAAATGCACTCAATCCCCATCACCTATTTCACTCATTCCCCCACCTACCTCCCCTTTGGTAACCATCAGTTTGTCCTCCATATTTAAGAGTCTGTTTCTCGGTGTGTCTCTTTTTTAAAAAAATAATTCACTATTTAATTTTGAATAGAGGTAGTCCTCACACTTGTGGTTCTTATGTTTTCAGAAGAGATGTTAAAAGCAAAGATTTATTCTTTCATAAACACGGTGTTATTTTTTTTAATGGGATAATATTACCCTCTGGTTTAAAACTATTTTCAGTCTAATGACATGTAAAGTACAATATTCTGGATCAGTTCAGTGAGTATGGTCCAAGGACTCCTGAGTCCCCAAGGCCCATTCAGGGGACCCAGGAGGTTCTCCCTTTTCCAACGATGTACCAATGTGAATCTAAATTTTCTTGATATACTTCATTCAAAACACATATCAAACAGAATCCAGTTATTTTCTATCACACATGACATCAAGGATATTTCTAAAAATGTAAAACAGTGTCACTATTCTCACAATTTTTTTATTCTTGGAAAATTTATTCATAAAATACTATTCACATTAACATATAATAGGTTTGTTATCAATATTTTAATAACCGATACTTTAAACATATCTCAATTTTAATCTTCAATATAAATATCAACAGATATAACTCATATAAACAAAATCTCCTTGTAGTCCTAAATAATTTTTAAGAGTGCAAAGGGGTTCCTAGAACTAAAAATTTGACAAGGATTCTAGATGATATAGCATAAAGCTTTCTGAAGTAAGCACAAAAATCACAATGGATTTTCTGTGATACACTATTAATTTTACTGACATATCTTTCCTGATTTGGTAAGTTATTCATTCTATTTTTATCCTCTTTTTAACTATATTTTTCCATTCAATTAACGGTTACCTTCACTTTCCTGTACTCACATCAGACCCATTTCTCTATTATTATTTAAAAGTGATAATGCCTGCTACTTACTCCAACAAACTCCAATATTTAGCCATTTTAATTTTGAACTAATATCAGAATCTCCCTTAGTATAAGCCTTCCATTTTAGCACACATATTCCCAGTCCATCCTTATCATTTTAACTAGGCACACATACAGTCCAAGTTTCATTGCTCACTACCATCTTCCCCTGGATAGCCATCTGCTCTCTAGTTCATCTGTTTAATTATTACGGTCTTTGAAAGGCAAATTCTTCACTTGAAGTATGAAGATGACATTCTTCAAATTTTTGCATATCCTCACAAATCCTTCCTTTAACTTAGCTGGTAAGTGATACCTTGTTGAGGATGAGATTCTTAGGTCACTGTCCTCTTTCAGGACATGTTATTTCATTGTTGTACCTTTTAAATAACTTGTTCTTTCCACCAGGAAACTTATAATATTTATCTTTATCCTTAAGAGTTCAGAAGTTTTACCAGGATATGCCTAGGTATGTGTCTTTTGTCTTCAATACAGCCTGGAACTTCATAAACACTCTTAACTAACAGACTCAGGGAAATTTTATTATAACAAATGTGGTTAGAATATTTTTTTAATCATGGCCTCTTCTGTGTCTGTTCCTTTTTCTCCTCTGGAATTCCTATCATTTGTTATGTTAAACCCTCTAGATCCAACCTCCAAGTTTCTTAACTTTTCCTTCATGATTTCTTCATCTTCATATTTTTCTCTGTGCTTTAAATATTTATTTTTAAAAGATTGTTTTTTAAAAGATTTTATTTATTTGAGAGAGAGAAAGAGAGCAAGAGAGATCACAAGCAGTGGGGAGAGGGAGAAGCAGGCTCTCCACTGAGTAGGGAGCCCGAGATGGGGCTCGATCCCAGAACCCTAGGATCTTGACCTGAGCCAAAGGCAGACGCTGAACCGACTAAGCCACCCAGGTGCCTCTGTTTTTTAAATATTTATTGTATTTGACTTTCAGAACTCTAATTTGTGTCTGAATTCATCTGTTGCATTGGGAAGACTTCTCTTTTTTCTTCTTTTTTTTAAATCTAGAAAGTCTTACATTTAGGTGAGTCCTTGAATTTCCTTGAGTACTTACTATTTTTATGGATTCAAGTTGTCATTCACCACTAAGAGCTCTATTCTGTTGGTCACATGTGATCTGAGTTAACTCATCTTTCTGTGGCTGCTGGGACTCCTTAAGTGGCTGTTGCTTTTCTTGGCTCTTTGAAGGCTCAGCCTTGAGACTGTTGAGGTACCTTAAGTGATGACAATTTTACAAGTAATAGAAGTTGAAATAGTCTCTACTCTTTATGAAGCATCAGTGGAAAAATAAACAAGATGCCAGTCACCTGCTTAAGCCAAGGGAGAGTCTTCTTGTGGTCTCTCAAGGATCACCTACAGTATGCCCATCCATTCAGCTACTTCTTGGCTTCCTGAGTCAGAGAGTCCTGGCACACTCACAGAGGGTATTTGTTGACCTTCCCCAGAAAGTACCCAGATTTCTGAGGGCTGCTAAGCTCTTCTTGGAATCTACAATTTCTTCTCCTCAGTCCAGGTCTCCAATATCCTTCAGATAATTGTTAAATTCATGAAAAAGCAAACTCTGTACCAATTGTCTCTATTTGGACTCCATTTAGAATTCAAGGCCTTATATGCTCCCAGATGTCCACAGGCCCTGCGTCCATGTTCCTCAGGAGAGGAATTACAATGTATGAAATACATTTATATGTATTTATACATTTATAATTGTATGAAATACAATTATAATGTATGAAATAACTTGTTCAAGTTACCATGTTCCCAGAACATCCCTGTCTTACCTTTATCTTAATTCCTTGTAACTTCTGCCTTATTTAGGCTACAATAAATAAGAAACAAAGATACATAAGTATATGTATCTTTAAAGACACTTTTAGGGACACCTGGGTGGCTTAGTCGGTTAAGCAGCCCACTCTTGGTTTCAGCTCAGGTTATGATCTCATGGGTTGTGGGATCAAACTCCTCATTGGACTCAGTACTCAGTGGGGGGTCTGCTTGAAGATTCTCTCCCTCCCCTCCCCTCTCTCTCTCTCTCAAATAATCTTTTTTAAAAACACTTTTAGCATAAATTAGGGTTATTTTAGTGCATTTTTGAGGAAATCAATCTAGGGATCTGTTATCCTGCTCACTTTTTCTTCATTGGAAATTTCCCTAGAGCAAACAAGTATCGAAGTTCAAATCTTCCATTTTAAGTGCAGAAAAATTTCAACTTCACATGCTATCATCTCAGCAGCTTCCACCCTACTCCTGATGTTCTGCAGAAGAACATGTTGATATTTGGAGACACAGAACTCCCTCCAATGTAGATCTATATATCTCATACTATAGTTGATGCACTTAAATGAAGAGGCTTATTAGAAGACTTAGACAGGAACAAAGGATAAGATGAAAACAATGTGCCCAAAAACCTCAGGCAGATTATACTCTCATTGGTTTATCAGAAGATTCTCTTTGTTGTTCCTACAATCTAATACTTACGTTTGATTAGCCTCTCTAAATTAACTATATGAAAAGAAGTCAAAAATCATCTCTACAAGCAAATAAAATATAGGTAGGGAGGAATGAAAAAAACTATCTTGCCTCACAAGTATCTTTACCATAGTGTGGGTATGCATGTGTGTCTCAGAAAGTTACAACAGGGGGGCACCTGGGTAGCTCAGTCAGTTAAGCATCTGCCTTTGGCTCAGATCATGATCCCAGGGTCCTGGGACTGAGCCCCAAGTAGAGCCCACATTGAGCCCTGTGTTGGGCTATATGCTCAGCGGGGAGCCTGCTTCTCCCTCTCCCTTTGCCCCTCCCCCCATACTCATGCTCTTTCTCTCTCTCAAATAAATAAATAAAATCTTAAAAAAAAAAAGTTACAACAGGGGAAAAGGTTCCATTATAGCCCAGTGAGGCCAAGACAGCAAACTGCCTGCCAATATCCACTCTCCTCTTCCTCAGTAACAGAGATTTTGTTTTTATTCTGGCATGTTACCCAGGAAAAAAAAAAAAAAGACTATATTCTCCATCTTCCCTAACATCTTGGTGTGGCCATGTGACTAAGCTTTGGGCAAGGACATGGAAGCAAAGGAGTCATGTCTCTTTAAAAGGAAAGGAGAGTGCTGTTCTCCCTTACTACTTCCTGATGCAAGGAATGCTGATATGGAATCTGGAGCTTCAACAGCTACCTTGGACCACAAATGATCTTGAGGGCAGAGGTCAAGAACTAAGATGGGAGAGCAGAATGACAGAAAAATCCTAGGTATCTGATAACCAAAGAGCTATCACATCAGTCCCAGATGCTTACATTAAGACTCCTTTTATAAAAGAGTGAACTAAACTTCCATTTTCTTAAACCACTGTTACTCTGGAGGTTTCTATTACAAGCAGCCAAAACATGATTCCCAAGTATCAGATAGAAATATTTATAAAATATTTTAATATCTTAGAAAATAGACATTTTCTTCTAATTATATCTACAATTACTGTTATTACCACTATTTAATTGCTACTTTAAGTAAATGTTAAGATAAAGAAATATATTTCAACACTTTAAAATAAACTAGATACATCCAAATATATTCTAAAACAGTTTATTAATTCTAATAAAACCAAATTGCAAAGGATGGCATCTCATTAGTTTTAAAATTTATATTCAATAAAAAAATAAAGCAGTGAATATGTGTATGTAAAAAAAAAGGAACAGTATATTACCTCATGTTTATTGCATCATACTATCGTCACAAAATGATACCCCATCTCAGGAAAATAATATTATTAATCCATAGAAAGAGTCATAACAATCATTTATACAACATATGCCAAATGAACAGATGCACATTAAAACAAGAAAGTAAAATAAAAAGCAATCCTTGGCACAAATTCAAAAAGAAATCAAGCATTTGGGACTGATCTCTTTGTTAAAATTTTTTGATCTAGTAAGAAGCTGTTCTTATATTTCAACCAAATAACAGAATTCCACCAAAATTTACCACTGAAATATTTCTTTCCAGTAATAACTAACTTTCAGGTAGATAAATTTTCCATTTCTAACATGATCTGAACAGCAAAAGCATTATCAAGTTACTATAAATGCTGATACCATAGTTTAAAATAAAAATAAATCTAGCCAATTTTCATTTAAGATAGAATTATTTTAAAAAATACTTACAGGGGATATGTTGGCATTATTTTCACAACTTGAAATCAAAACACCACATTTTTTATAAACATCAATCAGATCTAACATATTACTATTCTTTAAGAAATCATCGTAAATCCTCCTAATGTCCTCATAATGGTCAATCACTTCCATATTTTCAACTGGTAAGTTCAACTTCTCATGTAGGAAGTATTTCCAGGTCAATAAGACATCGCTGAGGGAAACTGTAAATTCTCCACTGTGCTGAAAGAGACAATGCCAAAAATAAAAAGATAAAGTTGGGTACCAGAATATTCATTAACTAGTAATTGAGATGGGAAGTACAAATTGAATTTTGTTACAGAAAAGTCTACATTAAATTCTTGTGGATTTGAAGAGAACATCCAAGTTGAGTTACGGAATAATTTTAAAACCAGATAGAAAAAGATTTTGATGGTTTTATAAAATATAAATAACTATGGCAAGTTTGTGCATGACAAAATTAGCAAATATATAGTCATTCTTCACTAAATTTCTTCTACCCAAGTTCAGGGAATGGGTGGGCAGTGATCTGTTCTTAAGTACTACTGATCGGGTAAACATTTGATTCTGTTAATACTTAGTTCCTTTTAGCTCTTCTAGCTAATGTATTTTTAATCTCTTATTCAAAACCTTCAATGCCATAGTGAATTACCACATACCACACTATTCCAACTGTTAGTCTTAAAACATGATCATAAACACTAAATTTTTAAAAATCACGTTTTGTTTCATTATTGTTCCAGGAAAAGCAAAGTATCAGTGCTAAAACCTTGGGTCAGAGAAAAATTTTGATTCTTCCCTGCTCATGGACACACTAAACTATAAACAAGTGCTAAAAAGCCACAGCTTCTTCCTATAAGTTGTTGGATGTTCCTATTGAGGTAAAATTGTTCTTTTTTTCTCTTCTTCAATATCAACATGATGTATTAGTCAGTAGATATGCTGAAGAATTTTTTTTTTAATTGATTGCATTCTGCTCCCACTTAATATCCCAGATATTAACAATGGTGCCCTCCATGGGGCGCCTGGGTGGCTTAGTCATTAAGTGTCTGCCTTCGGCTCAGGTCATGATCCCAGGGTCCTGGGATCGAGCCCCGCATTGGGCTCCCTGCTCGGCCAGGAAGCCTGCTTCTTCCTCTCCCACTCGCCCTGCTTGTGTTCCCTCTCTCACTGTCTCTCTCTGTCAAATAAATAAATAAAATCTTAAAAAAAAAAAAAAATGGTGCCCTCCAAAATATGCCAGGCCTAATTCAGTAAAAAATTCTAACTACTCCTTTCCAATACAGCATGAATAACAAATATTTTTAAGTATCCATATGTAATTTTGTGAAATGTATTATGTTGCTCTCTTCCACAGTTAAGATCCCTTAATATGTTAGTAGTTTCTTTTTTTTTTTTTTTAAAGATTTTTTATTTATTTATTTGAGAGAGAGAGAATGAGAGACAGAGAGCACGAGAGGGAAGAGGGCAGAGGGAAAAGCAGACCCCCTGCTGAGCAGGGAGCCCGATGTGGGACTCGATCCCAGGACTCCAGGATCATGACCTGAGCCGAAGGCAGTCGCTTAACCAACTGAGCCACCCAGGCGCCCAATGTTAGTAGTTTCTGATAACACCAAGATCTTTCCATCATTTGCACTGAAAGATGGGTGGATATTTAAATAAAACTATAATTCACTGGAACTAAAATTGTAACATCATCTTTAGCCAATGAAGAATAATAAAAAGAATCAAATAGAGCCAAATAGGGGCGCCTGGGTGGCTCAGTCAGTTAGGCGTCTGCTTTCGGCTCAGATCTAGGGTCCTGGGATGGAGCCCCATGTCTGGCTCCCTGTTCAGCAGGGAGCCTGCTTCTCCCTCTCTCTCTGCCGCTCCCCCTGCTTGTGCTATCTCACGATCTCAAATAAATAAATAAAATCTTAAAAAAAAAAGAGCCAAATAATACACTATTTTCTACCTGACTCTTTTAAATCTATGTTTCTTTTATAAAACTCAGGCATATTTTCTAGTTATTATCTAAATTTAAGGCAATTATGTTTAAACTGCCTTAAAAATAATTAACTTCTACTCATCCTTATGGAGACAACTAAGAAAATTATCCTTACTGTCTTTGGAGGGACCTGTTATATCAAAATTATAAAAATTAATTATATTTCACAAAACTAATTCAATGAAAAACCAAAAAAAAAAAAAAAAAAACCAGTAACTCTCAAATCTTGAATCCATAACCCAAATGTAAGACAGATTTGTAATTTCTCAGCATTGCATCAAAAATTGTGTACTTTACTTCCCAATCCCACAAAAATTACACAATAAAATTTCCAAATGGTATTAAGTTAAATAAATCTAGCTATTTAGAGTTTGAAACTAAGTTGTTTTATCTCAAAAATTCCTAAAACTGTTTTGATATGACATCCTTCATATGAAAAATAAATTAAAATTTTGCCTAATGTAAATGTACAATTCAGTCTCATTCTGTTGACTGTAACTAGTTTAAGTAAAACCATGCAAGCTCTTGATCTTGTGAGAAAAGGTTTTGACTAGATTAACAGTGTTTATACTGGGATTGTAAAAACATTTTAAATCCAAATAAAAATGTACTCCAGATATCAGTTTTCATGATCAGGTGCCCACCATGACAGCATATTCTATTATTCAAACCAGTAACAACTGATTCAGAGAGCTTGTGGTCAAATCAGAAAATGTTTTGCTAGGAAAACATGCCAGCTGGCTAATAAGGAAGTTCAAGATGGTCAATGCTTTAGGTCTCTGATGGACATAAGAAGGATTATATTTCATAAGAATAAAATGAGAAAACGAAGTTACACTTTTTCAGAGCACTTGTACTTTGTATATTTTGCTGAAGTTATTTTTATAATTATTCAAAAACTTAAACTTTACATTTTTAACTAACTGGAACTTTTGTTGTTATCAAAACAGAAAAGATAGCAGGTCTACTTTAGGGCATTAATAGGCTAGGTGACCATGGGTAAAATACTGAAAATCCTGTGAATACTTTTCCCTGATTATAAAATGAGATTATACAGATTAAATAACACCTGATGAATGGCAGGTGATCAAAAAATGTCATTCTTTCTCTTTTCTTATTCAAACTAAAATAATTGTTTGTTAGGAGGAGTATTGGATAAATGTAATACAATTGTAAAAACTGTTTCTTCTTATTTGTTATGTCAATGTTAGGTCATTTTCAAATCTGACAGTCAACCACAGGCTGTGGCTTTCCATGAAGTTATAAAATTAATATCTTCATTTCACCCCATGGAACATTTGTAACATTCTTAAGGCTATTTAAGTTCGTGAAAAATAGCATTTATAATGTAATTGCCAGACAGAGTCAAACTATGAAGTCAATTCCAAGGAAAGGAAAAGCTAAAACACTATTTGCAACTTAATAATAAAAGTCATATATATTTGCCATGTAGTCCTCAAGGAATCTATAAGTTAAATCTTTAGCAGTATAAAGCTCCTAGAGGTCATCCAATTTAAGCTAAAAAAACTTCCCCTCAGAAAACATGCCCAAAACCTAAAACTCAAATATTATTTTAATTACCTTTTCTTTATCCCCATTAAAGCAGCGAAGAAAAAAACACGCCAATAGACTAACAACTCTACTAGGTATTCACAAGTTTTATTGTAGTCAAATTCAGTTGGATCATACTTTAGAGACTCGTGTTCTCAAACTTCAGAGAATTAAAAACCTAAATAAAGCTCACAGAGTGAAAAATGTAGGTGAAGCATATATACAACCAACCCCAACCTTTTATTACCATCTACTACTTATGAATGCACTTGCAGGCATATGTGTATGTTGTTTCATATTGCTGAGTGACATGGAAGTCTGAGAACAGCTGGGGATGCCTGAGCTAACCCCACATGGAGAGTTGGAGTCAATCAGAACTGCAGCCCACCATCTCCACTGCACATGTGCACACACATACACAAACTGTGGTAAGCGCAGTTGCAATTCACCTTTCCTCTTCTTTCCCACCCAGAGTCTGAACTTTCACAGTAAATTAAGTGAATTAGCAAGTAGAAAATTAAAAAGTAGAAAGAGATCCTGAGTGAGTGCTACACAGACAAGCCCAGAAGAAAAAACTACTTGAATTGAGTATTTCAACATATCAAAATTTTTACAATGAAAACTAAATTTTCTTCAGGGTACATTTCACTTATCTTTTTGATATATTTATGTTTCAAAAATTATTCATAAACAAATAGAAGGTGATTTGAACATGGTCTGCTTAATTCCAAAACAACAGCTCTCAATTACTGTACAATAATGATTCTTAATAATTGCTTCAATTTCTCTCTCTTTTCATTTTCCAGCGAATGGTCACCAAAGTTTAACCTTTAGCTAGTCTATTCCATTTATACAATATCCTCAGATTCTATTAATTACCTTGGCACCATTTCTTCATGTTACTAAAGAAGGAGAGATTTTTTTTTAAAAAATGCTCAGGCAGTAAAATTGGAAAGACTTGAATATGGATTGCAATGGAAAGCAAAAGAAAGAGACTTTACAATGATCTTTGGGTGTCTAGCTTCACTGACTAAGTGAACAATGGTATATAAGATTGAGACTCAGAATATGAAGAAGGTAAGTTGAGGGAGGAAACAATATGGTCTACTTTTAAAAACTGATGTGGAGACTGTACAGGGACATCAAGGTAAAATGTCCAGTAAGTACCTGATCATATCAAGTTAGACCAGTAGAGAAGTTTGGCATATAAATACTGGTGAAACAATGTAAAAGGAAGTATATCCAGTGAAGGTAGGTAAAATGGAGCACATCAGCAGTTTTCAACAAAGTGTGTTACAAAGCGAGTATCCAAAGTACACATAGAACTCTTTTAAAGAGTAAGAAAGAGATAAAAATAACTCAACAGTAAAATAAGCAAAAGATATGTATGAGCAGACAATAAAAAGAGGATACCTAAATAGTCAAATAAGCATTTTTAAAGATGTTTAATTGCTCTAGTTAACAGAAAAATTAAAATGAAATACCCTCTTCTCTCTTTTCTTGTTCTTAGACAACAACATCTAATATGGAGAAAGATAAGAAAATGGTACCCTCCTATTGTTGATATAAATGTAAATTCTAATAACCAAGTTGAAGAGTAATTTGGTAGTATCAAGTCAAATTAAAGATGTATCTATCATATGACCACCTGTGTATGGGGCCTAGAGAAACTCTTGTTCTGTGCACAGACATCTCATTTCAATGAAGAATTGATTATAATATTAAAAAAAATCAAACAACCCAAAGGTCTATCAATGAGTAAAATATACCAGTCATACAAAGGATGATTGTTAAAATGAATAAATTAGATCAACTTTTCTATCAGTACCTAAAGAGGTCTTGAAAACAATGTTGGATAATAAAAACAAGATGCAGAAAGAATGTATACCATCTGTCATAATTTTAAAACAGATACATTAACTAGGCAATCTGCCCGGCTAGATATGCAGAGAAACCCCTCCTGGTATAAAATACCTAAAACTATAAGAGAAAATAGGAAAACTTTTTTAAGCATGACTGAATTGTGCATAAGAAAGGGAAATTATAAAAGGTCAAAAACAATGAGCAAATGCCAATATAAAGGAGTAAGCAAATGGTGGGACCCGTATTTCCCTGGTAACTACCATTCCCTGGCACTAAAGAAGCTGGTTTTTATGAACCCTGAGCACAAAGTTTAGGAGACAAAGCTAAGCATAAGAGGTGGGAAGCTGGATCAGAGACCCCCCCTGCCCACCCTGCCAAAGAAGTCAAAGCCTCTAAACACAACACTCTTACTATGTCCACTAGAAAAAAAATCTGCCCAGCAAAAAGGTGATGACGGAGATTTCTGGAGTAGCCTCGGTACTATGATTACCTCTGGGTAATCTTCATTTAGACTTTTTTTTCATTTCCTTTTTTAATTTAAATTCAATTAATTAGCATATAGTGTATTATTAGTTTCAGAGGTACAATTCAGTGATTCATCAGTCTTATGTAATACCCAGTGCTCATTACATTATGTGCCATCCTTACTGTCCATCACCCAGTTACCCCATCCCCTTCCCCCCCTCCCCTCCAGCAACCCTCAGTTTGTTTCCTATGATTAAGAGTTTCCTATGGTTTGTCTCCCTCGATGATTTCATCTTGTTTTATTTTTCCCTCCCTTCCCCTATGATCCTCTGTTTTGTTAAATCGCACATGAGTGAGATCATATAATTGTCTTTCTCTGATTGACTTATTTCCCTAGCATAATACCCTCTAATTCCCATTGCTGCAAATGGCAAGATTTCAACTTTTTGATGGCTGAGTAGTATTCCAATGTATATATATACCACATCTTCTTTATCCATTCATCTGTCAATGAACATCTGGGCTCTTTCCATAGTTTGGCTATTGTGGACATTGGTGCTATAAACATTGGGGTGCAGGTGCCCCCTTCAGATTACTACAAAGATACATTTGGTGTAAATACCTAGTAGTGCAATTGCTGGGTCGCAGGGTAGCTTTATTTTTAACTACTTGAGGAACCTCCATACTGTTTTCCAGAGTGGCTGCACCAGCTTGCATTCTCACCAACAGTGTATGAGGGTTCCCCTTTCTCCACATCCTTGTCAACATTTGTCATTTCCTGACTTGTTAATTTTAGCCATTCTGACTGGTGTGAGGTGGTATCTCACTGAGGTTTTGATTTGGATTTCCTTGATGCCGAGTGATGTGGAGCACTTTTTCATGTGTCTGTTGGCTATTTGGATGTCTTCTTTGCAGAAATGTCTGTTCATGTCTTCTGCCCATTTCTTGATTGGGTTATTTGTTCTTTGGGTGTTGAGTTTGATAAGTTCTTTATAGATTTAAGGGGTGCCTGGGTGGCTCAGTTGGTTAAGCGACTGCCTTCAGCTCAGGTCATGATCCCAGGGTCCTGGGATCGAGCCCCGCATCGGGCTCCCTGCTCCGCCGGAAGCCTGCTTCTCCCTCTCCCACTCTCCCTGCTTGTGTTCCCTCTCTCGCTCTCTCTGTCAATTAAATAAATAAATAAAATCTTTAAAAAAAATAAATAAAATAAAGAATGTTTAAAAAAAAGTTCTTTATAGATTTTGGATACTAGCCCTTTATCTGATAAGACATTTGCCAATATCTTCTCCCATTCTGTCAGTTGTCTTTTGGTTTTGTTGACTGTTTCCTTTGCTGTGCGTAAGTTTTTTATCTTGATGAAGTCCCAATAGTTCATTTTTGCCTTTGTTTCCCTTGCCTTTGGAGATGTGTCTAGCAAGAAGTTACTGTGACTGAGGTCACAGAGGTTGCTGCCTGTGTCCTCCTCTAGGATTTTGATGGATTCCTGTCTCACATTTAGGTCTTTCATCCATTTTGAGTTTATCTTTGTGTACAGTGTAAGAAAATGGTCCAGTTTCATTCTGCATGTGGCTATCCAATTTTCCCAACACCATTTATTGAAGAGACTTTTTTCCATTGGATATTTTTTCCTGCTTTGTCAAAGATTAGTTGACCATAGAGTTGAGGGTCCATTTCTGGGTTCTCTATTCTGTTCCACTGATCTACGTGTCCGTTTTTGTGCCACTACCATACTTTCTTGATGACTATAGCTTTGTAATAGAGTTTGAAGTCCGGAATTGTGATGCTACCAGCTTTGGTTTTCTTTTCAACATTCCTTTGGCTATTATGGATCTTTTCTGGTCCCGTACAAATTTTAGGATTATTTGTTTCAGCTCTGTGAAAAATGTTGATGGTATTTTGTTAGGGATTGTATTGGATGTATAGATTGCTCTAGGTAGCATAGACATTTTAACAATATTTGTTCTTCCAATCCATGAGCATGGAATGTTTTTCCATTTCTTTGTGTCTTCCTCAATTTCTTTCATAAGTATTCTATAGTTTTCTGAGTACAGATCCTTTGCCTCTTTGTTTAGGTTTATTCCTAGGTATCTTATGGCTTTTGGTGCAATTGTAAATGGGATCAACTCCTTAATTTCTTTCTTCTGTCTCATTGTTAGGGTATATTCATTTAAACTTTTGCCTAATAATTTATTTCTGCTAAGAAAGGGGAGAACAGTCAACCACTTTGGCAAAAAATTGGGGGTTTATTCTCTGGAGAGGGTAAAATAGAGTCTCAACTGAAGAGTGCAGGTGAAAACAACAGGAATCACATGACCATTTATATTATAAATACTCATACTTCTTTCAAGCACCCAACACATTGGCAACTCAACTTTACACCATTTGCGTAAAGATTCTTTTCTGAAGAAACTGTTCTAAAAGGGATGGGCATCAGATGTTTCCCAGCCAAACAGCCCAGTTAGATCAGACTGACAACCCCTAACGCTCCATGCAGAGTCTCCAGTAAGCATTTTAGTGATCCACTTAAATATAAGTGCATGGTCAAGGATCATCATGAATTTTTATTCTTCCTAAGTAAGACTAATAAAACAAAAAACTTGAATACAGATTATGCAATAAAACCTCAAAAAAATATCATTAATAGTCTCAAAGGAGAAATATATGCTTGAGGCAAGAATAGTATGATATTTCAAAAAAAGAGAATAAAAAAGAGCTCTTGGAAATAAAGAGGATAGATGATAACAGGGGCGCGTGGCTGCCTCAGTTAATAGAGCATGCGACTCTTAATCTCAGGGTTGTAAGTACAAGTTGGATGTAGAGATTACTTAAAAATAAAATCTTAAAAAAAAGATAACAGAAAATCCAATTATTATTAAACTAAAAAGCTATTAAATATTGAATATCTTATTGAATATTGTTTGGAAGAAAAGTAAAAGGTAAATGAATAAACTGATACATTCATACAGAGGAATATTATTCACTGCTGAAAACTGAAAAGAAATGAGCTATCAAGCCATGAAAAGACATGGAGGAACTATAAATGCATCTGAAAGAAAATGATAGAAGCCAATCTGAAAAGGCTATATACTTCCCGATTCCAACTACATGACATTCTGAAAAAGGCAAAACAATGCTGACAGTTAAAAGATCAGCAGTTGCTAGGGGTTGGTGAGAGGGAAGGATAAATAGGTGGAGCAGAGAGGATTTTCGTCAGTGAAACAATTCTATAAATACTATAAAGATGCATACACGTCTCGTCAAAACCCACAGAATGTACAATACCAAGAGTGTCTAAGGATAAGACTCAGGATGTCCACTACTTACCATTGAATGGTTCCTACAGAGTAATATGAATAATATGTATGCATGTGTACAATATATACCTGTGTATGTTTATGTATCTATAATATATACACATACAAAATATTAAAAGAACAATGATGAAAAGGTGGCAAAATATTAATTGGTGAATTAAGTGAAGGGCATAAAGGAATTCAGTATACTATTCTTGTGACTTTTCTGGACGTTTAACTTTTTTTTTTAAACACAAGGGCCAAAAAGTGTGACTTCCATTTTTTTTCTTCAACATACCTATGTAAAATTGATTTTTAACAATGACTTTGATTAAAAACAACAGACAAATGGACATGTAACCACAACCACCACCCTTCAGCTACACTGGTTCTTTGGCATTTTCTCAAATCTCTCTGCAGTCTCCTGCCCAGGGCCGCTGCATATGCTGGTCCTTCATCCTCATCATCTTGCCCCTCACTCTGCCTAGTTAACTCTTCTCCTTCCTTTACAGTTCAACTTGATCTCTCCAACCAAGTCTACTCCTTGGTCTCGTGGCATCATATACCTCTTCTCACAGCTATAATTTTGCATTTATTTGTAGTTTTCTCTACTAAATGTCTACCTCACTCACCAGGCAATAAGCTAGGCAGGAGCCATGTCTGGTTTTGCTCACCATTTTAACCCCAACACTTATCACAATGCCTGGCACAAAGGAGCTTAAAAAAAAAAAAAAAAATAGAAAAGGAAAACATCTCCAGAAGGGAGAGAGAAAGGGAAGAAATTAACATTTAACATGTATATAAACAGCTGGATAGGCCTCTTTGCTGTTCCTTGAACATGCCCAGGCATATTCCCACCTTAGGGCCCTTGCATTGGCTGTTCCCTTTGCCTCGTAATCCCTTCCCACAAAAATTCCCATTGCCAAGAACTCTTTCACCCCAAACTCTATACAATCCTTAACTACATCTCTTTTTTATTTTTCTCTGTAGTGCTTATGACCTAAAATACTAAATATCTTATTTATTAGAGTATTATCTGTCTCTCCTCACTAGATTAATGCCATAAAAGCAGAGATTTCCCTCAGAATGTTTAGAATAATGTCCAGTACATAGTAAAATTCCAAATATTTGTTAAAAGAATGACTATGTAAGATAGAATTTTATCAAAATCTGTGTTCAAACTTTATTTTAATATATACTGTTTTAAACACGCAACACTGCCAACTGCCATGTGTAGTAAAGACTAACTCTTATTTTAAGAGTTTACAATTCCTAATTTTTAGGCATTAAAATTCTCTTCCTTTTTCAAAATGATGGTTCTAGTAACTATTTTTTCTCAATGGCCTTATTTGCCAACGTGAGAAATGTTCAAATCTGTCAATGTCTAATATTTTTTTTGGAAATTTTATTGGTGTATGAAATCTAAAAATCTGGGAACGATTCACATATAGGATTAAAATAATTCATCAGAATGTCATTTCCCTATCTAGCCCAATAGACCCACTGAAACTATTCCACACTTCAAATATCTTCTCTGGTCAAGACAATCTCCTTTATTATCTTCAAACCATCAAGACTTTGATCCCCTTGGATGCTTCTTAACTGATTTTTCCCTTCCTTCATCCCTTCTTTAAAACGTTCCCATCCAAAGAGTTCCCTCCTTTAAGTATACTACCTGAAATCCAATATGTTTAAGTAATTTTCTTACCACTCCAGCCTATATTCATCCTTCTCTCATCTGAACACCCCAAGCCCTTTATGTATAGCTCATTCCAAAAACTAGTTTGGTCCAAGCCAACTACATAAGGATCAGATTAAGAAAAGATTTTAAAAAGAAAATTTCCAGAGTCTCAGTGCAGATTAGGAGAATCAGAATTTCCAAGACCGAAGCACAGAAGCCAGTATTGTTTAAAAAAACCCTCCCAAGAGATTCTGATTCATAGCCTGGCTTAGGAATAATCAATCTATACCAGAGTCTGAAATTAGTCATAAAATACTTTGATTATATTAAAATAAACATTATTTATGTGTGCCTTCTAGAACTTTTTAAAGAAATCATAAATAAAAATATTTTTAACCTTAATAACAGTTGCATGTTTATCTTAAGACTTCAAATTAAACATGGAATGTGTATGTCCTACATTATATTATCCATATGAAGGCCTTAATTTTGAAGCAAATCATTTCAAATCAAATTGTAATATTCTGACATAAACATGCAGAGGCATTTTTGAAAATGGTGTATTGATATTATCATAGGAGGGCATATATTGCAAAAAAATTAATATAATTAAAGTAAGCAGCTACCAAAATTCACTCAAAAAAAGTAAACCTAAATATAGTCTACTAACCTGTTTGTTGTTCTCTGCCATGGAAAGCTGCAATGCCAGGAGCATGGAGTCTGCACCACATACAGTAGTTCTCTCAGAGTTACAAAGAGTGTGCCAATTCCTCCTGAACTCTTTAATCATATCCAAGATAGACTTCTGATTAAGCTCAGCCATTCTCTGAAAGTAGGACAAAATGCAATGTTAAAAACCTATTTTAATTGGAAACTAATATTTAACATGTGTAAGGGAGCAGAGTTAGAGAAAAATAAGTAGTGAACGAAAGGTCATTTCATATTTACTAAGATTGCTTTTAATTAAATTTAGGAAAACAGAACAATACAATTTCTGCCTAATCATATATTCCTCTCCTTTAGTTTTCTTAAGCCAAATCTTTTGAAATAACAAAATCCAACCTTCAATCTGAAAATGCATACAAAACAGATATGCAAATTCTATAAACTATAGACACAGACATAGCTAATTAAAGCTGTATTTTCAAAATATTTGTTTTGAGATAGACAGTAATATGTGTGGTAGACTGCCAAAAAGAGGGGGGGGGGCAATTTCCTCCCATCTCTATATTGTCTCAAAAGAAGTGGTTCATTTTTCCACCCTTTAAATATGGATCAGTCTGGTAACTTGATTTGAACAACTGATATGGAAGAATGACATCATGGGGGTTCCAAGCCTAGAGCTCATAGGCTCATAAGAAGAGTTAAAGCAGCAGGCCTGAGGTCTATCTTTTGAAAGGACTGCTTACAAGGTTGGCCCTTGGCTGCACCCGGAAACTTAGAATTCAGGAGATTTTCCAGTAAGAGTGGCTCACTGTGCCTAAACTGTTTATACAAATAATATAGTTTATGCTGAACACATGCTTTTCTTCTGAGTCTGGAATTTTGGAACATAGACTGAGGATGCCTACATCAGCACCCTGGACACTGAGTCTCTAAAGAGCTTCCCTGACAGACAACATTTCATATAAGTTGTCACAATTTGTTGTTGGAGGATTTAGGCATGTCCTGTGTGACTCCACTAAGAGAGGACTTTTGGAAGTTTATGCCTGATCTCCCCAGGACTTTACCCCATGCACCTTCTCCCCATATAGCTTGTCTCTTTGCTGATTTTGTTCAGCATCTTTTTGCTGTAATAAATTACAGGTGTGGGCACAACTATATGCTGAGTCCTCTGAGTCGTCTTAGCAAACATCCAACCTGGGGGTGGTTTGGGGGGCCTCTTGATATAAGGCTTTGCAGCTTTAGTCCTTACTCTCTTGCTACTCTAGACTACCATATGAAAAAGTCCAAGTTCACCTACTGGAGAGGCCATATAAAAGAGAACTAAGACACTCCAGCTGACTACCAATACCAACTTAAAGACATGAGAGACTATGTTAGACTTTCCAGCCCCAATCAACCTGCCAGATGAACTGCAGCCACATTAGTGATCCCAAGCAAGACCAGCAGAACCACCTAACTGAGTCCAACCAAAACTGCTGGTCCACAGAATCAAAAGCAAATAAAATGGTTGCTGTTTTAAATCCACTAAGTTTTGGGGTGATCTGTTACACAGCAATAGATAACCAATACCATATCTAATATTTAGGAGTTTTCTTGGTGCCAGGAACTTTTCAAAAGCTTAATATTTATTACTTCATTCAATCTTTGAAAGAGTCCTATGAGGAAGGTCCATTATTATCCTCATTTTACATCTGAAGAATGTGACACCCCATGTCACTCAGCTAGCAAACAGCAAAACAGATTTAAACCCAAGATGCTTAACTCCATAAGCTGTGCTCTTAAATCACTATATTACATAACTTCTCCTGATAGACAAAAGTCTTTCAAAATAATTGGATGTTGTTCCAATGTTTTACATATTCAAGTCTATATAAGGAAGCAATTCCTTTCTCTGAGTTTACACACATGGCTGCTAAAAGGTTTTTTTCCCCACTTTCTTTTAAGTATGCTAGTCTCCAAAATATTCATATGCCATTATCTTATTTGGGGGATATTTTACTGTACACATCCCATTTATTAACCCTTTCTGTTATCTTTTTTTCATGTGGCATTAATAGAATGCCAAATGTTTACTATGTATTTAAGTTTATACAATCAAGAAAATGGGCATATAACATTTACAAAGCAATAATTCATAGTTGCATCAGTGATGCAACTTAAAGATACAAGTAAAAAACTATATCCACATATATACAATCTAGTAAATAGCTAAAAGTTATATTTCTTTTCAAAATATCACCCTCATTTCTTAAAAGAAAAAAAAAGTGAAGAAGTAATGCTTCAGTGATATGATCAGTTTGCCTGAAATAAATCTTTAGTACTAAATTATTTAGGGTACTCTTTACAAGTATTAAGAGTTCTGGAGTGCGTGGGTGGCTCAGTTAAGCGACCCACTCTTGATTTCAGCTCAGGTCATGATCTCAGGGTCCTAAGATCCAGCCCCATCCAGAGCTCCAAATCACATAGTCTGACTTTAGATTCTCCCTCTCCCTTCCCCTCTGCCCCTCTTCCATGCTCACATGTGCACCCACCCTCTCTCTCTCTCTAAATAATAAATAAAATCTTTAAAAAAATTAAAAGTATTATGAGTTCAGATTGCTAAGAATGAAAACTAGTCAAGAAGTAGACTGTTCTGAATCCTGGCTGCAACACTTACTAGCTGTGAGATCTATACCAAGTTTTATCACCTCCCCTGTATCAGCTTCCTTGTACTGAAAACGAACTAATAATAGTTCCTATCTCACAGGGTTTTGTGAAAAGTAAATGACATAAATACAAGTTTAGCTTTTAGCACAGTGTCTGACACATATAAAAGCCAACAGTCTCGGGGCACCTGGGTGGCTCAGGTCCTAATCTCAGGGTCCTGGGATTAAGCCCCGCATCATCGGGCTTCCTGCTCAGCGGGAAGTCTGCTTCTCTCTCTCTCTCCCTCTGCCCCTCCCCACTGCTCGTTCTCTCTCTCTCTCATATAAATAAATGAAATCTTTAAAAAATAAATAAAGCCAACAGTCTCATCCAAGGGCCAGGACACTTGTTGGGAAGGGCCAAATAGTAAATATTTAAGGAGTGCAAGGCATACAGTCTCTGTCACAACTATTCAACTTGACCTTGCTGTGTGAAAATAGCCACAGACAATACATAAACATATGAGCATAGCTGTGCTTCAACAAAACTTTATGGAAACTGAAATTAACTTTTATATAATTTTCACATGTCACAAAATATTATCCTTTTGTTTTTGTTTCAACTATTCAAACATGTAAAATCTATTCTTAGCTCAGGAACTGGCTACACAAAAGCAACTGGTGTCCTAGTTTGCCAACTCTGGTCTAGTCTCAGCTCTTTCAGCAGCTAGCTGGCTGTATAAGCCTAGGCAATAACCATTACAACTGACTGCCTAGGTGAAAGTATCATCATACAGAAAACAGGAATAATATCTTTCAGCCAGTTATGAGAAATCAATGAGATAATGAATATGCAAGCACTCTGAATGTCAGGCTGCCCTATACAAAAATAGTCGAAGGTGGCAATGATAATAAATACTTGTTAAAAAAAAAAAATTGGATTCCAAACTGCACTGGAGCAAAAATTGTGAGACAGAAAATTATCACTGGAGAGACAGTGTGAGATGGTAAAAGAATTTTTGAGCCAGATATTTAGGGCCCACACCCTGGCACCCAATTTATAAGATGTATGCTCTTCAGTATTTAAAATCTCTGATGAACATAAATTTCCTCAAATATAAAAGATATCTTACCTCATAAAACTATCAGACACCAGTAAAAATCCACCTAGTGCCATTCACTTAATAGGTGCTCAATTAAAAAAAAAAAAAAAGGCAGTCGTTGGTGCTATCATCGTCAGAGTGCAGATCCTAAATATTCTTTGGGAGAATATAACAGGGAGAGGGCGAAAGTAGTGGAACTGGAGTCTGCGCGTCTTGGAAGTAGAACCCTGGTCTCCTGCCAACCTAATGAACCTAAGTAGGTCTCTACGGGCTCCAGGCTTCCAGTGTGCAGATGATCCCTCAGAACCTTCTAGCTCTATTCATCACTAGATATTGTGAATTCTTCAACACCCCCAAACCCAACCAGGCTGCAGAGCAAAGCCACTAGACAGTCACTTAGTTGTCACCGAAAATCTCTCACCAACCCCGGCCTGAATCACAAATTAAAGTGTAACAGGCGGGCAAGCAAGAGATGAGACTCACCTCACTTGGAATAGACCTGGTAGGTGCAGACTGGACTGAAGAATCGTCCTCCCGGGCTGCAGTCTAGAAGCTGTAAGAGTCCGCCGTGAGTTATATTTTAAATCTCGCGGGAAGGCTCGGGAGCCAATCGCCTCTTCCGCCCTCTGACCCGGAAGGAGAGTCGGCGCGCGCCGCGGTCGGCCTCCGCGGAGACCTGCTTCTTTCTGGCCACTTCCCGACGCCCCCGGTGCGTATCGCGCGGGAACCTAAGGGTTCGCACTGCTTTGCTGCTGGCCGCCCAGCGATCCTTTACTATTCGTGCGAGTTCCTTCTCTCCTGAGCGGTACCCACCTCTTTTCCCCCCTGACCTCGGGCTTCAGGAGGTGGTAGCGGGGTCTCGCGGGACTTGCCTGTCTGGGAGAGGCGTTGGGGCTCTTTGCGGGCATTTCAGTTGTTTCCTCCCTGTTCTGCCCTTCTAGTTTTGGAGGGCAAGTCCAGCCCGCCGTGTGCAGTGAAACCCTGAAAATGTAGTGAGACTGGGCAGTTTAACAAGCAATAAGGGGACCGAGTTTCCTGACCTTGCATCTTTTCCATTTCCCACACCACTGTGCCTCTAAGGGCATCCACCTGCTGGTCACCTTTAACAGATGTCCAGTCCTGGATTTCCACTCGTATGGCTACTAGTTTATAGGCTCCCTCAGGTGGGATTCATCTGATTCTCCGTAAATACTTATCAGGACTTTATGTGTTCGTTAACTGTGCCCAACTATTCTCAGGACAACTGCATCCAATTAAGCCGGGGGGGAGGGGGAGAGAAGACCTCTTTAGATCCCTAAGTCTCATCTGAGAATGCTACTTCCAGAGTGCACACCAGGCCATAACAGGTTGGTTGAAGATTTGTGCCTGGTTTTATGAATATCATTTTTATATCACGCATTTTGGCACTCCTTTCTCCAGATCTTATATTTTGGATCTGCTTATGTTATTGTGTTTTTCACACTGAATCATAACTGTTACCGGATATTGTGATCTTCAAGGCGGAGGGCTGTTTTTCTTCTCTAGCACTGGTGTCCAACACATAGTAAAGTATTTCAAATGCTGTCTCGTCTTACGAGCTTGACAGCTAACTAACCTATTAAAGCTTCGATTTCTTCTTCTGTAAAATGGGAACCGTTTGCCTCCGCTTAGGTTTGCAAATATTAGGTGTCGTAATGTCAGTAAAATCCTTAACATGGCACCTGCAAACAATGCTCTGTAAATGTTAACTATCATTAATTTTTTATGAGTATATTTACTACTAAAGTAATTACATCTTCAAGTACTCTTTTAGTTAATCTAAACAAGATATTATGATTTATTCTACAGGTATTATTCATAAAGTATTTAAAGAAGTACTTGATTTTTTTTTTTTTAGCTGTCTCTGGCATCTGAAATACCATGTCCTTATTTTCATTCATTTGCTGAAAGTGACTAACACTTTGATGGTTTCTGTCTAACTATGTCTGTGCTGTAATCCACAGTTTCGTGAACTTGTCCAGTAGAAGGCTATTTTATTTTTACAACTGCTCAAGCATTGACATACAAGATGAAGCAAGATGCCTCCAGAAACGCTGCCTACACTGTGGATTGTGAAGATTATGTGCATGTGGTAGAATTTAATCCCTTTGACAGTGGGGATTCAGGAAACCTAATTGCCTATGGTGGCAGTAATTATGTGGTGGTTGGCATGTGTACATTTCAGGTTAGTGTACAAAACTCAGTGAATGACAATGAAGCTATTTCACTGGTTAAAAAGACAAACCTTGGTAAACTGGCTAAACCTGGAAAGCATATTGAGTTTGAATGTTAGAAAAAAAATGATATGAAGAACTACAGAGGAAGATATTTCCAGTAATATATGCCTGAGATTTGTGCAAACATTAAATAGGTAGTGAAAAAAAAAAAGACTATGAGGCTTCTCTTTTGCCTCATGATTAGAAATGGAATATTCTGGTAATTGAAGGTTGTGACTAACTGAACATTTGGTATGTACAGAGAAAACAATTAAATGAGACCTAAGTAATTACTTAATCCAGTTTTTCTACATTCCACTGTGATATAGGAAACAAGCCTAAAAAATAATCCTCCAGGAGATTTTACAGCTGTCATGATATTCAGGTTTTGTATTAGTATGCTCTCATACTTTTTATACATCTAAAGCATACATACATCCAGAGTATACAAAGTATGGGACCCTATTAACTGAACAGCAATTAAGCATAGTCATTAAAACTCTGGAGCCAGGGCGCCTGGGTGGCTCAGTTGGTTAAGTGACTGCCTTCGGCTCAGGTCATGATCCCAGGGTCCTGGGATCGAGTCCCACATCGGGCTCCCGGCTCAGCAGGAAGCCTGCTTCTCCCTCTCCCACTCCCCCTGCTTGTGTTCCTGCTCTCGCTGTCTCTGTCTCTGTCAAATAAATAAATAAATAAAATCTTTAAAAAAATAAAATAAAAAAATAAAACTCTGGAGCCAAAATGCCAAGGTTTTTACTCCTGCCTGGCTTTACCTGTTAATAGCTATATGACCTCGAACAGGTACTTAACCTCTCTTCTATAAAAATGAGGAAAATAATACTTAATAGGATCCTATGAGAATGTAATTAGTACATCATGTTAAGTTCCTGGAAGGCATCTGGCACGTTTTATATATATATAAGTATATATAAATACATGTTTTAACTGTCATTAATTTGGTCAGTGTTTCCCCCCAGCACCGGCCCATATTTAATCACCAAAGCAAGATTACACACCATGTTTTCTCACAGGAAAGCTAGTTCCACGTGTGAAAGAGTGTAAACAGTGCAGAAATCTTGGCTAATCCTTTGTTTACCAGAATATTATTCATAAAACAGTATTTCTCAAGATTAATCAGTGAGGTAATTTGGCAGTGATCAGTTTTCAAAGATTTAAAGTAACTTTATCACTAAAGTGGTACTATTATAAACATTATTATTTCCTCTTTTACTCAGGAGGCAGTTCAGTATTTTATCTCAGTGTTTTGACATCATAAATGCAGTTTAGCATTTTACAGTGCATTAAATAAAGTTATGCAAAATTAGACTGCATGCATATTTATCCTAAGGAGAAAATATGAATTAAAGGCTTCAGTTTTTTGGTGTCTGAGTAGAATACAAGAGCTCTTACATTGTCCCACATTGTCTCTTAGGGTTGGGGTAAGAATTGCTAGCTTTCAGGCTAAGTGACCAACAGCCTGACGTTAGCTGGACTACTTGGTTAGGATCATAAAAAGTCCACATGATTAGGAGAAATAATCTAACACACTCTTGAAAAAGACTGAGAGAAAACTTTTTTCTGGTGCAGGCTACTAACCCACAAAAGAGTAAAGCAACTCCCTACAGGTGACACTAACTCTTTACTTCATTACTTTTAAAATTAGTAACTGAACACAGAATTGTGTTAAAAAATACTGAAAAAATATGTTTTATCTCTAATTTATGTTCAACTAAGAAATGAGAAAGTCAAGAAGGGAGAAAAAAATCAGGAAAAAAGAAAGGCAGAGGTGATGAGTGGCAGAGAGAAAAAGAATGAGAAGAAAGAACTAGCAAAAAATGTTTGTATTGCTCTGTCATGTCATGCACATTGTCCTTGTTGATCCTCAGACCTGTCAGATTGGCAATCTAGGTCTTAACAGCCAAACTACATAAAGAATTGGATTTTATTAACTTGGCACGTTCTTGTGCCAAGTACTGGCAATAAAATTAAGCAACTGTCCCCATCCTCATAGAGTTTGCATTGTACTTCAAGGAAGTTCAGGGATTTGTATGACTAGTAAATGAAAAAACAAGCTGTAAACCCCGTTTCTAAACCCCTGTTCTTTTCCTTTGATGCTGCTATTCAGATAGGTTGAAACAGTTCTGGAGGAGAATCAAGTCATAATAATGGGGATTCATGATAAATTAATTTGCCCTTGGGGATTCATAATAAATTATCACTTCCCTTTAAAATGATTTTGTTATCTAATTAAATACTATTAAACATTGTTTCTCTTCTCATGTTAGAATCTTCAAGTTCCATAGCATCCAATTTCATGCTTCTCTCTTGTCTGAGAGAAAACAAAGTAAAGGTAAATTGAATTGAAAGTTTTCCACATTCCTATTGGAAAGGCAATCCTCATTCTAAGACTCTTAGGAAAACACTGTCAATACAGAAGATTTAAATTTCACCAAAGCATTTTTCAGAATAATTCTATGGTGTTCTTTTGAATATGATGGAAATTTGAGCTGAATGATAGTACTATTAATTAGTATCATGTATTTGTCAAGTATTAAGTGCAAATCAGGTGCTGGGAATTGGTAATACCTATGTTAAAAAAGCAAAGATCCTGACCTTTAGATGTTTAAGTGTAAAACAATGCAGTAAGAAAACTGCTATAAGAAGTCCTATGTGCAAAGAGTAGAGGGAACATGAAAGTTTCTAAGTCTATTCAAAGGATCACCAATAATGAATTGGGGACTTGAATTTCGAGAACATTTGATTTAAGCAAGCACATTGAATTTATATAGAACATGAAGCTGAGAAGGATACCTAATGCTTTGGATGATAAACTTCACGTAACAAGTATTTATTGAGCACCTGTTGTATGTCAGACACTGCTTAGAATTCAGGTATTTAATAGATTGGATTAATGTGCCAAGTTGAACAAGCTAAAATTTAATAAAGTCTTAAAATGCTACACTGCTGAAGCTAGAAGAGACAATTGTGACTTACAGTTTTTAGTCACCTGGATGTTCACCATGAATCAGTGTAATGATTAAACTGCCAAAAGGAGTTAATTCAATGCTGTCTGATAGAAATACAGTGTGAGCCCAAATATAAATTCAAGTGTTATAGTAACCACACTATGAGAAGTAAAAACTAGATGAAATTAATTTTAATGTATTATTTTACCCAGTGTATCCAAAATATTTCATGTGTAACCAACATAAAAAATGAATGAGATTTTTATATACTTTTATACTAAGTCTGAAATCTGGTGTGGATTTTGCACTTTATAAAGTATACACAGTTGGAACTAGCCGTATTTCAAGTGCTTAATCATCCCATGTGGCTAGTGGCTACCATATTGGACAGCATAGCTCTGTATCCTTTAATCTTCATTTCTCAGCAGTGTATGTTATGATGCAAATGAGATAATGTATTTGAAGACATTTCAGAATGGTATTAAAATGTTTAAAACTGTCATGTGAAAGAGGAAAGACTCAGAATGGTAAATATATTTTGTGTTATTTGTCAAGTCTTTCTGAGTGAAGTTGTGGCTTGTAGTGCTTTACCACTGACGCTGAATCTTCTTTGAGTGTGTTCACCTAAGATCAGCTGAAGTAGACTTCATCTATGTGGTTCCAGGGAGCAGAATTTGGAGCAATGAGTAGAATTTACATGAAAACAGGTTTGGGTTTAATGTTAAAGAGAGCTCTTCAAATTAGAACTACCCCTCCCCCCAGAGTTGAATAAGCTCCCCCAAGTAGTAGCTAGTTTCCTGTCACTGAGAGTGTTCAGAGAAGAGTTATGCAAACTTTCTCCAGATGTTATATAAATTCAAGTGTGAGGTGAAAGAAGCGGACTAGGTAAACTTTACAGTCTCATCTGACTAAAATTTGGCCTTAACTGGGTGTGATGAGAGGGCCTGCCGATTTCAAACCCTTAGAAGAGCCCTTGCATCAACCTGGCATTGCCCCAACCTCAAATACGCCAGAGCCTTCTATAATGATTTATATTGTAGCAAGTTTTCCAAAGTATCTTAATTTCCTGCCTATACAATACTGCCTACACCCCAAAATAAACCCAAAATAGCGTTTGTCTCTGCCTATACCACACACACACACCCTGGCCTTTGAGTTGGCTCAGTGGCAGACATTGCTGCCAGGAAAAAAGGTTTCACTGGGAATACATAAAGCTCAAGCTATACAGTCCCTGGGATTTCTTGATCTCCATGGCCACCCAATAACTCCATATATACTTTGGGTAACAAATTACAGGACCTAATTGTCAACACTGTTGTTACAGTAGCAAAGTAATGGTTGTTTTGGTGGTAAAAACTTCATTTTTAGAAGATTGATTTGTCCAGTGTGGAAAAATAGATGTAACCCAAACTATGAAGTCAGCTATGAGTAGGCTCTTAACCTTATTTTAAAATTGCTTAGTGGTTGCTGCCTTGGCATATCTGGCTGTTAGCTGTACAGTTATACACACAGATTATGAAGTAATAAAATTTGACAGTGTTTTTCTTTCCTTGATAAGTACATTTCTATTTCCTGTTTTCATTTATGGAAAAACTTTTTGCTGTTAACTCTAAGTTTGAAATTTAAAGTTATTTTTCAAGGGGCATCTGAATTATGTAGAGAAAACCCATGTGCAATGTATTTGTGAAATGGCTTTGCTAGGATCCCAAAGACTAAAATTTTATCCTTGAAAAATCAACACATTCAATAGGATTCAATTAAGGTACAGATAAAACTGCATTTAGATTCAGGATGAATGGAATTCTTAGAACAGGCCTTCAGATAATATTCCTATCTATGTAGACATATGTATTCCATTAAATAAGTTTCACCTGCTCTGGATTTTTTTTCCCTGGTGATATTTTATAATTCTATAAACTTACAAAAGATAATTATAGTCACTTAATACAGAGGATTCCTTGGGAAAATTTGTCATGAAAAATTTTGCTGTAGTCTCTAGACCCAGTTAGGGTATTGACTTAAATAACAAACAATTTTTAAATTATAATATTTTAAGTTTATAAAAAGTATTTTAAAATATATGTTATCTATATAAGGTATAAAGAACAATAAAATAGATTCCTGGATGCCTGCTACCCAGCTTAAGAAATGGAACATTAGCAATTCCTTTGAATCCCTCTGGGTGTTCTTCCCTTACTGCCTTTCCTTCTCACCCCCAAGTGGTAACCATGTCTGAAATTTTGTGTTGTTGAGTTACCATATATGTAGGTGTTGCAAATGAGTATATTTTTCATGTCTCAAACTTTGTATTAATGAAATTATTCTGTATTATGTTCTTCTACAGTGTGTTGCTGTTAACATTGTATTTGTTAGATTCCTGCATGTCAGAATTCATTTGTTTTCGTTGTTGAATGGTATATTATGCAAATATACCATAATTAATCTGTCTATTCTTCCATTGGCTATTTGGGTTATTTTTAGTTTTTTATTCTTGAAAACATTGCCAATATGCATATTCTTATGTCTTCTGTTTGTGTTTTGTTACCTCCTTTCATTGTTTTCCTCCCTGATAATTTGGAGGTTGTGCATGCTGTTTCTCTTCTTTTAGTTGTTACCAAAGACACTTTAACATGCATACTTAATTAGACAAAGTCAAAATTAGTATCTTTAACTTCTTCATGAACAAAATAAGGATTTTTGGCTCTTGAACTACCATCACCCCCTTCAGACTTATATTAATGTCATATTTTAGTTCTCAGTTGTTTTTCTTTTCATTTTAACCCCAAACTGTTTTATAGGGCTAATATTTGTTTAGATTAACCCATCTGCTTGCCTTTGATTTTTTTACTCACTGTTCTTACATCTCAGGCCTTCCTTCTGGGGTCATTTTTCTTCACCTGAAAGCACATCCTTTACTACAAGAAAAAGTTCACTACTAAATTTTTTATATAAAGGGACAAATGGCCTAAATATTTTAGGTTTTTCCAGCCACTTACGGTACCTGTTGCAAATTATTCTTTGTTTTTTACAACTCCTTAAAAATATAAAAATGAGGGGGCACCTGGGTGGCTGAGTCAGTTAAGCGCCTGCCTTCGGCTCAGGTCATGATCCCAGGGTCCTGGGATCCAGCCCCACATAGGACTCCCTGCTCAGTGGGGAGCCTGCTTCCACCTCTCCTGCTCCCCCTGCTTGAGATCGCTCTCTCTCTCAAATAAATAAATCTTAAATATATATATATATTACATATGTATATATATATAAATGATTCTCAGTTCATGGGCTGTACAAAACCAAGCCATAGGCCAAATTTGGCCCAGTCGTAGTTTGCCACCCTCTGCTTTAGATCGTTTAGTGAGAATTTATTGATGCTTCAGTTTTGGTTTTTGTTTTTCTGAAAATATCTTTAATACAGCTTCATTCTTGAAAAACAGTTTTGTTGTGTTTATAGTCCTAAAGTTTTTTCTGTCATTGTTTTGAAGATCTTATTCCACTATCTTTATGCATTTGTTGTTTTGAGAAGTTTAGTGCCAAGAAGTCTATGGTGGTTCTAATTCTTTTATAGGAAATCTCTTGTATAGGAAACCTCTTTTTTTTCTGGCAGCTGTTGCTGAAATCCCCACCCTCGCCCTGCTTTCTTCTCCCTCCCTCCCTCCCTCTCTCCCTCAATATGTATATACACATACACACTATTATGTATCATGAGAGTTTGTGTGTGTATTCTGAAGTTGCACTATGTTATATCTGCCTGCAGATTTCTTTTTATTTAAGCTGCCTGGGGTGTATTGTTCTTTCTAAATACATATATTGGTGTCCATCATCAAGTATGGAGGATCCTTTGCCATTATCTCTTCAAATACTGCCTTTTTTCTCATTCCCTCTATTCTCTCCTCTACAACCCAAATAAGATACATGGTGGAACTTCTCACTGAATCCCTTTTAACTTTTTTTTTTTTTTTGGTCTTCTCTTTGCTCCATTCTGAGTAATTTTTTCAAATCTGTATCCCAGCTGCTCTAAGCGTTGATTTTTTTTTTCCATTGTGATATTTTAATCTAAAAGTTTTGTTTGGTTCTTTTTAAAATCTGCCTAATCATTTTTGGTAATCTCTTGTTGCTTACTCATACTTGTTGTGTTTGTGGTTCTTTGTTTTCACGTTTGAGTGCATGTGTGTAAGATCATATTTGATTGAACTATATCTGTGGGAACTTTTTGAGACCTGGGTAGGGGTAGTTCATCCAAAGAGAATTTGCCTTTGTCAGGTGCTCTGGGCCACTACCATACATATGACCATTTTGAAATCAGTTGTCATTTTCTGGAGCACATAATGTGAATTCAATCCCCAGACTCATGTTACGGCCAGCTAATGGTAGAGATTTCTCATAAGTGGCTTTTCTCTCTTAGCCTTCACCTAAGGTAGATATTTTGCGTGGCACTTTTGGTTTGGGTTTTTTTTTTTTTCCTACTTCCCCCTTAGAAGGATCTATGCAGAAGTCTCCAATCATCCTTCCTTGTGCAGGCACTAAACTTTGTCTTTTTGCCCTGCAAACTGAAGCTGTTAGTTTTAGGATGTGGACAGCTAGCTGCATTATATTATTTTTATAATGGGAAAGTTTTTCAGGTGATTATCCCTGTTTCCAGACCTAAATGACTCTTCAAAATTCATTTTTTTTCCTCATCTTCCCATGAAGATAAACTGAAATCATTTTAGTAGTACCAAAGCAGGTAAATAAACTGGCTTTAATTAAATATCTAAACCAGAATCCTATATCTAAAAGACTAAATTAACCAGATTGTATTAACATATTCATTATTCATAGTCCATAACAGATGAACAATTTGTAACATCTTACACATGTATAGTGCCATATATAATACTATGTGAAAATATGTTTACTGTTTGTTTTTAGTTGCCCTAGAGAGTTTTCCATGAGGCTTAGACAGTTTTAGCTATTTTTGTTGTCATTGTTAAGCGAACCAGTTAAATCTCAGTATCTAATCTGTTTTTGAACTTCTCAAAAGAATATATATGGCCTCCTGATAAAATCTTCATTATGGTAAAATCAGAGTATTATAGTGTTTGTTCTCATAACTTCTTAAAACATTTACTGTGTATGCTTAGGAGGAAGAAGCAGATATTGAAGGAATTCAATATAAAACACTACGAACGTTTCAGCATGGAGTCAGGGTCGATGGTATAGCTTGGAGCCCAGAAACTAGACTTGATTCATTGCCTCCAGTAATCAAGTAAGTTTAAAAATATTAAGTGCAGTATTTATTAATGTTCTTTGTTTTAAGTGATCTGAAGCCTTTGATCATAAGGACTTTTTTTTCCTCCACTTCCATTTTCCCCAATTTCAGTATTAGATATTTTAACATCGGCCATTATTTCATAACTTAGACTTATTATCTGAATTTGTGATTTAAATACGCAACATGGCAGTGATGCCTTGAGTATATGTTGGGGCCTGACTACAAAGCTCTTTACTTGAGTTTCACCTGAATCGTTTGAAGTCTACACAGATTCTTCACTGAGTTCACCACTTACTGAAAGTACAACTCTGTTGAAGTAAGTAAATTTGATTGAGTCATTAATGAACCTTACTGCTGCACACACAGGCCAATATCACATTTTCATGTTTGACAGTACATAAAACTGCAATTCTAATCCTTGGGCTTCAGTTTTTATGAAAACATTTGAAAAGAACAATTCCTTTTTGAGAAAAATCTTGACAATACCTGCTGAGGCCTTCTTCACAAAGGCAATATGTGTCAGGTTGTTTAATGTTTGTTCAAAACACTAACCTCGCTTCCACAGATACCAAATCTAAAAGATATGCCTTCTTTTAGTAAACAATATAGTAGCCTTACTGAGCTAACCTAATTTTTTTTAATTAAGGGATAATTCACGTATAGTGAAATTCTCAACTTCTGAGGGTACCATTTAACCAGTGTTGACATGCATACACGTGTATAACCCATATGCTGGTAATACATAACATTTCTGTCACTTCAGAAGGTTCTTTGTGCTCCTTCCCGGTCAATCCTTATACCCCATCTTCTGCTAAAGCAACCATTAATCTAATTTTCAGAAATTAGTTTTGCCTATTCAAGAACTTCATATAAGTGGAATCATACAGAATGTATTTTTTGTGCCTCATTTGTTGTTGTTGAGATTTATTCATGTTATAACTACTGGTGATTTCTTTTTATTTTTGAAAGGTATTCCATTACATGGAATAAATACCACTATTTGTTTATCCATTCTCCTCTAAATAGACACCAGGGCAGTTTCCAGTTTTTAGCTATTATGACTAAAGTTGCTGTGAGCACCCCTGTATACGGCTCTTAGTAGATACATGGTTTCATTTCTCTTAGGAGTAGAACTGCTGAATCAGAGGGTGGTTGAATGTTTTTTAACATTTTAAGAAAGTACCAGTTTCCGTGGTGGTTCTACCATTTTATATCCCCACCAATAATCTAGATATGTTCAACTTGCTCTACCAACTCTTCAATATTGTCAGTCTTTATTTTAGCCATTATGGTTGGGACCTCAGTGACATTTCCCTGATGATTCATGATTTTGAGCACTTTTTCATATGCATTCTATTTCCTATCTAAAGAATATTTGCCTACAACAAGATTGAAGATGTTCTCTTTTCTTCTAGAAGCTGTACAGGTTTTAGCTAACTGAATTTTGAATAACCCACACAACAGCACTTGTTAACATACGTATATCATTGTCAACAGCCAGTTTGCTGTTCATTTCCTTTTATATTAAAAAAAAGGTGTTCACAGAATCTGGAGCTAAACGAGTCAGTCTCTGCATTCTCTAGCAGATGTTGAAAGCTATATAGTCTTCCATGGTTCTGCTTGGTGCCTGTTTTCCTGTCCTCCTTTTAATGGATATGCTGTATTGTTTCATCTTTTTTGTTGTTGTTGCTTTTTGATAAGTGGTCTCAAATTTTCTTTAATTCTGCAAATATATATGATAAATTCAGAATATTAACCAGCCATCAATTTTAAAGACAGTATTTTTAGAACAAGCTGACAGCACAGTTTTGTTTTTAAATAAATTATATATTTTTGTTATAAAACTATATATTTACTATATCAAATTTGGACTATACAAAAATGTTTTTAAAAGCCGTCTCTACATTCAGTATCCTATTTTTTTCATAAATAACTTTACACAATTGTGACTAAACTATATTTGTATTTCTTATTTTACTTTACTTTTATATATATATATATATTACAAAGTAAATACTGTTTTTTTCATGACTAAAGATTGATCTATCAAGATGACTGAAGTATAACTTGGTGTCTATCTTATCATCATTAACTTTTAACTTACAGCTAGAAAGAATTCATTCCTAGTGTTTTATCTTTAGCATTTAGTTGTCTCAGTTCTACTCTCTCTCTGTTCATCCCCACTTGCTTTTCTTTACACTTGCTGGAAAGTAACTCTTCACCTTACTTATGTTCTCTGAGGCTTTATGGTTTAATTAAGGGATGGTGTAAATACACTTACCACATATAAACTCAAGCAGCAAAGTTTGGAGAAAAGTGGAACAACACAAGGTTTGCCATAAAGTTGTGTGTGTCTGTGTGTTTTTTTCTTTTAATAAGATTCTTTCATTATTTATTTATTTTTTTTAGTAAGTAATCTTTAACCCCTGTAAGTCCTTTGTTCTCTGATGTTTTTACTGAACTTGGCCTTACTTTTCTACTAATACTTTATAAACCTTTTTGCTTGAGATATTTCTTTTAAAAACCTTCTAAAGTAGCCTTTTTCTATTTTAGAAATGATATTTTGGAGAGAGATTTTTAAATGATTTCTTATGACGTAAGTATGAGGAGATCTACAGTAGGAGACCTCACATTAGTAATGTTCTTGTAGCAAGTCTGTTCTAAAGTTTCCTCTGAATGGGAAATATGAATACCCAAAACAGTAATGGGACAGATTCAAAGGAGAAGAATTAGGTAGATAAGCTTTGCTTTTTAGTTTTTCTTACCTTTTATTTGTATGTTATGAAATAGAGCATACATGCCAAAAAGTGCAAAAAAAGTACATGCGCAGTTTAACATGACTGTTGTAAAACAAACACCCATGTAATATCACCCAGATCAAGAAATCGAACATGCCCAGCACCCAAGGTCCCCCCTGTGCCCCTCTCTAATCAACCTTCTCCCTTCCTCTTAAAGATAATTAATCTCATGATTATTATGACAGTCATTTTCTTGCTTTTTAAATAGTTTTATTAGCTATGTATGCATCCCTAAAACAATATAATTTTTCCTACTTAAGAACTTTCATATAAGTGGAATAATATCCTTTTTTTGTCCTGCTTTGTTCACTTAACATTATGTATGTGAGATTCATCCTTCTTTCTGCTTGTAGCTCTGGTTATTGATTTGTGTTGATTTTGTTTTTTTACTTCCAGATTTTGTACTTCAGCTGCTGATATGAAAATAAGATTGTTTACTTCAGATCTTCAAGATAAAAATGAATACAAGGTATGTTCACAAATATAATTCATAACTCTTTATTTTAAAACATTATTTTTGCCTTTTTAATTGGATTTATCTCAATTTAAAATGACGTTTAATTAAAATATATAATTCGGGGCGCCTGGGTGGCTCAGTTGGTTAAGTGACTGCCTTCGGCCCAGGTCATGATCCTGGAGTCCCAAGATCAAGTGCCGCATCGGGCTCCCTGCTCAGCAGAGAGTCTGCTCCTCCCTCAGACCCTCCCCCCTCTCATGCTTTCTCTCTCTCTCATTCTCTCTCTCAAATAAATAAATAAAACCTAAAAAATAAAGTATATAAAGGACTACAGATTATAAATCTGATATCATTTAAATATTAGGTAGGCACAGCAAATGAGGGAGATTTAGAAATTCACATTCGGGTATAGTAGGAGTGTAATAGACATGAACACACATAGAGTTGAGAGTCAAACTTCAAGAGAACCAACGATCAGCGCAGCATATAAGGTAGGGTGGGGTTATAAAGCACTTAAGAGCACAGACACAGGAGCCAGACTGCCCAATTCTATCACGTTAAGAACAGTGTGACCGGTCAAGTTCCCAATTTCTTTGTGCTCTGTTCCTTATATGGGGATAATCATAGCATCTGTCTCATAGGGTTATGAGCATTGACTGAGGTAATTCCTATAAAATAGGTAGAACAATGTTTTGTACATAGTAAGTCCTATATATATGTTTTCTATTAGTATAATAAATAACCCTGTAAAATAAGAGAAAGACAAATACTATATGATCTCACTTACAGGTGGGATTTTAAAAAGCCAAACTCATAGAAACAGAGAGTAAAATGGTAGTTGCTGGGGGAAATGGGGAGATGTTGGTCAAAGAGTACCAAACTTCCAGTTATAAGATAAATAAGTTCTGGGAACCTAATGTGTAGCATAATGTGCATAGTTAGGGTTAGGGTTAGTATGGGTTATATATTTGAAAGTTGCTAAGAGAGTAGATCTTAAATGTTCTCACCACAAAACAAAAATGGATTTCTGGGTTGTTGTGATTATGGGCTTCTAATACTAACTTGTCTTCAGTGCTGGCAGTCACATTGAGGAAGTGATTAAAGACCTCATAAGGTGAAATCCATACTATATTTATTAGGCAGTGAGTGTGCAGAGCAGTAGGTATGAGTTAAAAATTTGAAGGGGCTCTGTTTCAGTGCAGTGCCCCTAGAAAGTTCTTCAAGCTTTAATTTTTATTTAAGCTTTATGTAATAAGAGAGGAGGTGAGATGAGGACAGGTACAGTAAAAAAGTATGTGTGTGTTTTTATAAGAAATGCATACTAGAAAAGAAAGATCAAGCTAATAGCAATGTGTTGAATGATCAGCTTCTTTCCAAGATAAACCTTCCAGAAAAGTGGGTGTATAAATCATGCTTTAAAAATAGCAGATTGCTTAAGAAATATTTATAGAAAAGGGAAGCATGCAGTGAAAGCTTTTAAGGCAGTGAAGTAAAAATATTAGGTGGAAATATTGTAGATTATTTTCCTGTATTCTTACGACCTTTTCCCCTTATGTCAGGTTTTAGAGGGCCATTCAGATTTCATTAATGGTTTGGTGTTTGATCCCAAAGAAGGCCAAGAAATTGCAAGTGTGAGTGATGATCATACCTGCAGGTATGTTGCTTATGTTAAAACCACATTTTTCAATTTTCATCCTATTTTAATGAGAATTACATTATAAAAATCACAAAAAATTTAACTTCTGTATATATTCCATAAAATGTTGTAAAAGATGCATACTTTATGTAAATTGTAAGCGTAGCACAAACGTGAGTTTCAAAACTGGTGACTTGAGTTCTCATCCCAGTTAATGGAAACTTCCCTCTCTGCCTCTTATTGTAGAGTTGTACATTTATCAAATGTAAATATATATTGTGTCAAATTCTCCAATATTGTGTAAGATCAATAAGATGATAAAAGGCAATTGCCGTATTGTCAAGTTATTTCACAGATCCTGTCTGATAAGTTAATGTTTAAAAATCAATTGCAAATCTCATTTGCTAAAGTAAGACTCAAAGGAAATTTCCTGTTTTGACAAATTTGGAAGTCTCTATATAAGGTTTTCTGTAGATGTAATGCACTTCAATATCCTGTTCTTCAACCCCACCCCTAGTTTGGAATGGATGAGATAGCTATGACATTTTTAATAGTGCCTAAAGCTCGAGAATATCACAAGTAAAGAGCAAGATAAAGAGCAAGAGTAGGAGGTAGAAATAAGCTGAGGAGTCAGGAGTGAAATGAGGGAATTCTATAGGAGTGCCAATTGCTTCATTTGCTTTAACAGTACTGTGAGGAAAAAAAAAAAAAAAACCACGGCTCTGCTATTTTACATAATTTTAATGTTTGATAAGACTATGACAAAATCATTAGTATTCATAAATACTTGTATACATATAAAACCATTAAATATGTGTCCTTTCACACTGGAAGTAAAGCCACTGGCTACTTTTTAAATTTTAATCATAATAGCTCATCTTTCTAAAGTTATAGAGTCATAGGCCATTATTCTTTATGTACTGCCTGTTAAAATTTTCATGTCAAGGACATGAAAGATTTACATGCCATTAAGATTTTAGGGCCTCGAGTGTTACAAAACCAAGTTGTATAGAGAACTGAAGAGTGAATGGGACCATTTTTAAGGTAAAAGTTAGGTTAGATCACTAGATATAAATAATGACATTTTAGTTCTCTAACTCATGGACTTTCCTAATCACAAGCATTTGGAATAATGAAACCTGAGAAGAGGGAAAATGAGTGTCTTTGCAAGCCAAGGAATAGCCTGTGAATAGTGAACAATAGCCAGAGACCTGGGATTACATTCAGTGGTCTGATTACTTTTTTCTTGTAGTAGAATTTTGGGTTTTTGTAGACTAGTAAAATTGTCCTAAAATTTTAGGATTGACAAAGGGTTGCCAACTTTTTATTTTGTCAAGTAATAAGAATTTTAAAAGGTCTCCTGCCTTCTATTATTACCATCATTTTATGAAAGTAAGAACTTTATTACTCTAAAAAGGAGAAAGGCTTAGCTTCAAAGTAAGTCCTTTAAATAAATACAACTTTTTTAAAAAACTTACTGTGTTGTCCCTGATTGCCTTATTTTGCTATGTGGTTGATGATGTTATTGTTCAGCAAATACTTACTCTCCCTCGCCCTTCCTATGGAAGGAGGAGATTTTCCTCACACCATTGGGCTTAGCCATGTGACTTGTTTAGGCCAACACAATGTTAGCAGTTATGTTGCAAACAGGTATTTAAACGATTTACCTGGTTTGTCTTAACCTACTGTCCTCTGTCTTCTATAAGATGAGCATGTCTAGATAGCTACTGGTCCCACAATGAGAAACGCATGGAACAAATATGGACCCATCTGGCATTAAGAAATAGAGCTTCCCACAGACTCATGAGCAAGAAATTTATGCTTATTTTTGTAAGCCACTGAGGTATAGGGGTTGATAACATTTTAGCAATAGCTGGGGAGCTAAATTTAGAATTCATCAGCTTAGTTCGCCAAACAGAGGTAAAGGACAGTTCTGATTGCCATTAAAGTCAAACCTCTTGGGCCAAAAGCAATATAGATAAGACTTTTAAAAGAAATAGCATAAATCGAGAAGTTTAAGGAAGAATAGTGGGTATCATACACTTTCATAGTAACAAAGGAAAGAAGGAATTCTGAGAAGACTACAAGAGAAAAACATTTCAGTATAACTGTCTTCATTAATTCAAAGTATAGAATTGCCAAGTTACTAATAACTTTGACCACAGTGGAATAAACTAGAAGTCAGTAACAGAAGAAAAATTGAAAAATCTACAAATATGTGGAAATTAAATATCAACCTATAAACAAAGAAGAAGAAATCATAGGGAAATTAGAAAATACTCTGAGATAAGTAAAAACGAATACACAACAAAATTTATAGGATGCAGCAAAACAATGCTCAGAGGGAAATTATGTCTGTAAACACCTACATTAAAAAAGAAGGGGAAAAAAAAGAATAACTTGAATCAGTAACCTCAGTTTACACCTTAAAGGAGCTAGAAAAAGAACAAAAGAAACCCAAAGGTAGCAGAAGAAGGAAAATAAAGATTACAGAAGAGATAAACAAAACAGAAATAGAAAATTATAGAGAATCGATGACACCAAAAGTTGGTTCATATAACAAAATTGGCAAACCTTTGACTAGACAGAATGCTCCAGTTTAGTAAAATCAGAAAAAGTGGGACATTACTACCAACCTTACAGAAATAAAAAAGATTTTAAGAGTGTATTATAAACAGTTACACACCAACAAATTCACCTAGATGAAATGGTAAATTCCCAGAAACACAAAAGTCCCAAAACTCAAGAAAAAGCAAGAAAATCTGAATAGACCTATAACAAAGAGATTGAGTCAGTAACCAAAAACTTCCCGACAAAGAAAGCCCAGGACAAAATGCTTCACTTGTGAATTCTACCAAATATTTAAAGAAGAATCAATACCAATCTCTCAAATGCTTCTGGATAATAGAAGAGGGAACATTTTCTAAGTCATTCTATGATGCCAGCATTATCTTGATACCAAAGGCATCACAAGAGAACTGCAAACCAACATCCCTTACAAATATCGATGAAAAAAATACTGAACAATATCTATTTAAAACTAGAAAGCTCTTAGAAGATAACATAGGGGCAAATCTTTATGACCTTGGATCTGGCAGTGGTTTCTTAGATATGACACCAAAGGTGAATATAACAACAACAAAATAGATATAAATTGGACTTCATCAAAATTTAAAGCTTTGAGCATCAGAGGACACTGTCAAAGAGTAAAAGGAACTCAAAGAATGGGAGAAGATATTTGCAAATCATAACTGATAAGGGTCTCGTCCAAAATATATGAAGAACTCTTAAAATGAACATTAAAAAGACAAAAGACAACCCAGATAGAATTGCTGGGTCATTATATTGTACACTTAAAATTAATATAACACTATATGCTAATTTTGCTTCAATAAAATAAAGACAAAATGGACAAAGGACTTGAATAGACAGTTCTCCAGAAAAGATAGAACCAACGAGTACATGAAAAGATGCTGAATGTCATTAGTCATTAAGGAGATGCAAATCACAAGCATAATGAAATATTGCTTCACACTCACAAGGATAGATAAAAACAAAAGTAGAAAGTAACAAGTGCTGGGAAAAGTGTGAAGAAATTGGAACCTTCATGCTCTGCTGGTGGGAATGTAAAATGGTATAGACACTGTGGAAACATTTTGGCAATTTCCTCAAACAGTTAAACATGTGACCCAGCAATTCTACTCTGAGGTGTATATTCAAAAGAATTAAAAACAGGTGTTCTGGGGCGCCTGCGTGGCCCAGCCGTTAAGTGTCTGCCTTCAGCTCAGGTCACGATCCCAGAGCCCCGCATCGGGCTCCCTGCTCGGCGGGAAGCCTGCTTCTCCCTCTCCCACTCCCCCTGCTTGTGTTCCCTCTCTCGCGGTCTCTCTCTGTGTCAAATAAAATCTTTAAAAAAAAAAAAGGTGCTCAAAGAAAAATTTACAAAGGAATATTCCTAGCAGCACTCTTCACAATAGCCAAAAGGTAGAAACAACCCAAATGTCCATCAACAAATGGGTAGATTAACAAAATGTGGTATATCCATATTTTGAAATACTATTCAGCTATAAAAAGGAATGAAGTACAGATACATGCTACAAAATGGATGAAACTTAAAAAACATTAGGCTAAGCAAAAGAAGGTAAATGTAAAATATTCTCTGATTCCATTTATATAAAATCTCCAGAATAAGCAAATCCATAGAGACAGGACACACATTAGTAATGTTCAAAAGCAAACATTAGTGGCCAGCAATAGTGGGGGTGGGAGGGAATAGGAGTGACTGCTCAATGGGTATAGTGTTCCCCTTTGGGATAATCAGAATGTTCTAGAACTAGAGAGTGGTGATGGTTCCATAGCATTGTGAATGTACTAAGTGGCCCTGAATTGTGCCGTGTAAAGTGGTTAAAATGGTGAGTAAAATAAAATAAGTGAATAAAATGTCAATAAAATTTTTTAAATACTAAGCTTTATTATGTAAAATATTATAGTCTGTACAAAGGAATATTACATTACATACATAACAAAAGAGACTATATAATAGCAGCAGGATTATAATATGGATTCTTAAAATTTTGTACTAGAAAGAACAGAAGAAATATTTCTCTGACTCAGTGCCAACTTAAAATAATTTTTAAAATAAATATATTTTGATCTATACATATTTTCTACTGTTTGACTTTGTCATTTCCAAGAGAGACACAATATTATAATTAGCTAGATTTATGGCCTTAGGGACATCTTTTCAAAACAATCTATCCCCTGAACAGGTTCATAAGAGTTATGTATTTTATTTAAATTGCTAAACTCTAAATCAGGATGAAGATAGTTCTTACTTATACTAGTATGTTAATCTATGGATTAAAAAATTGTCACTTGTTTATCTCGTTATAAAGAACAAATAAATGGGGCACCTGGGTGACTCAGTTGGTTAAGCGACTGCCTTTGGCTCAGGTCATGATCCTGGAGTCCCGGGATCGAGTCCCACATTGGACTCCCTGCTCAGCGGGGAGTCTGCTTCTCCCTCTGACCCTCCCCCCTCTCATGCTCTCTCTCTCATTCTCTCTCTCAAATAAATAAATAAAAAATCTTAAAAAAAAAAAAAGAACAAATAAATGTATTGAGAATAAATTAATCTATAGACTAGTTCGTTCAGTCAGCAAATAATCAAACATCTCCTGTGTACCAGGCACTGTGCTAGGTACTCAGTCATCACTGACTTATTTTTTTTTTCTTTCTTTCTTTGGAGTGTTGGGACGGTAGGGGAAAGAGGAGAGGAAGGGCAGGGAGAATCACTGACTTAGTTTTAAACCTGTGAATAATCATTTCAGAACAATTTCAGGCTTCTCCAAGACTGACAAAGGTATTTTATTTTGTATAAATGAATTACAATATTGTTTTTAATATTTATTTATTTATTTGAGTGAAATAGAGATAGTGAGAGAGAGCACAAGCAGGAAGGAGGGAGAGAAGCAGACTCCCCGCTGAGCAGGGAGCCTGATGCGGGGCTCAATCCCAGGACCCTGGGATCATGACCTGAGCCGAAGGCAGACGCTTAACCAACTGAGCCACCCAGGTGCCCAAATGAATTACAATATTAATAAGCAAAGTATTACTAAACATTTTATTGAGTGCTTTACTGTATGTTAACCATCACTCTAATTACCTTACCTATGTAAATTTAATTAATTTTTACAACAACTCTGAGATAAGTACTGTTTTATGCTCATTTTACATGATAGGGATACTGAGAGGCTAAGTAATTTGTGGAAAGGGATAGAGCTGCTGTTAAGTAGAGGAACAGGCATATCAGGCAGTCTGGCCCTAGTACCTGCATTCACCTGCCTGAGTGACTATTTTCAAGTTTATTCTGAGAAGATGGTATTCATATCTAAAAATATTTTAGATCTTTCTTACTTCTCTATATTCTGTAATATAACTTCATTAATTCAAACTGTGAATCAGGGTGTTACTCATAGTCTGAAATGTTATAGAAGATGATAAATTTTATCTAAGCTTCCATGTAGTTTTAGTATTCTGTGATCTATGCAAGTTTATAAGAAAATCAAGTTCTCATTTAAGTTAGCAGTTCCTTATCAGGCCTAATATCCCCCTTTTAAAATATTTTATAATGCCAGCTGTACAGTCTTAAACTCACGAAAATATAAGCTATCAAAGTATAAAACCATCAGAAATAATTTTAGTACCTTAATTGTACTATACGTTTCTATAAAAAGAAAACAATGTTATAGAATAACATTGCAGTGTGTGTATACTCAGTATACTTACGTATACTACATTAATAAGACATAGTGAGATAGTCTTTGTCCCTCTTTACAATGAATAAAGTTGAATATGAGAAATATAAGATGACAGGAAAATGGAAGGCAGAGGCAAGGCTGCCAGTGCAGTTTCAGGGATATGGTTTGCATAAGGTACAATGTCAATAGTGCCATCTGGAGTTCTGCAGTGTCATAGCCCTGAGTAAAGCTATGGTTATTAGAATAAAACTCATGTCAGTAGTAATAGAAAAAAATGAAAGAGGGATATAACGTTTCAAAGTAGAAATAACACAAGACAAATTATAGAATGTCAAGTTGAAAAACTAAGGAAGGGTAACATTCTTGCAAATCAGTCAGTTTTTATATGGATAATATCAGAATAATTCACTGTTATGCCATGTGATGGAATACTAACAAAGGTTGCAAAAAGTATATCTTCTATCTTGAAACACCCCCACCTTTTGACGTATTTCTAAATTTCATTCTCATTTAATGAATCAATCCATTTAATCTTCAAAAACCTTATGTGGTAGGTTTTCTTGTTATTCCTTTTACGTAGAGGGGAATTCCAATTCCAATCTAGCTTACTCATTATGCTGTTTCTACTTTAACACTCTTAAGTTTTAGTCTTTTTATATTATTGAAAAGGCAGATATTCAGATTACCTGTGTGTTCTGATCAAAAGCAAACATTATGTAGGGCTTAATAAAATGGATAGAAATGTAGTTAGAGTCATGTCTACAGAAGTGTTATCTTTTGCTTGTGAAGAATTTATAATTTTTGAGATACCTTTGCTAAAACATTCTAGTACCAGTTCTTGAAATGAAGATGTCATGTTCCTTCTTCATCCTTCATTAGCCCAGTTTATAGATGAGGAAGAAGAGTAAAGAGAAACAGACTTCTGTAGAGGATAAGGAAAATTATTCTAGAGGAGACCGCTCTGGCCTGTGCACTAATAAAGTATTTTACAGGGTCAGCCTTGTTTTACCGCCTTAGCGTCATTACAGCATCTAGAAGGATGCCCTTGTGGCAGGTACTCAGTGAGTGGGCAAAGGAACGAATACCAGTCTGTACCTGTCACAGCATCTTGCCACCACCAAACAAAGCATCTGACAGGAGATGTGTTTAAGAAAAATCCGCAGGTAAATCATGGCACTGCTAGCCATTCAGCCTTATGTTTGATACCATTTCTTTTGTGGTCCCTCATCGTGTCCACCATATTCAAATACATATGCATACGTACATAGACATGTATGTATATGCATATGCACAGGGAGATGTCAGTACCGGTGTTCATAATTATGACCCAGCATTATCGAAAGAAGGTTAAAATTATTATAATATTTGAGAAGTAAATAAGTGCATATTCATTTAGAAAAACTAACTATCCCATACCTCCAAAAGAAGGTAAAAATGGTATTTAAGTATTTGATAGGTTAAGCTTATTATTTTAAAAACTCACTAACACAGAACATCTTATTCCCAGTCAGTGCCAAATAACAGATGTTCTTGTATATTAAAAACAGTACCGTTCTGTAAGAACAAGTCAGATCAACAAGTATTTATTAAACATGTTTAGTATAGCCAACATTTAGTACTTTGGGAGATATAAAAGAAATAGAAGACCCAGTACTCACTGTAACTACAAAGAATGTCAGAAGTAAATCCCTTTCCTCTTCCCCCCCCAATAGTCTTTTTAAATATTAGATAAAATTTATGGTGAAGGAAAATTGGCTTCTAGAAACCAAGGAATTCTTAGTTTAAGACTGAAATAATAGAAACATGTAATGTGCTATTCATTTTGTCTATAAAACATGGGATATTAGTAGCTGTCATGTTCTAGCTGTCATCATTTTTAAAAAGAATGGGAGAGGGGTAGCATATAAAAAATAAGATTTTTTTTTTTTAGGAATATAATCAAATCATTGGATAAGGGTATACTAAATTACCTAAGATATTCACCAAGCCAGTTGTACTGTTTTTTGAAAAATTGTACAAGAGGAAAAAGAATGTTTATCAAATGTCTTCTGTGTACCCCATGCTAGCCAAGTTCTTTCCATATTACCATTGTTCATGTACATTTGATAGTCTTCAAAATCCATAGCTAAGATGGAGTGCTCCGACACCACCCCCACCCCAACGGGGATCACAAAATATGTGATTTATTTTAAAAATAGTCCTTGCAGGAAACAGAGAGAAGGGGACTGAGAACCAAGCGTTCCTTGGGAGGTTAATCCCTCTTCAGGAGCAAATAAACTGTGCCTAAATAATTCCAGGTACAAAGTGAAATCAGGAGAGTTTATATTCTTTATTATAATGTTATGGTTAAATAATTGCAGAAATAAAATTCTCTGCTTATCATCTAAAATTCTGTGTAATTTTTGTAACATTTTGAATCAAGATCAATTATTGCAGTTATAACAAGAGCTTTAAGAATGGGATAAATAAAGTTTGTGTTGGGTTTGGTAGTAGTTTACCTCCAATGAATGGAATGTAAGGATTCTGTGTCTTTATAAGTACTATCCAAAACTTATACTAAAATCTGTTGATCACATTTGCAGACCTTTTTTAATTCAATGCAGTGAAATAGTCTGTTAATGCAAGATTATAATAGAGTAAAAGTTTTAAAGTGATGCAAGATTTTTCTAAATTTTTATATGATTGTGTACTAGTCACACTATGTAATATTCAACTCTTTGTTCTCTCTCATGTCCCCTCGTAGATGAAATACAAAACCAGTATTTCATAAAGTGTATTACCGTATCAGTGATTGCAGTAATTTAAGCTTGTTTTATGTGGCCCTCGTGTGGTTGCAGTAAGTGAATTGTATAAATGAGAATCAGATCCATAAACATCTTTCAGGTTTATTTTGAAAGCTCGTTTATGTCACTAATAAGGACTACTTTCCCTCATTTACAACATAAGAGTCAAATTTTAGGTTATAAAATATATCAAAATTTTTCTTGGAAATAATGAAATGCTAATATTTCCTGGATAATATTACTGGTGTTTATGTTAGTTAAAGGGAAGGTCCTTTTACTCTGAATTCCTTGAAGATGAAATCATTATATATGATCTGTTTGAAAACTACCATATGGTATTTCTTTGCAGTTGAGAGTTTAATTTTGAGGTTTATTTTTAAATATGACAAAATTTCTCACAACTCCTATCCTTCAAAAATCTATCTATGTAAGTTGTTAATTATCCCCTGGGGCAACCTCAGCTAGTTTTTCACCTCTGTGATGATAAACTTGTAGTCTCTGCTGAATTTGTTTATAATTTCAAGGAAACAAAATGAAGCAACAACATGTGAGCTTGTAAGATTTTTTTTTTTAAAGATTTTATTTATTTATTTGAGAGAGAGAGAATGAGAGAGAGCACATGAGAAGGGGGAGGGTCAGAGGGAGAAGCAGACTCCCTGCCGAGCAGGGAGCCCGATGCGGGACTCGATCCAGGGACTCCAGGATCATGACCTGAGCCGAAAGCAGTTGCTCAACCAACTGAGCCACCCAAGCGCCTTGAGCTTGTAAGACTTTTTTAACTCTTCTAAGGCTTTGTGAAGATTTACAATAGTAGATTATTTTATGTATGGTATAGTTGGTTTATTAGTGTTATGTTTGAAACAGGCCTCCTTTGTCTCCCCTCTAAAACACCCACAGCCTTTGATTATTGACTCTATTTTTGACTCATTATTTTTTGTTATTGAAGGATCAAATAATAAGCAAATGCAATTATCTCTCATTTTCCTCCTTATAATTCTTACACTCAAGTCAATAAAATTTCTGGTAATCCATTTCTTTTATCATTAATAGTAGTACATTAATACCACTTGGTTAGTAGTCTCTAGCATTTAAAAAGACAAAGCAAAATTAGGCTAATGTTATTTCTCAATATATGTGAAATACTGACACATACTGAAAGTACCCTATACAAAATTCTTATTTTATACTATTATGCCATTTTGTGAAAAGCTTTTGCCCAGCTGACAAAGTTTATTTATTCACCACACTAACCTATCATACCCACTGTCAAGATTTGCCCATCTAATCCCTAGATTTGTGCCTTCAATAATGTGGTTTCCCACCTCTGAACTCCTTTTGCACCTAAAACCAGACATTTTAGCCCTAAATTACTTTGTGATTTGTTTCACTTCTTCCTAATTCTACATTCACTTACTAAGGAAATATACTGTTTTCCCTTTTTTTTTTTTAATTATCCAGAACGTAACGAGTGACTTAGCGATCGATTATTTGGAAATGGGAAGGGAAGATCTTCATTTTATTATCACAAAACTCAATGAAGAAAGTGTTTGTTGTCTAAGAATATTGGAAGACCCTTTCTTGCACCCAGTAACATTGTAAAATACCTCCCGTTCCTTTTTTTTCTTGCTTTCATATTTAATTAATCAGTAGTGATTCATGTGATCCAGTCAAGTCTCTTAGAAAGATTACAGTTAGTATTTTTTGCTTTACTGGTTAGAGAAGGCCAAATGGATACAGATGTGTCATTTAATGTCATCCATTCCTTCTTTTTTCTGTGTTGTCAGAAACATTTGGTAGCAGAAATTTCCTTCTACAGTGAACTCCTTAACAGACAATGAGATGCCAATAAAAAATGGAGAACAAATAAAAAGAGCAGAGTATTACCCAGGAAATTTCCTTTCAAATCCTTAAAGGGAACATCTCCCTCTATTAATTGTCAATTTAAAAGACCCTTGAGAATATCTAGGATATCTCCAGTATGCCAACACCCAATTTATGGGACCTTTTTATTGATTGAATAGGACAATTACATTTAAATACCATATGGTAGGGATACTTAATGTTCTGAAGAGCACTCAGCCTGAAATGAGGCAATAATTTTAACAATTAACTACCAAAAGTAAAGTGTAATTCATAATCTTAGATCTGGACAGCTCTCCATCTGTACATTTTACAGCTAAAATCTAAGAGTTCAACTTAGGACCACAGAGTTGGGAGGGCTGGAGGTGTTTGTTATAATTATAGTCAAACTGGGTCAAAACTGTCATTTATTTTATTTTACTTCAAGTACTATCTGTACTTTAGTGCTCTTTGATTTAATCTATAGTATTGACTTAATATGTCAGTAAATTAATTTTACCTTAAATCTTTTTATTTGAAATTTCCCTTGCAAACATTTAAATAGGTATATGGTGTATTTCATATAGCTCCTGATTTTTGGTCAAGATAATTTAATTTGGGGGCGCCTGGGTGACTCAGTCATTAAGCATCTGCCTTCGGCTCAGGTCATGATCCCAGGGTCCTGGGATCGAGCCCTGCATCAGGCTCCCCACTCCACAGGAAGCCTGTTTCTCCCTTTCCCACTCCCCCTGCTTGTGTTCCCTCTCTCTCTGTGTCTCTCTCTGTCAAATAAATAAAATCTTTAAAAAAAAAACATAATTTAATTTGACGTTATACTTCTATAATCTATTATCTTTCCATGTGCTTGATTATGTCTATTAAGAAGGCTATGAATCGAGCACCTGGGTGGCTCAGATGGTTAAGCTTCTGCCTTCGGCTCAGGTCATGAACCCAGGATCCTGGGATCGAGCCCCACATTGGACTCTGCTCAGCGGGGAGCCTGCTTCTCCTTCTGCCTCTCTCTCTCTCTCTCTATCTCTATCTCTTATGAATAAATAAATAAAATCTTTAAAAAAAAAAAAGAAGGCTATGAATCCTTACAGCTTTTCTTTTTTTGTGACATACCACTTCCCTGAAAAGTATGCTTCTGTGGTTGTAATTAACTTTAAGTAGTTTTATTCATTATAAACAAATTAATTAGCAATAAATTTGAAAATATTAATTTGAATTTTCAAATTTATTATTTTTTTTTCCTGTTACAGTAGAAACTCTCTTATCTGACATGGTCTAAACCTATAGTTCGTTAAATAATCAAAAAGTCAGTAAACTCAACCAACAAAACTAAAAGACAACCTACCAAATGGGAGAAGATATTTGCAAATGACACATCTGATAAAGGGATCATATCCAAAATATATAAAGAACTTATACAGCTCAGCAGCAAAAAAAACAATCCAGTTAAAAATGGGCAGTAGACATGAAGAGACATTTCTCCAAAGAAGACATTCAGGTGGCCAACGGACACATGAAAAGATACTCAGCATTACTCAGCATCAAGGAAATGTAAATCAGAACCACAATGAGATAACACCTTACACCTGTCAGAATAGCTAAAATCAAAAACTCAAGAAACAAGAAGTGTTGGCAAGGATGTGGGGGAAAAAGAACCCTCATGCACTGTGGGTAGGAATGCAAACTGCTACAGCCACTGTGGAAGACAGTATGGAGGTTCCTCAAAAAATTAGAAATAAAACTGTCCTACAATCCAGGAATCACACTACTGGGTATTTACCCAAAGAATATAAAAGCACTAATTTGAAAAGATATATGCACCCCTTTGTTTATTGCAGCATTTTTTACAATAGCCAAACTATGGAAGCAGGCCAAGTGTCCGTCAATAAATGAATGGATAAAGAAGATGTGTGTGTACATGTGTATATGTATAATATATATATTGTACATGGAGCTGGAGAATATAGTACTAAGCAAAATAAGTCAGAGAAAGACGAATACCATATGATTTCACTTATATATGGAATTTAAGAAGCAAAACAAATAGGGCGCCTGGGTGGCTCAGTTGGTTAAGCAACTGCCTTCCGCTCAGGTCATGATCCTGGAGTCCCGGGATTGAGTCCCGCATCGGGCTCCCTGCTCAGCAAGGAGTCTGCTTCTCCCTCTCCCGCTCCCCCCTCTTGTGCTCTCTCTCTCACTCTCTCTCTCAAATAAATAAATAAAATCTTAAAAAAAAAAAAAAAGGCAAAACAATTAAACGAAGTGGGTAAAAAGTGAGAGAGAGACAAACCAAGAATCAGATCCTTAACTACAGAGAACAAACTGATAGTTACCAGAGGGGAGGTGGGTGGGGGATGGATGAAATAGGTAAGGGAGATTAAGAGTATACTTATCTTGATGAGCACTGAGTAATATATGAACTATTGAATCACTATTGTATACCTGAAACTAATATAACACTGTATATTAACTACATTGGAATTAAAATTTAATTAATTAAACTGATCTAGTCTAAAAATGTGAGTTAACTCAGGAAATCATTTTAAGAGACTGTCTATCCACCTTATTTTAATATACAACATATGGATGAAAATTTACCAATGTGCTAATTGCCGATTTTTTAATTTTAGACCAAGACCTTTATTTTTCTGTAATTTATGAGTCTGTTGACGAGCACTGGACCTTTTTTTGCATGAACCACACCCATAATAGTGTCTATAGTGAAAACATTTGCTAAGTATTCTTAATTCAAATATATCTAGACTTTTTACTTTGATTGCTTAATCTTTTGTAACTGACACACCTTCCTAATTTAAGAGCAATTTTAAGTTAGAAATTTACCTTTAGTTAGTTGCCATCAACTTAGTTTCATTGAAATAGCTCTTTCACATTCATATTCTATCAGCTTACATAATACTTATTGTGTAATTATACTAATAAATAGGCATGGGTTTTACACCCCTTACAGTGGTTTACTAAGCAAAAAAAAAAAAAAACAACATATTCCCTCTTGGTAAGTCTACAACAAATGTACATGTGAGCTTATTAGAAAACAGCCTTCCTATTCCTGTCAATTCTATAGAGGGAAAAAGGAAGAATCTGTCAGAAGGAAGTCAGTTAAGAGCTTTGACTACACATTGTATTCCCAACATTTTAAAATTTGTGCAAATTAATCCATACATAGATACGTGAAAATAACATAATATGCAAGAAAAAGGGGAGGATTTGAAAAATCTGCCTTACAAGTAAGACCAACTGAAAAGTTGAACATTTTGCCAGTCAAGTAATTGTTTTTGTCATAAATTTGTCAGAGAAAGTGTAGGTTTTTTTCTGTTGGTAATTAAAAGAAATATGAGAGGAAAAAAAGAAAAATAAGGTACGACCAGTCTGGAAAACTATTTGACAATACCTGCTAGAGTTTAACATATTTGTAAGCTATAATCCATCAATTCCATGCTCAGGTATATACTCTGCAGGGGTGGGTGTGTGTGTGTTTGTGTGTGTGTAGGGGGAGTGGGTATGTGTCTGTATTCACTAAAAAACATACAAGAAGATTTATAGTAGCATTATTAACAATGACTATAACTGGAAACAGCCTAAGTGTCAACAGTATAAGTAAATACATTACAGTGTACTTAATTAATGGAATACTATCTATATAGCAATGTGAGTGAACAAAGTACAATAACATGCAACAATGTTAGTAAATCTCACAAAATCTAATGATAAGTGAAAGGTGCCAGACCAAGAAAACACATACTATGTGATTCCATTTTATGATGTTCAAATCAGGCAAAAGTACACTATGGTGTTAGAAGTCAGGATAGTAGGTGCTTTTTGTGAGAAAGCAAAGAAGTATGATCAAAAGGAAGCCCGGGATGACTTTTGGAGTTCTGGAAATACTGTTTCTTAATTTGGATGCTATTCTCTCTGAGCTCTATGCTTAAAATTTGTGTGTTTTTATGATGTATGGTGAACTGCAAAAAATTTATCCAAAAAATAAAAGAATGTGATTTTATCTGATGGAAGTAATATTAACTAGATGAGCCATGAAGTAAAGACAGAAAAATGAGTTGAGCTCTACAAAGGGATTTGAGAAGAACTTAATTATGGAATCTATCAAAAAGGGAAATAAGACTTAACAACTTAAAGTGTACCATCTGTAGCTTATTTAGTTATGATAACTCATTTCAGCCCAATTTGTTGTATTTTGCGTACTTAGTACTTAGATTATGCAACCACTGAGAATTATTTAATAAGCATATAAATATAAACCATAAATCACTTTATCCTAGTCCTGTAAAGTAATCTGGATCACCCTCCTCATTTTTAAGTCAGTTTTGTTTTGTTTTTTAAGCATCAAGTTCTGTCAGGATAAAATACTGTTTAAAAATTAGACTAAAATTTGGTTCATTGGACCAAATTAAAATACACTTCATTAACTGACCTGTTTTTGTAGAATATCCTTATTCATAATTTCTACCTCTTTGGTTTTCTTCATTTGAAAGAAAAAAAATCATGAAAATATTCTGATACATATTTATTCAATTTATATAATAGCAAACAAAAATACATATTAGAATAAGTTCAAAAGAATGGAGCCTTTAAACCATTCTCTCATGAGACTCACTGAATTTGCAAGACATTCCTACTATTTCAGTAGTGGTAAAATATATGCTGTCCCAACACTTCATTATGCAAGAGGAATAGAGAAGAAAGAAATAATCAGTTGCCATAATTAATAATCTTAGTCACTGAGGGGAGTGAAACACAATTGCACAATTGTGATTCCCCTCTTCAATGAAATTTTAATTGTTTCCCTTGTATAGTAAATATAGATGAAAAGTTGATTTGGCAAGAGAAAAGAGTATGCTTCTAAATTATTTAATCAAGTAGATAATCATTTTGAAAAACACTTGTGTTAGTTTATATGTAACTGATATTTCATGATTGGAGACCCTATAATTTCTACATGGGAGAAAAAATATTTGCAATAATGTGCTTTGGCACAGAATAGTAGCATTGTTCAATACATGTGTCTACTGTTTTTGAAGTAAATCTTTCCCTATACTTTAAACGTACATTCCTTAAGTTTGTTGAAATTGTTTTATAGTCCCTACTGAGATATGAACTATAAACCCTAGAAGAAAAGGTCTAAGCATTCTAATGAGCTGTCTTAATTCTTAATTTAAATTTTTAAAGACCAGAATTCTGTGGGTGCTTTGCCAACCACTCACCACTTCTGCCTCCTGCCATGCTAACTCTGCCATACTCTGGACCAGTGAGATATAACTGGCTGAGTGTGAAGGATGAACTGGACAACTAGCAGTCTGGGTGGGGGAGTAGCACTGCTCACAGTAGAGTGCCATTATTGAGATTTCTAAGTCTTGATCTCTACTAGGAGGTTGGGAAAGAAATTGAGATAGAAAGCCATGTCAGTGAGTAGCTTGGTCCTTGTTACTATGGATTTGTAGTATTAAGGAGAGGAAGAATAGGAGGAACCAGGTATCTGTTCCTTCAACCAACATTTAATCTGGTTTAATCTGGTAGCTTTCAATCAAGGCCACCTTTGATAAGGAGAATTGGGGAAGTGAGCCAGATCAGAGAAGAATAGGATAAGAAGTAGCCCCTGGCATGGAAAGCCAAAAGCAGAAGGAATAAACAAGTATGGAAATTATCTCCCTAAATTCAGATCACATCACCTCATACTAGCTTCTTTATGTGTTATTTTGAAAAATGGGAGTATTGGGGTGTGCGCGCGTGTGTGTGTGTGTGTGTGTGTGTGTGTGTTAAGCACCCCTGGCAGCAATTGTTATTGAAATGACTACTAAAGTAGGAATGCAACCTATTTAGTGAACTGGAAACTTGAAGATTCTGCCCACAAAATAAAGATTATATGAATAATTTAATTTGGTTACTGTGTTACAGTGTTGCAGTGTTAAATTAGAAAATGTGACTGTTTTTCCATGACTGAGTATGGTAAAACTTAAATTATTCATACTACTTTCACATTTTCTAAAATAATTATGTTAGTTTTTTTTTAAACATATACTTTAGGTATAAATGTCTATATATTATAATCTCTAGTTAATAGCTTTGAATAAATTCATGAAGTGTCATTTTTTTAGTAGTGATATAGCAAAAATATTTAACATTGTATTCCTATTCTTTTATTAGGATTTGGAACTTGGAAGGAATTCAGACAGCTCATTTTGTTCTTCATTCCCCTGGAATGAGTGTTTGCTGGCATCCTGAAGAAACTTTTAAGGTTGTTATTTATAACTTAGCTTTCTTTTATTAAGCTGAAAAGACATATACGTGTGTAATACATGCATATATAGAGGAGAAAAATCTATTACTTTTTCCACCTCAGAGACTCTAATTGTCAGAAATGCATTTGGACTAGTCTAGAATTCTGTAAGTTAAAAACTCTCTATAATTAAGCTTTTATTTTACAGCCATCAACCATAAATGACATTTTTCAGAGCACATTTTTCCTGCCCTTTGGTAGATTGCAATCTAAAAACAGATGCCCAGACTGTCTAGTAGCAGTATTCATTAAAAAAAAAAAAAAGATTAAAATCCATGCTTGAAGCCATAATATGTAAACAGAAAGCATCTGTGGCATAAGGCAAATTTGAGCTAGCTGCAGTGGTATTCAACTCCTATTCAGAGTAGAGCTTTCTAAAATTCTAAAAATACACTGCAAGTTATTATCAATTGACCTTAATTCTTATTTCATTGAGAAGATAGGACTCATTCAACAAGTGTTCTGTCATTTGCCAGTATCTGCTCTTGTGCATCACTCTATTTTATCTTTCCCCAGAAGCTAAGAAGTTACTGTGTTCATCTTGTTAAAGTTAATTCTGTAGCTGTGTAGATCTCATGCCAGTTCCCTAGGCATCTTGCTTTTATAGCTGTCTAACGTCTTCATGTTTCTCCATTGACTCTTTTCTGTCCTCATACTTGCACAAAAAGATAAGCTTGATTAATTATAGCAAACACATAGTACTAAATATACTTGGCCCATTGTCAGCATTTCATGTTAGCTCACTTAATCCTCACGGCAACCTTATGAGATAGCAACTGTGATGACCCTCATTTAACAGATAAGGAAACCATTTCTGTCACTTCTATCTTGAAACCCTGCTCACTTGATCTTTGAAGATGCATTATTCTAGTCCTCTTGAGCATCTCTGCGTGTATCTTCCCTTTTTCCTTCTCTTCCAACTTTTCTTTCACCATGTATTTGTGAATTGTTGGCAGAGGTAGTTCTCGCCTACACTGTGCCCTTTAGGTGTAAGAGAGGATAAAAGAATGAATAAAGCCCCTGCCCTTAAGTTATACAATTACTGGCTTATAAGGAAGAAAAACATGTAAATACAGCAACACAGATTTTAAATGTTGGAATTAAAAAATCTAGTAAGTAGATCCATGACATAAAAAAGGATTAATCAGGGCGCCGGGGTGGCTCAGTTGTTAGGCGTCTGCCTTCGGCTCGGGTCATGATTCTGGGGTCCTGGGATCAAGTCCCACAAAAAGGATTAATCAGATCTGCTGATAGCCTTCACAGAGGAGGTAATCCTGAGCTGAGATGTCCCAGACTACGTAAGTATGTTCTCTGAGCCTTGGGATACCATGAAACCTTGTTTCAGGCATATTGGATCTTTCATCAGTAGAACTGTACACCCTGTATATATGCATGAGTAAAATTTTCCTATTTATTCATATTAAATATGTAGGGATTGTTCCACGTATAAGTATTGTTTTTGAAGGCAGGTCCTATATTTTATTTTATGCAAGATTTCTCCCCTGTAGCAGTGAGTCTACGTGAAGTATAACAGGGATTCTACCTAAATGTTAATATCACCATGTATAAATACAATAGGCTACCTTTTTTTTTTTTTCTAGAGAGAACAAACGAAGGCAGGGCAGTAGGAGAGGGAGAGAGAGAATTTTTTTTTTTTTATTATTTGAGAGAGAGTGAGAGAGCAGAAAACAAGCAGAGTGAGAGAGAGAAAACAAGCAGAGTGAGGGGCAGAGGGAGAAGACGACTCCCCCACTGAGCAGGGAGACCTATCTGGGGCTTGATCCTGGGACTCCAGGATCATGACCTGAGCCGAAGGCAGACGCTTAACTGACTGAGCCACCCAGGTACCCCAGAGAGAGAGAATCTTAAGCAGGCTCCATGCCCAGCACGGAGCCTGACACGGGGCTCAAAAATCTCCCAACGCTGAGATCATGACCTGAGCTGAAATCAAGAGTTGGACGCTTAACCAACTGGAGCCACCCAGATGCCCCAAATAGGCTACTTTTTTAAATCTGTGACCTAGATGAGAAATGAGAACTTTTCTTATAACTTCTATCCCAAAACTTGTATCTTAATGCTTGTGATTCAGGTCCCTTTCCTTTATATGCTTTAAGTTAATTTCTGTTTTACTTCTGTATATCATTAAAACTCCATCCCACCCCACCTCCTTTTTTTATTGTTTCCATGACTTCAGAATGTTTGGAAGTCCCTGCTGTAGATCACATACACTCAAAATCTGAAATTACTTTTGATGTCTTCCTTCTATATATACAAACTTTTCCAGGTTTTTAATTTTTCCTTCCCTAGGAACACATTACTAGAACACATTCCTCTGTCATTAAGGTGCATTCTTCACCTTTCTTTTCCCACAAGTAACTCCTCCCAAGGCTTAGCTGTTTCAAAGGTTTTGGCTCTCCACTCTTTGATTTTTCTTGCCTACTTTAGTTAAACTAATCTTAAAATACCCATTTCATCATGTCACCCCTAAACACAAAAACCTAAAATACAGAAAGGCGACACAGAAGTGATCTCGAGCAATTAAGATCTTAAATCCAATTAACCACAATTGGAGCTAGGATTTTACCAGGTAGTCATAACAGAACCAAGAATTTAGGATGTCATAGAATCAGAGAATTGGGACTGAGGACATCTGAGTCTCTGACTCTAAGAGAGTAGATTGCTGCTAAATCAAATGAGTTATAACAACCGACACTTGTTGAATGCTTTCTGAGCTCCGGGGACTGTGCTCAGTATTTTACATGTGTTCTCTCATGTAATTCTCACAAAACACTCTGAGGTTGGTGACATTTTTCTATCCATTTTATAGATAAGAAAACTGAAGCACCAAAAGGTTAATAAGTAATTTGCCCAAGGCCACACAGTCACAGATTTGACCTTATTCTGGTTCAAGTACTAGTGTTCTGTGCTACAAAAGCTATATTCCCTCTTAATTCAGTGCATTTTCTGTTTATGGTTTTGGGAAGTCCTAAAGGAAAAATTCCCCTGTAAACTTTTTAGCCCCAGCAGTTCCCAAACTTTTTTACTCTATCTGCTTTCAACCAAAAAAATAAAAAAAACATCTATCATCACAATTGAGCACAGTTTAAAAAAGATAAATAACAGAACTGAGTTTTCAGTCTGACTTCAACCTATAATAATAGCGAATGTTTTGTGCTATGACCATTCTAAGTGCTTTACGTGTATTAATTCATACCATACTATGAAATAGGTACTGTTATTAGCTCCATTTTTACTGATGAGAACTTAATGCACAGAGAGGTCATTTGCTCGAGGTCATACAGCAGAGCTAAGACCCACTCAAGCAGTCTGGCTAACAACAGCTGCATTCTAAACCCACCTGCTTTATTGCGCCTCCTAATTTAGGACCTAGGACCCAGATGGACCTTGCCTGTCCCCAATCCATAATTTATACCTGAAATCCTTAAGATTTTTTGAGTCAGGCTTAAAATCTCAAATATTTTTATTAGTTCCTAGTGACGCTTCCTTGGTCTCCTCTCCTCAACTATGTATTAGCACACCAAACCATTCACCGGTCTTCACAGTCTAGCTTGTAGTAAGAAATACATGTGCTCTGTAGTCAGACAGACCTAGGTTCAAGACCTGAGTGCAGATGCAGGCTCTGCCACAGGCTAGCAGTGAGACTTCCAACAAGTTACTTTTGTCATTCCACACCTCAGTCTCTTCTTCTGAAAAATGGGATTAATGATAGTAATATTTTCATACAGTGGTTATGAGGATTCAGTAAGGCAGGGCATGTAAAGCTCAGTGTTGCATTTGTTTTTGTTGTATAACATGTAACTGACCTGATGTTATTCTTAGTAGAATTAGTATTATTTTAACATTCTGCCTGTTAGAGAAAAGTTCTAAATTCTACCTTTTCTATTAAGAATCCCAAAACTGGAAAGACTACCAATATTCTACTTATATTCTAGGGTCATTTTCTTTTTTTTTTCATAATTCTCTTCTCTAGATGGGAAATTTCTTGGTATCAAGGATCATCTTTTACTTTTGACTTCTGTGGAAATTAGCATAGTATTTTGCATAAACATGTGTATATAGTTGATCTTCATTATTCGCGGATTCTATATCTGCAAGTTTGTCTACTCACTGAAATTTATTTATAACCCCAAAATCAGTACTCATGGCATTTCACAGTTGCAGACATGCACAGAGCAACAAGAAATTCGAGTCGGCTAAGATGCACATTTACAGCTAAGGCTGAATGAGGCCAGTGCTCTGCCTTCTTGTTTTAGCTCTCATACTCTAAGCAAGTGTCCTCTTTGTGGTCTATTTAGTGCCACATTTTTGTGCTTTTTGTTGGTGATTTCACCATGTAAAATGGCCTCCAAGCATAAAGCATTTAAGTGCTAAAGTGCAGTCTAGGGTTCCTAAGTGCCATAAGGCTGTGATGTGCTTTATGGAGAAAATAATATGGTATTAGATAAGCTTTATTCAAGCATGAGCTATAGTGCTGTTGGCTCTGAGGCTTGTTTTTTGTTTTGTTTTGTTTTTAAGATTTATTTATTTTATTTTAGAGGGGGCAGGGAGGGGCAGAGGGAGAAAAAGAGGAACTTAAGCAGAGTCCACACTGAGTGCAGAGCCTGATGCAGGGCTCAATCTCAAAAACCTGAGATCAGACCTGAGCCAAAACCAAGAGTCAGGTGCTTAACCGACTGCTCCACCCGGGCACCCCAGCTGTGAGTTCTATGTTAATGAATCAGTATATATGAAACACGGTATCTTTAAAAATACATAATACCAGATTATGCATTGGTCAGTTGACAAAAATGTTATGCCCAGAGACTCACAAGAACCCAACCCTTTATTTCCTCTAGGATCAGTGTTCAATATTTACTAATTCCTTGTTTGCAGCAATTTAATAGACTCTAACTACTATGAATAATAAGACTCAACTGTGTGTGGGGGCAATGGGGGAAGGTGGAGGTAGATGCTCAGTAAATGTCTCTTAGATAATGAATAATAGAATGACTGCCAGTAGTCCTAAGCCAGACATGATCTGTCTAATTAGAAGTAGTAACAATACTTTAATGGTGTTTTATGGGTTTAGGAAAATACAGTTATGTACAATATCACATTATAGCCATATGGTAACATTTTGAGTCTGATGTAATTATCCCACATTTCACAGATAGGAAAAAAGCAAACTCCAGGTCATTCAACAGATTAGTAGAACGCAGGATTATTGACACTGTCTCTCATTCTTTCCAGGCTACCACTGTTACTTCACACCTTCAAGAATGTTTTCATATAACCAGAATTAGGAAGTAAGAACTTTACAGAAAATGTAGAGAGTTTTTAAACCATTTTATTTGGGCAACAACTACTTATCTATTCATAGCAATCTCTTTACCTTAACTCTCACAAATGGGTATCCTAATGCCTTGCTTCTTTGATTCTAAGAAATAAATTTTTTCACATGTTAATATTTTATAAAATTGAAATTTATCTTATGATTATTTTTGCATTGATAAGATATTTCTTAGAAAGGAAGGGAAGGAAGAAGAGAGGGATCAGGGAAGGAAGGAAGGAGCAAGCTCATTATTCAACATCTTAAATCAGTAGTATTTTAGAATAAAGGAAATATTGAAGTAAGAGTAACTACTATATATTGAGTGGCTGCTTTGTGACAAGCATAGTACTGGGTGCTTTACATGTATTACCTTTTTAAGATTTTATTTTTTTTTAAGTGATCTCTACACCGAACATATGGGCTCAAACTCAAAACTCTTGAGATCAAGAATCACATGCTCTACCAACTGAGCCAGCCAGGCACCCCCCTATAATACTCATTTAATCAACACAACAATGCTGTAGCTATTCTTATCCTTATATATACATTTTAGAAAGAAGAAAGCTGCCAATCAAGGACTTGTAATTTGACCAGTCATTTAGCTTTTAAGTGGAGGAAGCAGCCTTGCTCCCCAGGCCAGTCTGTGCTCCTTACACCATGCTGCCTTCCATTCTGGAAACAATCTCACGACAAATAAGGATGTGTAACACATAATATAGCTCTGTTGAGAAATACATACTTAGCTATCCTTTCTAGACACATAACTTAAAGCTGTAACTTTTCCCAGAATGATTCTTTGGACTTACTATTTCCTAGTAACCATATATCATCATTTAAAATTGTACTCAACTTTCCTGAGTCTTTCTTCCACCAGTTTTCTGTAAGTTTTTTAATATTTGACAGAGATTTTTACATAGGCTTCACCTATTTCATTTGTGTTTGATGTCCCATTTGTAATATATGCAAATGTTTACATGTTATATATAATAGTGAATTACTGCCTCAGATTTGGCTAGTGAATTAGGTGAATTTTTTTTTCTGTCTTACAGCTGATGGTTGCAGAGAAGAATGGAACAATCCGGTTTTATGATCTTTTGACTCAACAGGCTATTTTATCTCTGGAATCAGAACAGATGCCATTAATGTCAGCCCACTGGTGCTTAAAAAATACCTTCAAAGTTGGAGCTGTTGCAGGAAGTGATTGGTTAATTTGGGATATTACTCGATCCAGGTATTTCCTTAGCAACTATCTGTTGCATACCCAAAAAGTCAGTCACTATTGCTAAATGATCCACAGAGCCTCTCTTGTATACCTGAGCCTCACTATAGAGCAGAAACAAGTCTCTCTTGAAAAGGACCAGAGCTGTGGGTTTTTACATAACAGAGATAGGTGCCCATGCTTTGCAGATTTACTTTGAGAGTAACCCAGGAAGAACAATGCAAAGTAAAAAATCTTTGATCTAAGCAGTGTTTATTTATGTTAAAAAAAGAGAAAAACATTGACTCTGTTGAATGATGGTGTTCTGTAACGGTTCTAAATCATGTCTGTGTCTCTATCTTATTTCATCTATGTTAATCCAGTGCTTATTTGGAATTTTGTCACAGTTTAAGTACATTGGGCATTGTGTCCTTTAAAGAAAAAATACCGTTTAAACCTTAATTTAAGTTCCTCTACTTGAGACCAGCACATAAATTCATAAAATACAAAATGTTACCTTTTAGTTATCCTCAAGATAAGAGGCCTGTCCACATGGATCAAGCCTGCTTATTCAGGTAATGTACCATTTTTGTTGGAGTTATATTTAATTTTTTGAATTTGGTTATTTCGTCACATGCTGTGCCACTATCTCGAATACTTTCCCAGTCCTCTCCTTTCCACGGAGGTGTTGGGGGTGTTTTGGCGTTTGTTTACTGATTGTTTGATAAATGGTTATTTTGCTTTCCTAACTAAGTCTTTGCTTTTGTCTTTTTGTCTGGGTGAGGGAGTGATTCATTTTCTTTGAAAAATTTTATAAAATACAAAACATATTGCCATTCCACTAATACCTCTCCAACAATTTGTAATATATGCTTCCTTATATTTTGTTCTGATAGATGTAAAATGTAGGTGGGCCCATGTTTATGCATATAAACTTCATTGTTGTGCTTTAAATGAGAACACACTATATTATGTATCTGACTTTTTTTCTACTTAATATACATGTCTACCTTGTTCTTATTGATTTTTGTGTAATATTCCATTGTATAATGTAGTCATTAGGGTGCTTTTAGCTTCAAGTAACATGAAAACTTACTAAGACTAAAACAAGTAGTACATTTCTTATATGCTGTATTTCATCAAATCTAAAATACCCCCAATAAACTTATAGGACTTGGGGACACCATCATTTTTTGTACAACTTAGAAAAAAATATATTCAGGGGCACCTGGGTGGCTTAGTCATTAAGCGTCTGCCTTCAGCTCAGGTCATGACTCTGGGGTCCTGGGATCAAGCCCCTCATCGGGCTCCCTGCTCCGCGGGAAGCCTGCTTCTCCCTCTCCCACATCCCCCTGCTTGTGTTCTCTTTCTCACTGTGTCTTTCTCTGTCGAATAAATAAATAAAATCTTTAAAAAAAAAAAAAAAGAAAAAATATATTCAACAAAATGTAAGATGCCATAGATTGTAAGATGCACTCTGATTTCAGAAATGTGAGCGCATCATAGAGACGTGATGGCTTCTGAAGGAGGCAGTCTTAGGATTGGCTCAGTAGCTCACCAGTGCCAACAGGAGTTCAGCCCTTTCCCTCTGCTGTCCACAGTGCCGGGGCTTCGGTTCTATAGCTTCACAGTTACAAAATGACTACCAGAGTTCCAGGCGTCATAGCCTCATACGAGCTTGTCCAAAGTAAGAGGAGGAGAAGGAGCACTCCTCTTTTATTAGGGATTGCTATCATTGCCTATCATCTGTTCTGGTCAGTCACACTGTCAGAATGCAGTTGGGGTTCAGTTAGCATGGAAAAAGGGCAGAAAGGCTGTTGGACAGCAACTAATAATGTCTGCCCATATTAACCAGACTTTAGCCTTTTCTTTCTTTTTTTTTTTAATCAACAAATCCTTTCTTTTTTTCATATATCTTCCCCACTGTACTTATCATAGTGCTAGGCATGTCGCTGGAGCTATATTAACACTTTTTGTTTCATTAACGGTATTTCAATGTCTAGGATATCTTGAAACTTAAATATTCAAATATCTAAATATTCTAGGTGTTTAAATGCATGAATTTATCACTAATCTTCTAACAAATGTCAATAAGAACATTAATTTTTTTAATGTATTGCACTGTGAAATATTTTATATTTGTCTGATGCCATGTTTATATCCCCTACCACACTGTCAGCCCTTTGGTTATAAGAAAGGAACTGCTAACTTTGGAACTTAACAAAGTGGCACATTGCAAGCATTTAATAAATATTCACAAAATGAGAAAATATTTATAGCTAACTTCCCTGAAATATCCAGTCCAGTTGTAAAGCTGTATTAACAAATTTAGACTTATAAAATTATTGGTTTTGTGCAAAAAGAAATAAATTGTTTTAGAAAAGTTTGTAGTTATCTCTAGGATACTATGGGTATTTTTGTCTTTTCTTAGGTGGTCCACAATTAATGAGAACTTGTTTGCAACCACTGGTTATCCTGGCAAAATTGCAAGCCAGTTTCAGATTCATCATTTAGGACACCCTCAGGTAATTTGGAGTTGTTTTATGGCATATGTGTTTTTAAATTTGTGTTTTCTACTTTTCTACTCATAGCCCCCAAATCTGTAATGTAACTAAAGACATTTGTGAATGTCTTATCTGCTTAAATTGGAAAGAGAAAGCATTTTTTGGTGTTTAAATCACCAGTGGTAACAGACCTTTTTGCCAGTATTCATGTAAGAAGCATTTTATTTCTTTTTTATTTCCTTCTTCATTTAAACATAATAATTTTACTCGCTTGCTTGGTTTAGGCTACAAAAATGTTTGAGTCTAAGCTAAACCAGTTACTCATAGAGTATTTGTATCCTTCATTCTAGCCAGCTGCAGACAAATAATGTGTATTTCACCTATGAGGGAGCATATTTTCATTCTGTTTCCTCTGTGTTAGCCAAAGACAATTTATCAATGCATTTCTTATTTTTGTAGGGTAGTTTTTACTTATTAACTTTGGTGATTTATTAAGTTTCTTTAATTCTTCACGTATTTTGTAGCCTGTCCTCATTGGTTCTGTAGCCGTCGGATCTGGCCTCTCCTGGCATAGAACTCTCCCACTGTGTGCAATTGGAGGAGACCACAAGCTATTGTTTTGGGTAACTGAAATGTAAAACAAATTTTCTGTGTACCTTAGATCCATAAACTTTGTATTTTTAATACATATTTTGGAGAATTCCTTATTTTTATATCAAATATACTGTAAGCTCTAGAAATGTCCCATTTGTTGCTTCTGTTAAATAAAATGTTAATGGTTTGAAAAATCATTTTCCTGCTCTGTTCTATATGTGTGTATATATTCATACATAACACATACATATATTTTTCTAAATCATCTTTTAAGGCTATAATTGACTCAGCAGCTCTATAAAAGAGATGACTAGAGAAACATATATATTTGTGATTTTATCACAGGATTATCCAAAGTATATCCTGTCCTCTATACTTCAAATATATGCTGTTTTCCTAATTCTCAGAGACACAAACATTTACAAAAGGAAGACAAGGTATTTCCTTTCAGTGTTACTCTGGAAGTGGTTCAAGGTATATGTGTGGGTGTATCCATTTTTGTTAGCATTCTGTATGTGTAAGGGTCTTACAACTTCCTCAGTAATAATAAAAAATTATTATTCAGTTTAATATAAAGAATGATTTTCAGGGGTGCCTGCGTGGCTCAGTCAGTTAAGCATCTGCCTTCGGCTCAGGTCATGATCCCAGGGTCCTGGGATTGAGTCCCGCATTGGGCTCCCTGCTCAGCGGGAAGCCTGCTTCTCCCTTTGCCTGCCACTCCCCCTGCTTGTACTCTCTCTCTCTCTCAAATAAATAAATAAAATCTTGTAAAAAAAATGATTTTCAGTTTCTTAAAAATGTGACTGATTTACTCAATCCTGTTTACTATATGCCAATTTTTTTTTTGGGGGGGGGTTGTTTTTGTTTTGTTTTTAAAATTTTTTTTTTTTTTAAGATTTTATTTATTTGACACAGAGAGAGAGCGCACAAGTAGGCAGAGCCACAGGCAGAGGGAGAAGCAGGTTCCCACTGAGCAGAGAGCCTGACGTGGGCCTTGATCCCAGGACTCTGGGATCATAACCCGAGCCGAAGGCAGACGCTTAACCCACTGAGCCACCCAGGTGCCCCTGCCAATTTCTTTTTTTTTTTTTTAAGATTTTATTTATTTATTTGAGAGAGAGAGAATGAGAGACAGAGAGCATGAGAGGGAGGAGGGTCAGAGGGGGAAGCAGACTCCCCGCTGAGCAGGGAGCCCGATGCGGGACTCGATCCAGGGACTCCAGGATCATGACCTGAGCCGAAGGCAGTCGCTTAACCAACTGAGCCACCCAGGCGCCCTGCCAATTTCTTTTGACTAGACATCTCAGCATTCTTAGAAGTTCTTTCTGGTGTATGCGATAAAGCTTACCTTGAAAAAAGGAATCATAATTTAATCTTGACAGCCTCTGCCTTTTATGAATCTTCACCATTTTTACCAAGAAACTGAAATGTTTTTGTGATGGCCCCTAGTGGCAGTAGAACTATATTCACCTGACTCTCAAGATCACTGAAATTATCATTATGCAAGGCAGCCATATCATGTTTTTGTGACACATCGTGATGTAATCAGAAAAGTATAAGATTATGGTTCTGTTTATCTGTAAAGTTTAGAGGAAAATTAATTCCTACAAACTCTGTGTCCCTGTGAATTAATGCCCTCTGCAACTGCATTTCCTCTTACAGAATGGAAATAGGAATTACTGTCTCATGGAGTTATTGTGAGTATTAAGGTGAATAAAAATACCTAACATGGGTCTGCCTCACAGTTCGGGGATTTGTAGGTATTATTAATTTATTTCAGAGATGTACAGTTCTTATTTTTGAGGAATTTAAGTGTTATTTTTAATTAGAATGCCAATGAATATTTTTTAATTGTGTTTTATTCATAAGCTGTCTTATAATACATATCTAATGGAATCAAGAAAATTAGCTTTAAGAGAGTGAAATGTTGCAGGTAGGTTTTTTTTAATGCAATGAAATTTTATAATCATGTAGATGTTTGTATAAACTGTTACATGCTTATAGTACAGATAAAAAATTGCGTAGCATAAGCAATTTCCAAGTCAACTATTTGATACAATAAAATATTATTACCAAATAGTAGAAATAGTTTCCTTTACCCCTTCATAAGCAGATTGGAACTTAAAAAGGCAAAGGGCAGGGAATTTGGACTTACTTCCTTTTAACAATTTCTGTGATGGGACAGAGAACCCTAAAAGCATCAGGATAGACAAAAGAATTTGTAAAAATTTATCATTTCAGGATGTGTCCCAAAAGTAAGGAATACATATTGAGATGACAGATTGAGCCAGTGCATTTGAAAATTGTCTTATACTTAGGAAAGTTGACTTAGGAATTGAGTGGGTTATGATTAAGGATGGAGATTAAAAAGGTATGTTAGCCTTGGGTATTTGGGTGTTTAGGAAATGGGTTCTCTGGAATGAGGCCTTATCCAAATATAAGTTATCTGAAGAAATTACCCAGTAGGACTACTGTCTGTTAAGGGAAGCTGTCCTGGGAAAAGGTAACCCATGGTGGTCATGTAAGTACTAAATTTGTGGATTTATGCCAACAAGAGGCAGGAAGTGTTGTCCTTAGAAAAAATGGTTGTTTCATTTGTAAATTAATATGGTGACCATAGTGACACTAAAGTCTCAAGAAATGAGAGGGATATCTTTACCTCTTAGCTTCAGGAGCGGTATTCACGCTATCCTGAGTAAGCATTTGTTAAACTTTACTATGTTCAATTACTTTAAATGGTGTAATGATACTCTTTTTCATTAGAAAACTTTGTTCTTAGTAAACTGTTTAAATTAGACTAACACAGGAGGCAGTGTTTAGTGGGGAGTTTTTATTGGTCATGACTTCTAATTCCTGATAAATGAGTTCTGCTTTTGTGTATGTATATGTATCCTAGTTAGTTTTAGTTTTTCCATGTTTGTGTATGGCTAAGAGGGTTTTTCTTCTGTTGAAAATAAGTTTCTCTGAGGATTGCTTCACATACAGACATTGTGGAAAGGAAAAAAAAGTTATGTCCTAAAACTCATATTATTTAGGATTGTTGAAGCAAAAGTCAGGATATCACAAATCTGCAAGATGTCAGAACTAAATCCTACTCTTTCAAAATGATGGGATCATAAGTCCCATTTTATTTTTATGATTTGGCTTGTACACTGAATATTTCAATGTCTCTCCCATGCCAAAACACAAAATCGCACACCCATGCACTCCAATTTGTTTCTTTGGTAATTTGTGACTACATATTGACACTGACCTAGAAATGTTCCTGTTGCTGTTTTAAATCTCGTGTCAGTGAAGAAGAAATTGAAATCTGGTTTGCACATTTGTGTCTGGTTTTTTGTAATTGTCCAAAATCTGACACTATCCCAGAAATGCTGATTGGGAAGTTATGAGACAGTATTGTGCCCAAGACTGATTTCTGAGGAGAGGACAAGTATTTGCTCCAGATTATTCCCCATGTTTTTCTGTAGCTCGAAAAGTTAAACTCAACCCAACTTTATATGATACCAGTAATAGGCTTAGTTTTGAGCCCAAATAAAATGTGCAAAGTAAAAATCATCATTATGATGGTCCATTTTCACATATTCCTCATGAGAGCATAGTCAAGTCCTCAGAAGCAACATTCTGTTCCAATAGATCTTTATGGACTAGTGGAATAGATCTTTATCAAGCTGTCGGTGTGCTCAGTAACAGGGACAGGAGAGAACACTCTGTTTCTTTAACACCTTGCTGATTCAAAAACATTTATTTTAACAGGCATTGGGAAAGAATTTCAAAACAGCTAACATTTATTTCTAATTATACATTTAAAGAAATATGCCTTTTAAAACATAGGTAGGAGTTTTCTTTTGTTGTTGTTATTAACATGACTTTAATTATAGCAACCATTGTTAACTAAGCACAGTAACAACAAAATAATTAGGATATCAGCTTTGAAGATCTCATTTCACAAAAGGAAAAACAAATACACATTTGATGACATATCCATTACTCAGATTCAACATAACCAATTTCTTTTGCATGCATGGATACAGACTTCATGGGAAATCAAAAGCACTGAATCTCCTTTCTGACTTTTTCAGCTGTTCTTTGAACTACCTTAGTAAAAACAATTGTTGCCCGTATGTAGGATCAAGTTACATTTGCCTGGAAATTTCTTTGGATCGGCTTATTTCTGTTTATGTGTTTGTTATATTGCTGTTTGCCTTCTCAACTAATTTTTAACAGAATACTCTTACCTTGGGACTTGTAACACTTATGTAAGCTTATAAAATCCATATGAACAATGGTAAGTAAAAGGAGAGGACACCAGGTTTCTCAGCCTTTGCAAACACTTTGAGTAACCCAATAGATTTAAAGATGTATGAAATAAGCATTTCTGCCAACTGCATTTTTAGTGCTAGATTGAGTTGAATGCCTGTTTCCTTTCTTTATAGTAAAAGACAATAAATGCTGCTGGTATCTTTGCTTCTAATGGTTAAACAAAAAACTTTGATCTTGCTCATAAACACAGCTGTTGTCCTATTACTGAGCCAAATCCAGACAAGATTAGACTCTGGCCAAAATTACGGTTAATCTCTGCAACCATCTCAAGAGCTTTCTAATGCTGTTTTAGGAAATCTCTATTTTTGAGACAGGGTATAAAGGAAATAAGCCCCAACTAACCTCTAAGCCAGAAGCAACTAGTCATAAATTATGCCACAGTGATAAAGAAGGTGGAGGCTGTCTAAACAAATTAGTTCATTTTGGTTCATTTTCACTTAGAATATAACTGTTAAGAAATGACTTTGTTAGTGGACATTAGTTTAAACCAGACCAATAGAAGTTATTTTTTAAAGAACTTCTTTCTACCATCTTTTCTTAGTTAATGTTTCTTTGGTTAATTGCTAGTACTTTCTTCCACTAGTCCTAATGAAATCTAGGTGTTCATTACAGATAAAATAACTCAGGTATACTTTATAGTAATTATTGTATAATAGCTCATTTGGTTTTCAGACCACCAAAAAAATGTGGGTTTTTTTCATTAAGGTTTAGACTCTGGAATTTAAAATACTTTGCCAAATATTATGTAGAGCTGATTCTCACGATAGTTGCACACTAGTGCCTCAAGCTATTGTGAACAGCTAATATGGCATTTCTCTCCCAATTGCCTGTACCCTAGGAGAAATCTGTGGGAGTATCCCTCACTTGAAATGTACAGAACTCTAGTAAGACTTCCCTGGCACTTTATTTTGAGCAAGTACGGACATGGTCATATATATATAGCTGCTTAGAGGTCTCACCCCACCCTGGACTTACCCACAAATACATATAGACCCCAAGTCCATGGAGTAATTCTAGATTTTGTCAGTGTTTTTGACGTAGTCTTTTCCCCATCATTCCACCCACCTGCCACAATAATTGAGATATGTTCATAAGTGTATATAATCTTTACAAAACCCTGGGTCATTGCTTCCCAACGTGTTGATGGCAAATGGAAGAGTATGGAATTATTGCAAGGGTTTCTCAATATTATATTCATATAACCACTATCAGAATCCTATTTTACCTTTGAAGCCATAACCTCCTGGGTTCTTGAGATAATATAAACAGCCCCAAAAATCAAACTTGCCCACACAATTCTAGCAGGCGTTGATTTCAGGTGTTTTGCCAGCAGCCTCTTCCTCCCCCAAAACACCGTTAACAGGTAGTGGGAAGAATGCGCCTGCCAATGAACCCTTCTCCAATTCAGCAAGAATGGCTTTTGAAGATTTCATTCAGAAATTTTGAGAGGGTTAAAAAGGTCCCAGGTACATCAAGGTGTGCTTGTCATCTTGATATCTATTATGTGACTCTCAGGTTTGGCCCTGGAGTGCAAATGAAATCAGAATAACAATTCCTGCCTATATGATACATAAGAGGCAAGACTTTCTAAGGTAGGGTGTATTAATAGGAAAACTAATAGAACCTAGCCTGGAAAATAAAAGGGAGTGAAATGCTATTTTGAATGGAAATCTGGGATTTTAAAATGGATTCCCCAATATAGTTCACCCATTTCCATTTAATATTCCTATTTTAAATCCTCAACAGTGTGTATATATTCACTCAATGTATATTAAATATCCAGCCACAATCATCTGGGGTTCCTCAAAATTTTTTTCTATTAAAAAGGGCTTCTCATACTGGAAACTATTGTGAACCACTTTCCTAGACTGACTGGCTCATACCTTCTGGCACATTTTTTAAAGAATAATAGCAAAGGTTCTAACATGATCATTTTGGACTCTAGAAACAAGGCAACAGGAAGAAATGTTGATGTTGAACTTCCAGAGTAGTGTTAAGTGATTTTATGTGGTTGTGATTCAAAATAACCTGACCGCTTTAAGAAGTCCAGGTGCTGAGTCATTTACTGAAACAGCCGGGGGAGGTTAATTAGAAGCAGCTGATAGTGGCATCATCTGCTTTTTTTTTTTTAAATAAATGGAGAGGGTTGTTCTACGAAGAGGACAGAGTGCTATAAAAGGTGTACAAATCTAAGCAAAGACTCATGACTGAGGCCTACTCATTTATACCCCCACCAATGAGGAAAAAAATTTGACTTAGTAAATTCAAGATGAAAGACCTTGGCAATACAAAACTGTAATGGTTACTTCTAAAAAGAGTGACTGTGGGTGACATTTTTCCCTCCTATGCTTTTTTCTTTTAAGTTTTTATGATAAATATTTCACTTATATAATAAATTTTTTTTAAGATTTTTTTATTTATTTATTTGACAGAGACACAGAGAGAGAGGGAACACAAGCAGGGGGAGTGGGAGAAGGAGAAGCAGGCTTCCTGCCGAGCAGGGAGCCCAATGTGGGCTCCATCCCAGGACCCCGGGATCATGACCTGAGCCGAAGGCAGACGCTTAACAACTGAGCCACCCAGGCACCCTTTATATAATAAGTTCTTAACTTAAAAATAAGCAGATGTTAGCTAACATGTGCATGACTCTTAGATTAAGTAAGGCAATATAAAGAAATGGAAACTGGCCTCTGATCTCAAAGAAATTACAGAGGTTGGCAATATTACATTGTCACAAAAAGATAATGGTAGCATGTGCTAGGTATCAATGAGTAATGAAAGCAAGGAGTGTTGTAAGGATTGAAAGAAGAGAAGTGGCATCATCTTCTAAAGCAGGAAAGTTAAGACACTTCGAATTCTTGGGGCATTAGTTCCTCGGAAGGGGGAATGCAGTGCTTCAGGGATTACTAAAATAGGAGGTTTGATTGAGAGTGTAGATGAGTAGTAGTTAGACATGCCCCCTTCCAAATACCCTCCCCCTAGTTTGCGTAGCCAGACAGCTGCTCCTTCCCCTCTGATCACTTCAGATATTGTATGAGACTCTAGACTCAGGAGTGAGGTGCCTTGCTGAAACTATTACCTGAAATCCACATACTGAAAAGTGAGTATTCTCACTGTTTTCTTAGATTCTGTATTTGTCTTTTTAGCATCCATTCATCACAGGGCCAATTATATATATATATATATATATTTTTGTTTTTCTGTATTCTTGAAGCTCTGGTATTCATGGCCTTATAGATCTTAAGAGAAACCACCTCTTCCATGACTAGCTAATTCCTAAAAATAGTGAAACAACTTACTTGGAAGTACATTATTTCATTCGCAAACCAACCAATCTGGAGCCCAGTAACCCCAACTACTTCTTTATCTAACTTTCATACACCAAGCCAATATTTCCCCTGTCCTATGTCAACTCAAGGCTAGGTACAGACAGCTAGGGACAGCTCCTGTGTCTCAAAGCTCACCAGAATCATTCACACCAGCCAGTCTTTAAACTGTTTCCCCTGCCCTGCCTTGCTTTTCCCACAGACACCTGAATAAAGACTCTGGCCTGTGCCTTCCCCCAGCTCCTGCTTCTGTCTGCCTCCTTACCCAAATCTGGTGTTTTCCCTGTGGCCCTGTGTGGCATGGTGTGCCCCCTTCTCTTGGGAAATGTGTAATAAACTCTCAATAGCATTATACTCTGTCATCAATTAGTCACCTCCATAAATTAAAACTGGTGGGTACAAATGCAACAGTGAGAGCTTCCTGCCCACCCAAGTCCCCTCAAAGAAAGCAGGATCATCATTAGGCTATGTGCTGTTTTACTGAGGACCCCCTAACTAAATATCTTTAGATCTCTTAAGGTAGTAAGCTTTCCAGAGAAGAATCCAATGTCCTGCATATAGGATATAAGCCTACAACCCAACTTTCTGAGTCTGAAAGTTTGAAAAGGCAGAACAATTAAAAGCAGTAGCTGAGACATTAAATTCTTAACACAAATGAAATCTGTAGGCTAGAATTCCTTCACTTAGCCAAGTCCCAATAGACAATTTGTATCACTCATAAGGGATAGGGCAGAGGGGACGGATAGGGAACATTTAATTTTATTTTCCCACTCTTATGAAGAAACACCACACCCCTCTATTCATCCTGAAGCAGAGCAGGAAGAAATAAAAAGAAAAATAGGAACCCAATTCTCATTGTTTTGCTTACCTAAGAACTTACCCATGATAAAATTAAATATTTTCTAGTAATCTGCAATGAAAACAAAGTTAACTGTTGAAACATTCTTAAGATTTTTTATTGAATGGATATATGTGGGTGATATATATAATCTCTGCCCTTTGAAATCAGTATTCATTACAATCTATTTGTTTTGCCTTCAAAATTCACTACAGTAAATGAAATCTGTTAATCATTTCCAATGAAAGCCTGGAGGAAGGAGTACATACTTCAGAGGCTTCTGGCAGTTGGCCAAAACTTCTAGATATAGATTGTTTTTAGTAGTCCTGGAAATTCAGTTATTAAACTGTGAATGGCACTGCTGTCAGGAGCTATGGATGACTGATGAACAGTAATCATCAAAGGTCCCAGGAGGCAGAGAGAAACTGCCACTCTTCTTTCTGTTAACTAGAAATCACATCTAGCATTTTGTCTTTTTTTAAGAAACCAAACCACTTTGAAAAAAATTTGTCAACTGGGCAACTGAGAAGTTCATGTTTCTTTAATTCTATATCTATGCATGCCTGCTACTTACAGATAACCATACATAACCATGAAGCGACTGTCTGGTTTTTTATTTTTTCCTCTCACTGGGAGCCTCTCCTGGCTCTGAAGAGAAAGGCTAAGCTGGCCAGTTGGGGACTCTGCTCAAGTGTAGCTCTATATATACATATATCCTAAGGAAAAGAAGGGTACAGGGAATTTTAGGAGAAAAATAGAAACTCCTGGGGCACCTGGGTGGCTCAGTTGTTAAGCGTCTGCCTTCGGCTCAGGTCATGATCCCAGGGTCCTGGGATCGAGCCCCACATCGGGCTCCCTGCTCCGCGGGAAGCCTGCTTCTCCCTCTCCCACTCCCCCTGCTTGTGTTCCCTCTCTTGCTCTGTCTCTCTGTGTCAAATAAAATAAAATCTTAAAAAAAAAAATAGAAACTCCTAAAAATGGACATTTTAGAACTGAAAAGTCTAAAATCAAAATTCATTGGATGAGTAGTTTCATAATAAATTGAACGCTAGAAAACAAAGTATCAGTGAGCTTAAGATAGGTTGATAAGAATTATCTACTCAGAAACACAGGGAGAAAAAAATGAGCAGAGCATCAGTGAACTGTGGACAGTATCAAGCGATCAAACATACATGTATCTTGGAGTCCCAGAAAAAAAAATGTGACAAAATTTTTTTTGAAAACTAATGGCCAAGAAATCTTTCAAAACTTGATTTAAAACATCAAACCACGGATCTGAGAAGCTCAGCAAACTTCAAGAAGGATAAATACAAAGAAAATTACATCCAAATACACTGTATTCAAACTTTGAAAACTATGGATAAAGGAGATGAGCGTAAGTAGGAGTTAGGCAGGGGTGGTCAGGGAAAAAAGGAGACTGTTCCAGGCAAAGGACACAGTATGTTTAAGCCCCACAGCAATTCCCGGTTTCAGGAATTTAAAGACATTTGGGGGGTGTTAAATGGAGAGGATAGTGAGAAGTGAGGTTAGAGAAGTGAGCAAGAGCCATACAGAGGGACTTGTGAGCACATTAAACTGAGGGAAATGAGAAACGATTATATCCTGGGTAACAATCAGATTTGTCTTTGTAAACAGTCACTATATGGATACAATGTGGTTAGGCTGGAGGGACACAAGATGGAAGCAGGAAGAGGTTATTACAGTAATATTGGAGAATGTTAGAACTTGAGATGTGGCCATAAAGATGAAGAGTTACAGACAGATTCAAAAGCTATGTAGGAGCTAGAAGACATACAACTTGATGTATGTTTAAATGTAAAGGAGAATGGAGTAAAAGGTGACTGTTATAGCTGTGTAATTCCAGGCTTGCCTGCCACCCTCATGTCACTCTTACACCTTGTGCCAAATAGAATGTCCTCAAATACAATTCTGATCATGCCACTCCCCTGCTTAAAGCTCTTCGGTGGCTCCCATCATGCTTCTGCTTGAAATCTTTCCATGACTTCCCATCTTACCCAGAAAGCCAAAGTCCTTACAATAGCCTACAAAGCTCTCCATGATCTGTCCCCCACATAACTTTCATCTCCTTGAATTCCCCTACCTTGCTCACTCTGCTTCAGCTACACTGGCTTCTAATGTGAGATCTGGCTTAGATATATAAATATGGGAAACTCCAGAGGTTGGGAAAATGAGAAGGGACAAAGAAAAGATGAATGGCCAGAGAGATAAAAGGAAAGTCATGAAAGAGTGAATCATGTCACTCTCCTGCTCAGAATTTTTAATGGCTCTCATCACCTACAGAACAAACTTCCTAACCTTTCAGTTTAGAATAATGGGGGGGGAGGGGTAAAGTGCAGATTTCTAGGCTTACCCCCAGAGGTCCTGTTTAAGATTAATCTCTGGAATGCACATTTTAGGAAGTACTGCCCACTCCCAAATAATTGATACAGGTGGTTCATGGATCACACTTTAGAGAAACATGAACTATAGTATCAAATGTGGCACAAAAGGTCCTCAATGAGCTGTTCTGTCTACTTCTGACTCCTTTCCTACTATTCTCCACTTCTGGGATTTTTTAGCTTCAACAGAATCAAGCAGCTTTCCATTTCCCCTACATACCATACACCCATGCCTCTGTGCCTTTGTAGAAGAGTCCACCCCAAATTGCCTGCATAACTCCACTCAAGCACCTGCTACAAAGCTACCTTCTCTGGTTTTCTCGGAGGATTTAGGAGCACCTTTTATCTGTGGTATATTTGCATTTATGTGGGCATACACACCCACGTGTGTGCAAGTGCACAACTTTCTCAGTATTGTTAGCACCTCGGTCTAGATGCGACACTTCTATATCTGCCCTAAACTATAAGCTTTCCGAAGGCAGAGACTATTCTCCATCTTTTCAATACTAAGCATCTTGGTTGGTACATAGAAGGGGTTCAGATTTTGGTTTGGTGGCTGTCCTAGATCCTATAGGTATTAAGCTGCACAGTCAAAATCTGAGCAAAGATCTTCAAATCCCTGATGCAAAGTTCTGTCAGGTGTCTGTCTGTTGTACCTTTTTGATGATCTAAGTGGATGTCATTTCCATCGGCGTTTGCCTCACTTGTAGCATTTGACATTTTATTTCAAAATTTTAAAGTCCTTAGGAAACAAGTTTTGTCTCCTCTTTCAGGGCATAAAACTCTTCAGTGCAGCAAGTTCAGTCTTTGTATTGCCACAGGATCTAGGAGCGTATCCGGCACTTGGGATTTTAAAAATGCATATTTTTTAAATTAACGAATGACTTAGCTATTTAGATAACAGAGAGGGGTAAGCAGGGATAACTTCAACCGGACTCAGTGTTTCCTTTTTTTTTTTTTTTTTTTTTTTGCCCCCTTTTTAAGACTTTATTGCTAAAACCGCAGCCTTGCCCCACCCCGCGCCTCTGCGTCTGACATCACAATCCAGACGAACTACCAATCCCAGAATGCCGTGCAAAGAGGCGGGTTCTACGGGAGCAGCCGAGTGATTGGCGAGCGGAGGCGTTTCCTTCCGGTGGGAAGGGCGTCGGAGGCGGGGACTAGGGGAGGTGTTTGTACATTATTACCGGGTTGGGCGGGCCCCGTCTGGGAGGGGTTTGTGGGTGAGCCCCGGGTACCCCGCCCGCTGAGGAGATGGATGAGGACGGGCTTCCTCTCATGGGGTCAGGCATAGACCTGACCAAGGTTTGTAAAAGACCTAGTTGAAATTAGGCGACCTGGGAGTAGGATGGGGAAGGGACGCTCGGTTCCCAGGGACACCCCATCTCTCCATATCCAACTCTGTCCCTAGCGCCGGGCGTCTCTGGTCCCGGTCTCGGGGGGTAAAGTCCCACAGTTTAAAAAGGGGTCCCTCCTGATCCGTCTAAGAGGGTGGTGTGCTTTTTCCAGGCTTCGCTTCCCGTGTTAGGAGTCGCTCTACGCACGGGTTACACGATGGCGACACGGGCAGGTTACGACTTCTAACCCCACCTCTTTTATTTAGTCCCCAAGTTTTTTGTGTGTTTATGTGTGTTGCCTTTACCTGCTAAAGTTCACACTTGTGAGTCCAGAGTCCTTTCTCAAACTTTGTAACTTATGTCATCATCGGACACCCCACCCCCACAGTTTAGGAGAACAAGTTAGTGACTATTTGTAGTACTTCGAGTAACTCCTATAACATAGCAAAATGCCCTGTTATATGTCAAAGGGATATATAGATATATATAGAGAGAGCGATATGTATGTGCATATATAAAACTGATGTCAAAGGGTTTGCACGGGGTACTTTGTCCTGTACAAATCATGTTTGTTTTTACATAACACAGGTGCCAGCTATTCAACAGAAAAGAACGGTGGCATTTCTAAACCAGTTTGTGGTGCACACTGTACAGTTCCTCAACCGCTTTTCTACAGTTTGTGAGGAGGTAGGTCTGGATACTGGCTTAATGAGTAGCCTAGAAATCATCTTGCACTTTTAAAGGTGGCAAATGAGTAAAACAAGAATTACAATCTCCCTAATTCGTACCATCACCTCTTGTCATCCAATTATTGTGTTAACATACCTTATATCCTTCTCGATTCTATACCATCAATCTTGCATCCCACCTCTGCTGAATTAGTTTTTAGAGAACTTTGTGAGATAGTTCACTAAGGCTTATGTGACAAAAGAGAGCAAAAGGAATTCCAAGATTTCACAGTTGAAAACATTACTTTGAAATTTGTTTCTCTTACCCCAAAGATTTACATTTTTCCCCCAAAGACTTACATTTTTAAGTACACATTGTTTTCAGTTTATATTGAAATTATTGGGGTGTCTAGGTGGCTCAGTCAGTTAAGTGTCTGCCTTTGGCTCAGGTCATGATCCTGGGGTTCTGGGATCAAGCCCCACATTGGGCTCCCTGCTCAGTGGGGAGTCTGCTTCTCCCTCTGCGGAAGGAAGGAAGGAAGGAAGGAAAGGAGGGAGGGAGGGAAGGAGGGAGGAAGGAAGGAAGGAAGGAAGGAAATCTGTAAAAAAAAAAAAAAAGTATTTAACATTCCTTGATCCATAAGGTGGTTGGGGTAGCCTTGAAACATAACGTTAGTATCAAATATCATTATGAAAATAATAAAAATACTTTGAGCAAATGACTAGTTAAGGATTAGGTACCAGATTCAGAGACCCCTATTTTTTTCTTAAAAAGCTGAAAAAGAGAATGGGAAAGAAATAGAATAATGGGTTGAAATTGGGTTTAAGAAAGGAGAAAGAGGAATAAAATAAGATCATTCACAGGTGAGTCAATAAAAACAGTATTTAATTCATTCTGTTTTATTTTTAAGGTATAGTTTTTTTTGGTTTTTTTTTTAAAGATTTTATTTATTTGAGAGAGAGAGAATGAGAGAGAGCATGAGAGGGGAGAGGGTCAGAGGGAGAAGCAGACTCCCCACTGAGTGGGGAGCCCAATGTGGGATTCGATCCTGGGACTCCAGGATCATGACCTGAGCTGAAGGCAGTCGCTTAACCAACTGAGCCACCCAGGCGCCCGATTTTTAAGGTATAGTTTTAGCAAGCAGTTTTTGTGAGATGTATTAACAAAAATTGCATGGAGACAGGAAAACTGTTTTCATTTGTGTAACATCTGTTATTTTTTCTAATTAGCAGTCTCTAGTCCAAATCTCTTCTGCCTTCTCAATAAAACAAAAGAAAGTGAAATATATGATAATTGATAAAGGAATTCAGTTCAATATATTTCATCTAAGAGGCCCAGAGGCTAGGTGCTTGCTCCCATGAGTTTTATCTCATACCACTGCCTCTCTAAATGGGATATAGAAATGACTGACTAGCAGTAAACCAAAGATTACTGGAATTATTCCTTCACTTTTTATACCAGGGTAGGTAGTGTGGAGAGAGTCAATTCAAGGATTGTTAGCAGAGAGGAGCAAATACTCCATCTCCGTACTCTTCATCACCAGGTTAAAAAAATAAAATAACCAGCAAACACACCTATGAAAGCAGCTCCATTAAGCTGCCCTGAGGCAGGGGTAGCCCCTCACCTTTGTGGAGCTTAATAATTTTCACTGCCTTGGAAGTGAGTGCTGAAGACTAGATCAAATACAATAATAATCCTCTCTTGTTTATTGATTGCTTATGCATTATCAGAGCCACCTGATTCACTCTTTAACCGCCTTCTGTTTCTCTCTCAACTTTCCCTCAACTGTTTTGAGTGTATCACTATTCTCTAGCTCTTCCTTGAACCCTAGAGAAAAGTTTGTTGACCAAAAACCCCATGAAGTTTAAAGGTAGTTTATTGCCTTATTCTCCTTAATGGATGATAGTCTAGGGTTGACTGTAACTCATTATCTCCTTAATGGATGGTAGTCTGGGGTTGACTCTAACTCATTATTTACAATTCATATTTTAGCAGTTCGGATATTTATGTCAGTTGTAGACTGTTTGCTTGCTGTGATGACAGTAATATTTATTGTGTGCTTATTCTATGCTAGGCGTTGTGCTAAGTGCTCTACATGTATGCAGTCATCACAGCCCAGCCCTTTGAGAGAGGTCCAATTCTATTTTTTAGAAATACAGAAATTAAGATGTAGGGATATTTAAATTATTTGCTTAGTCCTTAGTCAATCAACATATATTTGTGCGCATAGTATTTATAGCTGCAATCACTATTCTTACTTGCCCACACTCACACACAAAGTAACAGAGTTGGGGTTCCAACTCTGATCTAGTAACTGGAAAAACCAGAAAGGTTTCACTCTTCTGTTAATATCGCACCTTCTGATCTGGGCAAGAGGCATGTTTACATCATTTTCAAGTGAGAGACTGCAATGAGCTATTTCAAAATTTATTTTTTAGATTTGTATTCTCTTCTTTGGTATGCCATATCCATGTGATGTCTTCTTTATACGATAAATTCCAAAGATATAATATATGTATTCAAACATCAAGTGCCTTTTTTTTCTCTTTAAGATCAATGTGATTTTTCAAAATGGGTTGTTGTTTGTTAATAGCACCTATTAGACCTGTGGTCTTTGTTTAGCTAAAGCCTTAAACGAGCCAAAATGACTATGTATCCCTCAGCAAAAAAGGAAACTCAGATGTTATTTTTTAAATTGGACGTGAACTGGGGGAAAAGAAAAAACCTGGGGTTTTTTGTTTTGTTTTGTTTTTTTGTTTTTCACATCATCTGCTTCCAACCAAACCCAAACTGTAACAACTTCAGTCACAGCTAAACTCAACCTGGAAGTAAATTTGAAACAAATGGTTGGGGCTCTTTCTTCATCACTAATACTAGTTTTAGAGTTCTCTAATAAAAAGAAAAGTGAAGAACTTAACTTTTTAAAAAACTTTCTGGATACCAGGGTACTTTGTAACTCTTCTAATGACTGGAACCAGGATAAGAAGAAAGATTGGAAGACAGAGAAAAGAAAGTAGTTGAGGGCGCCTGGGTGGCTCAGTTGGTTAAGCGACTGCCTTCGGCTCAGGTTGGGCTCCCTGCTCAGCAGGGGGTCTGCTTCTCCCTCTGACCCTCTTCCCTCTCTTGCTATCTGTCTCTCATTCTCTCTCTCTCAAATAAATAAATAAAATCTTTAAAAAAAAAAAAAAAGAAAGAAAGTAGTTGAATCAGACCCAAGTTACAAAGTTCTTCCTTCAGAAATCCCCAGTAAGCATTTCTGTTCTGGCCCTAATCAGAAAAATCTTATGGTGGTCCATTGGGTCTGCAAATTTAAAACGGGATGGGGTGAGGAGTGTAATGCAAGTTCTATGCATATTACAGATAAAACTGAGCAGAAATTAAACCTTATAATGAATTTTAAAGTCAGAGGTATTCTATAAATGGGGCAATCACATGTGTTATTTTGACTCAGACTTGTGACATGCCTAGAATAGGGAGTTTTTAATAATTTTTTAAATATTCCAAACTGTTTCTTTTTTCTAAATTTTTTAAGAATAGGAAAAAATACTGAGAATTCTCATATAACCTAAAAAATTTTATAGTGCTTATCTTCTGCATCGAATTTTTAAGCCCACCATTGGGCTTAACCTTCAACCAAATAATCTTGCTTAAAACTATATTTACTGCTACAACTTTTACAGCTGCTTTTACGACTTTTACAACTGCTGGGCTTAAGTGTCAGATGAAGATTAATAAAACCATTGATTGCTTCCCTTTCTGGCTTATAAGACATATTCAACCCAGTGTGATATACCAAGGGATCCATTATTTTAAAATGTTGTTTCTCTTTTAGAGAATTGGATATGCAAACTGGATATTTAACACACCTGAAAAGCGTTTTATTTTTGTTTCCATGTTCAACTATTAACTCCATACTTCTTCCTTTCATCTTCTTTTTCACTTTAATAAAATGCACTGCCTTAGAAATAGGTGGGTGATAAATCAAGAAATTTTCAGCTTATCTGGCAAACTTCAGGTACCTTGCAAATTCCCTTATTCTCCCAAACCAAGATATTTCAGGTTTGCTTTAAATCCTTACAAAGAGGGTGCCTGGGTGGCTCAGTCAGTTAAGTGTCTGCCTTCAGCTCAGATCATGATCCCAGGGGTCCTGGGATCGAGCCCCGCGTCGGGCTCCCTGCTCAGTGGGGAGCCTGCTTCTCCTTCTCTTCCCTACTTGTGCTCTCTCTCATTATCTCTGTCTCTCTCTCTCAAATAAATAAATAAAATCTACAAAGAAAAAAATTTAAATCCTTACAAAGATAAGAGGATGGTTAAGTAGATGGGAAAGACTGTTATCTTTCAATTTCCTCTTTCTGCTAGAACTTTCTGAGGTGGGGACAGTTACTGTCATTGATCATGTTACTTGTATCCATAGTCATCTACACTTTAAGCAGTGGTTCTCAACCAGGGAAGATTTGGCGATATCTAGAGGTGTTTTTAGTGGGGTAGATGTCAGAGATTCTACTAAATATCCTACAGTGCACAGGAAGCCCCTTACAACAAAGAATTATCCAGCCCAAAATGTCAATAAAGCCAAGGTTGAGTGGTTTGGAGTTGTAGAGGGAAAACGCAGGAGGCATAAAAATCTTAGAAATGAACTTCAACAGCCCAAAAATGAAGCCAGGTATACTTTTGTCAAGTTAACAATGGCTTTCTAAAAAATGTGTATTTATGTATGTTATAGCAATAATTACATGGGAACAGACCCAAAAATATTCATTATGCTGAATTATCTTTGAAAAGCAGAGGTTCTTGGGGCACCTGGGTGGCTCAGTCAGTTAAGTGTCTACCTTCAGCTTGGGTCGTGATCTCCAGGTCCTGGGATCGGGTCCCACATCAGGCTCCTTGCTCAGCACAGAGTCTGAGTTTCTCTCCTTCTGCCCCTCCCTGGATGCTCTCTCTCTCTTTCCCAAATAAATAAAAAAAAATAAATCTTAAAAATAAACAAGAAGAAAAGAGAGGTTCTTAATTTTGCCATGGAACCTTTGGCAGTCCAGTGAAATGAAATTAATATTTTTAAATGCATAAAATGTGTAGGATTGCAAAAGATACCAATTACGTACTTTAAAGATCTCAAAATTGTGATATAGTAATATGTCCTATATTAAAGTGTTAAATTAGGGGCACCTGGGTGGCTCAGTTAAGCAGCTGCCTTCGGCTCAGGTCATGATCCCAGGGTCCTGGGATCGAGCCCCACATCTGGCTCCCTGCTCGGCGGGAAGCCTGCTTCTCCCTCTCCCACTCCCCCAGCTTGTATTCCCTCTCTCGCTGAGCCTCTCTCTGTCAAATAAATAAAATATTTTTTTTAAAAAGTGTTAAATTATATAATCCAGATAATATATTTAACATGTTTAATATTTTAGACTCAAAATCCAGCCTTAGAGAAGATGGATAATACCTTTATGGATAATAAAATAATACAATTTATCCACAACAAAAATCTTCCCTAGCCAGGAGGAAAAGCCTTTTGTTGATCTGATTTCGAGAAAATCAATTATATCCTGGTTCTAAGCTTGGGGTACATGAACTTGGATAGGGAAAAAAACCTCTATTTTTATTTTTATTTACCTCTAACTTCAATTTCACATTTTCTTTAAATTTAGTCAGCAAAGGGGCACCTGGGTGGCTCAGTCAGTTAAGTGTCTGACTCTTGCTTTTTGCTTAGGTCATGATCTCAGGGTGGTGGGATGGAGCCCCATGTCGGACTCCATGCTCATTGTGGAGTCTGCTTGAGATTCTCTCCCTCCCTCTCCCTCTGTGCCTACCCTCACTCACATGCTATAAATAAATAAATAAATAAATAAATAAATAAATAAATAAATAAATAAATAAAATCTTTAAAAAATTTAGTCAACAAAAATCACTTATATTGGGCGCCTGGGTGGCTCAGTTGGTTAAGCGACTGCCTTCGGCTCAGGTCATGATCCCAGGGTCCTGGGATCGAGTCCCACATCGGGCTCCCAGCTCAGCGGGGAGCCTGCTTCTCCCTCTGACCCTCTCCTCTCTCATGCTGTTTCTCTCTCACTCGCTCTCCAATAAATAAATAAATAAAATCTTTAAAAAAAAAACACTTATTTCACTGTTTCCTTATATTTCACTATTACAGTTCTTAGTTTAGATATCAAAGATATTGAAATAAATTATTATAAATTAAAATATATTGACATTTAGATCAGTGTTAATGTCTTGCATGAATAAATCATTCATGTAATCTTAAAAAAAAACAGGTCATTTCATTTTGGTGAGATTTTGATAATCATAGATGAAAATGGGTAAAATGAGTGCCAAAGCAAAAGGGTGATATACTAGAAAAATCTGTATCCAAAAAAATTGAGGATTACTGCTCTAGAAAGTATAACCTTTTTTCCAAGCCTCTTTAGTCTTCCTTATGAACAAGCAGTTTTCCAAATAAACATTTTCATCATTATTTGCTTATTTGCCAAGTCTTGTGTTAAAATCCTTAACCTATCCTGTGTGAATATTTGAGTACCCATTTAAGGACAATTTAGTTTTATGATCTAACCCTGAAAATTTTTTAAAAATAATTCCAGATAAGCAACATCTATTTTAGAAAATTAGATCAGAATAATTTGATTCCTTTTTTTAGCACAGTAGCATCTTAGTCTTTGTGAGAAGTGGATTGATTACTTATTAGCTTTGAATAACAAAAATTCTATCTATGCAATGCCTAGGAATTTTCCATCTTGGTGTCTTTTTAATTACGTTTTGAGATTTTTTTGTTTGGTTTTGGTTTGGGGGGCGGTTTTTTAGTTAATAAACTTTATCTTTTTTGGAAAAGTTTTAGGTTCACAACGAAATTGAGCAGAAGGGGTTGAGTTCCCATATACTCCTTGCATCCCTGAGTTCACAGAGCACAACCTCCCCCATTATCAACATCCCCCACCAGTGTGGTACATTTGTTACAATCTACATTGACACATTGTCATCACCCAGAGTCTATGGCATCATGTTCTAACAATGTGTAATTCTTTCAAACAATGTAAAATTCTTTCAAAAATAGTATCTGGAGTTGGAGTGTTTGAATTCAGATTATTTTACTTGTATGAAAACTGAGTTTTCCCTTCTTTAAAATTGGCATGATAACAGTTCCTGCTTTATACATTTGGTGTGAGATTTCAAATGATATGTTGCATACACAGTGTAGCATAGTAAGGTAACTGCTCAGATGTTTACAATGATGGTGATTATTGCTTAAAAGTACATTTATATAGGAGCGGCTGGGTGGCTCAGTCAGTTAAGCATCTGACTCTTGATTTTGGCTCAGGTCATGACCTCAGGGTCACGTGTTGGGCTCCTTGCTGGGCGTGGAGCCTTCTTAAGGTTTTCACTTCCTCTCCCTTTGCCCCTCCCCCTTCACCCCCTTTAAGGGTGCATGCTGTCTAAATAAATAATAGTACATTTATATAAATATATCTAAACAAAAATTAATTTTTTTAAGGATTTTATTCATGTATTTGACAGAGAGAGATAGCAAGAGCAGGAACACAAGCAGGGGGAGTGGGAGAGGGAGAAGCAGGCTTCCCACTGAGCAGGGAGCAGGATGTGGGGCTCGATCCTAGGACCCTGGGATCATGACCTGAGCCGAAGGCAGACGCCTAACGCCTGAGCCACCCAGGTGCCCCAACAAATATTAATTTTTAATTCATCTTTTTCTGTGTTTATTTTAATCAAACCAATATAAGTATTTTTAGATAAGCTAGAAATTATCTCACTTTACAAATTAATTTGTTGTAGGAATTCTGCAGTTGCTAAGCTTCTCTGATGAATTAAAAGACTGATGAAATTTGCAAAAATTTAATTTTCATGATTTCCAGGAAAACACTTATAATTTGGAGAGGAATTCATTCATATGATGTTTTATAAACCTGTATTTATGTTTACATTAAAGCCTTATGTGAACAAATGCTAGAAATCAAAGTTAAACTTAGCTTTGAGTGCCATTTAAGACTAGATTCTAGGGGTTCTGAGTGGCACAGTCGGTTGAGCCTCTGACTTTCGGTTTTGGTCAAGGTTGTGATATCAGGGTTGTGGGATCTGGCCCCAAGTTGGGCTCTGTAATGGGCATGGAGTCTGCCTGAGATTCTCTCTCCCTCCTTCCCTGCCCCTCCCACTTGTACTCTCTCTTTCTCTCTCGAAAATAAATAAAATGTTTTTAAAAAACTAGAGTCTAATGTTTCATTTCTGAATTATAGCTTTATAGATACCAGGTTGCTCATCTTTAAAGTGTCTGTGAAGAAACTCTAACTCTACTGTGGCTGCTTTCATTTTTTTCCCCCTCTAAATGTGGGCAAAATGACCATTTCTTGGGGTGTTAAAATTCTGCTTAGGAGTTAGTCAGGATCCTGATAATATCCTAGAAAGCAGTCAGAATGCTGCACATCTGCCAACTAGTAAATGGGCAACTGCTCTTGGACTGTATCACTGAGTATAATAATGTTTAGGATTAAGGAGTTTTAAGTAAATGCTCTTATGGATCATATTTTATGATGTTACTTTTACTTGTGTGGCTGTAAATAGTACACACACATACTGGTAATTGTACAGAATAACTAGAGCATGGTAAGCTTTTGGTTCTGTTTTATCTTGGATTTTGATGGTAGGTTGATTCCTTTTGCTTGTTAGTACTCTGATTTTTTCTCTTTGTTTTATTTCTTTCCAACCTGAACTGACTCATCTTCTAATTTCATCATCTTTTAACTTTCAAACTTAAAAAATTTAAATTTGGGGCTTATTGTATATACTAATTGTATATACTTGTTTAAGTAACTTAAAAGGACAGATCTTGTTCCAGCCTGTGTTGAGCTAATTTTTATTCTTGCTTTCTATGAAGAATTCCTTCATTCATCAACAAATAATTATTAGACTCCTGTTAAGTTTCAGGTACTGTTCTGGGCATGGGGGATATGGCAGTGAACAAAAATCTCTGTTCTGGAAGAAGTTTACATTCCGGTCACAATGACTGGTTATGGCTCTCATAATGACTTTGATAAGGCTGATAAGGTAATTTTTGCTTACCTGTGAATACAGTTTTATAAAGTAGCCATGAAACATGCTAATGAAGATAAGAGAATTCTTGAGCTCCCATTCCTACTCATGTAAATAAGAGAATAGTGTATTAGAAAATGACTAATATTTAAACCATAGTTTTTTTTTATTTTCAAATCTGCCCTTTGTTATCCTGTTAACAGTTCATTTCAGTCAGACTTTATTCTTATGTTCTAATCTTTCTTTTCCAGAAACTGGCAGACCTTTCTCTTCGTATCCAGCAAATTGAAACAACTCTCAATATTTTAGATGCAAAGGTTTGTATTTCTGAATAATTTATAGTATAAACTTTGCTCCACATATATCACCTTCTTAGTCATACTTAACTTTAATTGCATTTGGGAATGAATTCAATTTAGCTCCTGCATCCATGAGGTGGTACAGTGTTTTTTGTTTATTTTTAATTAATTAAAAAATGCAAAGAAAATGATACTCATTATGAACCCTTAACTGAGTTTGTTTAAATGTACACATGAATTGAGATTTCATTATTCTAGTCAAAAACATGTGAGTAAAATGTTAACAAATTGGGGTATTCTGTAGTTCACTTCATTTGATGGAAAATTCACAATTATAGTAATCATTTGATAACACAGTAAAAATTATATAAAACTTCAGATGCCTCCAGAGCAAAATTTGGAGAAAATATCAGCTATTTTCTATTTGCAAATATATTGAATGCTAATGAAGAATACCAATTTTGATGTCAGAAATTACATATTATAACTAGCAAAAATGGAAAAGAGTTTTGATGTGAAAGCTTTCAGTTTTGTGTTTTCCCTGATTATAAGATAATGGAGACACTAGTATATTTTTGTGACTTTGTCCTTTTATCAAAAAAATTAATCTGAAAAAATACGTATTTAATATTTATGGGGAAGTAAAATGGCTAAAGCTTTAGCATAAGGATCAGAATGTCTAGTTTGTACTTTCTATATCTTGTGGACTTCAGCCACTGTATTTCTATCAGAACGTTTCTGTAGCTTGGAAAATTTAGGATACCTGGCCTTGACCATGTTGAACATATTCTGCTAGCAGCCATACCTACTCGAAACTATTTGGGCCATGGCCATTGTGCTAAGTACTGTCATCAGTCAGCAGTTCTCAATGAATATTGCTGCTTCAGATCTTATTACCATTGTTTCTTTTTTTTTTTTCATTCTTCATTATGAGTTTGTGCCTTATTTTAATATTTGGGGAATTCTTGAGTTAGAGTCCATAGTCACAAGTTAAGATACTGTATGGACAAGTTAGCCTTAATTATTTCCATAGCCATAAAATTAATCCCTCATGTTAGCCAAACATCTGACAATTGTCTATCACTGATGTCAGAATGAAATCAGAAAAGAGGGTTTGCCTGGGTCTTGCAAATCCAACCTGAAATACATAACCACTGACAGCATGCCCATCTTTTATTATGAAAAATAACACATTTTAGTAACATTTGGTGGTAAATGATTAAAGAAAGAAAAAAATAATGAGCTATGTCAGACATTAAAATGTGATGACAAGAGTTTTGTCAGTTCCCAGATAATTCAAACTTAAAATGTGCTGCAAAGGACTTTTTTTTCTACAAAATATGTTTAATAAAAAATTTTTTACAACAACTTCATGAGGTAAGTTTTCTTATCCCCATTTTATAGGGGAGAAATTTGATATCTAGAGAGATTTACAGAAGGTTACATAGCTTGTGACTTAAACCTAGGCAATCTGACTCCAAAGCCCATGCTTTTATTTCTTACACTAGGATTCCTTATGTTTTTTAAAATAATTCCCGGGAGGCTAAAATTAACAAGTCAGGAAACGACAGATGTTGGTGAAGATGCGGAGAAAGGGGAACCCTCCTACACTGTTGGTGGGAATGCAAGCTGGTGCAGCCACTCTGGAAAACAGTATGGAGGTTCCTCAAAAAGTTGAAAATAGAGCTACCCTACTCCCCAGCAATTGCACTACTGGGTATTTACCCCAAAGATACAAATGTAGTGATCTGAAGGGGTACGTGCACCCCAATGTTTATAGCAGCAATGCCCACAATAGCCAAACTGTGGAAAGAGCCAGGATGTCCATCGACAGATGAATGGATAAAGAAGATGTGGTATATATATATATACACACACACACTGGAATATTATCATCAAAAAACCGAAATCTTGCCATTTGTAACGATGTGGATGGAACTAGAGGGTATTATGCTAAGCAAAATAAGTCAATCAGAGAAAGACATGTATCATATGATCTCACTGATATGAGGAATTCTTAATCTCAGGAAACAAACTGAGGGTTGCTGGAGTGGTGGGGGGTGGGAGGGATG